>NC_134239.1:107774525-108074828 GCF_965152275.1 Natator depressus
GTATCCATCAACAGTGGGTATCTGTCCATCTCACCAAATCAAAGTTGATATTCTTGTTTCTCCAACGAATAGTACCAAATTCTGCCCTCTGATGCCTATGCTCACCTCCTGTTGAATTCAACAGGAGCTGAAGGTATTGTTCGTGGTGTTTATTATTATTGTATTGCTATAGTGCCTAACAACCTTAGTCCAGGACCCCTTTGTGTTTGACACTATACAAATACAGATCAAGAAAGACTATCTCTGCCCCAAAGAGCTTACAACCTAAGTATAAGACATGAGGCAGCTGATGGGTACAGTCAGATGGATGGGGGAGTACAAGGAAACAATGAGGCAGCACTGGTAGGCATGAAAAGCAGTGGTGGCAGTGCACCAGCAGCCTAACCATTCTCAGGGGTTTGTTCGTGTAAGCATAACAGCTAATGAGAGTTTTAAGGAGGGTTCTGAAGGATGATAATGAGGTAGCTCTGTGGATGTATATGGGGAGCTCCTCCTCTCAAATGTGAGGGACAGCACAGGAGAAGACAAAAGGTGTTTGCTTGAAAATTTAACATGCTGTTTTATTATTTTTACCATAGTAATGTCCAGAGCCCCCAACCAAATTTTGGTGAAGGCCGCATTGTGCTAGGCACTGTACAAGCACATAGATAGTAAAGAGACAGTTTCTGCCAGGAGAGCTTAAAACTTAAATAGACGACACAGGTGAGGGAGAAAAGAAATACTAGCCCCATTGTATATAGGGAACTGTGACGCAAAATCGCATAGGGAATCAGTGGCGGAGCCTTGATTTGAACCCAGAACTCTAAAGTGCCTTAAGTACAAAACCCTCCTTTCCTTCAAGGGTACCTGAGGGCAGAATTTTGCTCCTAATATTTAAAATATTTGCACTTCATTCTAAGATACCTTTTATTTGATGAGGTGGTTTTAGTAAGTATTGAAGCAAAATTTATTTGGTTCTATGTTTCCCTTAATACAGGGGTGGGCAAACTTTTTGGGCCGAGGGCCACATCTGGGTGGGGAAATTGTATGAAGGGCCGGGGCAGCGGGTTGGGGTGCGGGAGGCAGTGCAGGGTGTGAGAGGGGGTGCAGTGTGCAGGAACGGGCTCAGGGCAAGGGATTGGGGCAGAGGAGAGGTGCGGGGTGCATGAGGGGGCTCAGGGAAGGGGGTTGGGGTGCAGGAGGGGTGCGGACTTCGGGAGGGAGCTCAAGGAAGGAAGTTGGGGTGCAGCAGGGGTGCAGGGTGCAGCAGGGGCCTTAGGGCAGGGAGTTGGGGGGCGGGGTGCAGGAGGGGTTCAGGCTCCAGCCCGGCGCTGCTTACCTAAAGTGGCTCCGGGGTGGCAGCGGCGCGCACTGGGGCCAGGGCAGGTTCCCTGCATGCCTGCCCTGGCCCCACGTGGCGCCGCTCCGGGAAGTGGCCAGAACCAAGTCCCTGCACAGCCCCGGGGTGGGGGGAGGCACAGGGCTCCACGTGCTGCCCTTGCCATGCCTCCAGGTACTTCCCCCGAAGCTCCCATTGGCCGCGGTTCCCCTTTCCTAGCCAGTGGGAGCTGCAGGGGGCGGTGCCTGGAGGCAAGGGCAATGCACAGAGCCCTCTTTTCCCCGCCACAGGGACGTGGTGCTGGCCACTTCTGAGAGCAGCACAGGGCCTGCAGCACCACAGGGGGCAATCCCGCAGGCCGGTTCCAAAGACCTGATGAGCCGGATTCGGCCCGCGGGCCGTAGTTTGCCCACCCCTGCCTTAATATCTAAATAAAAGTGAGATGTTTTGGGAGCAGTCTTTATTTTTGATACTTAATAAACTGAAATCAGCATTGAAATGCAGATTTTCAAAGTGAAATAGTTGTAAGTATTTGTAGAAACATGTCCAGAGAACAATGTATAACAAAGCCCCAATCCACCTCATAGGAGATTTATTATGATCTAATTTTTATTTATTTAATATATAGTGGTCCTGATTCTCAGTAACACTAAGCCACCTTTACACTTTTCTGGCCTTTAAAGTAGATATAAATGTAATTAAATTACATTTAATTAAATTAAATGTCCAAATACTGTAAAAGGGCCTTAAAGAATGTGGTCCAAGATACACAAAAGTATACATCAATCATACTTGCATATAACCAGTGACAATTTGTAAAATGATAATAAAATCTGAATGTAGACATCTGCCTCAATAGTTGATTGATATTCTGTTTATCAACTGTTGAAAATGTTACTTTCAGTTGGCTACAAATAACACAGAAAATGTCCCCTTCCTATTCTTTTCCTTTTAGTGCAAAACATATGGAAGACTGTTATTTTGACGTAATGAACAGTTGATTAAAACTACTGTAGATCTGCATTCCTTACTGAGCAGTTTATTGGCCTTTTTCTGTGTTTACAACAGGTGGTTTGTGTTTGACACAGAAACAAAAGATTTGGTCACTGTACACACAGATGGAAATGAACAGCTGTCTGTAATGCGTTATTCACCAGGTTTGACACACTCTACTTACTTGTTAAAAAAAGAAGTGATTGTATGCAATATAGGGTTCATTTTTAAAATTCCTCACATATATTTAAATTGGGCATAGATACATGAGTTGAAATCCAGCCTCCTGAGTCAATGGAGCCAGGATTTTACCCAGAGGCTTTAACTCTAATTTCCTGTTGTTTGCCCCTTCAGATCTTGATGTTTAGCAGAAATCAGCTCTCTCACTTAGATGTGCATGTAGTACCATGTTCAGGTTGGCTTTTTTCTCAGTTTCCTTATGAGGTCTAACTTCAATATTTGCTATATAAAGCTGCTGTTTTATTTGCAGTGAATCATATTCCATCAAACAAGGAGAAGAAGAAAATTCTGGTTTTTTTTAAATTTATTAATAAAAGTTTTAAGAACAATGCCCATTGTCCATGACACACTAGAACTTCATAGATTAGTTTAATTCTTTATTGTGGGTATAATTATAATTCACTTTTTTATAGATGGAAACTTCTTGGCGATAGGTTCCCATGACAACTGTATCTATATATATGGTGTTAATGAAAATGGGAGAAAATACAGTAGAATTGGCAAATGCTCAGTAAGTGACCTCCTTACTATTTATTCACGAATAACAAATAAGCATGTTTACTTTATAGTACATATTAATATACTGGGATATGCTATGTTACTGGAATTAATACAATACACTTCTCTTCATAGGGTCATTCCAGCTTCATTACTCACTTGGACTGGTCTGTTAATTCACAGTACCTTGTGTCCAATTCAGGGGACTATGAAATCTTATACTGTGAGTAACAATGGTTTTCTGTGCTTTGTGCAGAGTTGATTGTAGGATAGCTAATAAATTTTTAATTGATATAAGATCATATAATTGCTAGGCTGGAACATATATTTTAATTAGTTGCTACTTTTTAGCTTAAATCAACTCCCATGCAGCTTAAAAACTGAAAATGTCATCATTTGTTTCTCTTTCTGTAGGGATCCCCTCTACTTGTAAACAAGTAGTGAGTGTTGAGACAACTAGAGATATAGAATGGGTTACTTACACCTGTACTTTAGGATTCCATGTTTTTGGTAAGTTGTTTTTTTCTCCCTCTCACAAACTTATGATTCTTTGCTTTTCCAATTAGCTAACATTCAGACTGTCATCTTTATTTGAAACATTACTATTCAGATTTCAAAGTGCAAATATAAAACTTCTATTGCACAATTTTTATCACTATCTGTCCTCCTATTTTGATCCAGGAGACCTCTGATTTAATATTCTTGGTAGCTTTAGATACAATTATTAATTTGCAACACAAGTGAAAACCAATCACAAGCTACCTGCTATGACAAATTACAATTTTTTTAGAAGCCATGTTTTACAATTAGAGAATTTTCATTTATGTATTTGTATTCCTACAGCACCAAAGACCCCATTCAGGATCAAGTTCCCTTGAGCTAAGTGCTGTATAAACAGTGTACAATCCAGTCCCATTGTACACGGTTCTTTACAAACAGTGACAGTCCCTGCCCCAAAGAGCTGATAGTGTAAATTGAGACATTCATAAGAAGTGAGTGAAATGAACAAAAAGAGAAAGGAAAAGGAGGACAAATTCAACAAAAATAAGGTGTTCCAGTTCCAGACGGTTTTGGTTTGTTTCATTGATTTGGGGGTTGTAATTTTTTTTTACATATAAACAAAATAAACCCCTGTGATCAACCATCACTGGTGGTTGACTGCTTTCTTGTAGGCCTCAAAGAACAGGTTTGTTTTGAGGAGGGATTTGAAGGAGAAGAAGGTACTTGCCTCACAGATTAATTCAGGGAGGGCATTCTGCATGTAAGGGGTAGCGTGGAAGAAGTCATTGAGTTGTTGGAGAATTCGATAAATGAGGACAGTTATCATTGGAGCTGAGGAAGTGGTAGAATAACACAATAAGAGACAAGTGTGTACAAACAGGAGGGGTAAAGTTGTGAAGGGTCTTAAAAGGTGAGGACAAGATACTGAACTTGGTATGATGAAACAGGAAACCAGTGCAAAGATTTGAAAAAAAAAAAAGTGATGTGATCAGAGCAACAGGCAAGAAAAATTATCCTAGCAGCCAAGTTTTGAATGGAACAGAGTGGGTAACATGCTGGAGAGAGACCCAGAAAAGGGAAGAGATTGCAGCCAAAAGCCTGAACTAGAGTTTTAGAACACTGACAGAAAGAAAATGTTGAATTTTGGAAACATCATGGAAGAAGTGGCTAGATTTGGATATGCATTTGACATGCAGGTCTAGAGAGAAGACCGAGTCAAAGATGACTGGCTGTGTATTATTCTGAGATGACAAAATTATTTGCTCTGCATGGACAACTGCCACTGAATTGTTAATATATTTCAGCTTCTTAGGGCTACGGTTTGAGAGTCCCTGACACTGTTAGGGAATGTCTACACTACGAAATTACTCCGATTTTATAGAAGTCGATTTTTGGGAACAGATTGTATAAAGTCGAGTGCATGTGTCCACACTAAGCACATTAATTCGGCGGTGTGCGTGGCAAGCGTCGACATTCCGAGCGGTGCACTGTGGGTAGCTATCCAAAATGGGGCCAAAAATTTGTCGCAGGTTATGGGTAAATGTCGTCAGTCAACCCTCCCTCTGTGAAAGCAACGGCAGACAATCATTTTGCGCCCTTTTCCCTGGATTGCCCAAGCAGACGCCATAGCACGGCAAGCATGGAGCCCGTTCAGCTCACCGCAGTAGTTATGACCATTGTAAACACCTTGCGCATTATCATGCACTTTATGCAGAACCAGAACCTGAAAAACCAGGCGAGGAAGCAATGGCAGCGCGGTGACAAGAGTGATGAGGACATGGACACAGATTTCTCTAAAACCGCGGTCCCCGGCAATTTGGAGATCCTGGTGTTAATGGGGCAGGCTCATGCCATGGAATGCCAATTCTGGGCCCGGGAAACAAGCACAGACTGGTGGGACCGCATAGTGTTGCAGGTTTTGGATGATTCCCAGTGGCTCCGAAACTTTCGCATGCGTAAGGGCACTTTCATGGAACTTTGTGACTTGCATTCCCCTGCCCTGAAGCGCAAGAATATCAAGATGAGAGCAGCCCTCACAGTTGAGAAGCAAGTGGTAATAGCCCTGTGGAAGCTTGCAACGCCAGACAGCTACCAGTCAGTCGGTAATCAATTTGGAGTGGGCAAAGCTACTGTGGGGGTTGCTGTGATGCAAGTAGCCAACACAATCATTGAGCTGCTGCTTTCAAAGGTAGTGACTCTGGGAAATGTGCAGGTCATACTAGATGGCTTTGCTGCAATGGGATTCCTTAACTGTGGTGGGGCTGTAGACGGAACGCATATCCCTATCTTGGGACCGGACCACCAGGGCAGCCAGTAGGTAAACCGAAAGGGGTACTTTTCAATGGTGCTGCAAGCACTGGTGGATCACAAGGGACATTTCACCAACATCAACGTGGGATGGCCAGGAAAGGTTCATGACACTCGCGTCTTCAGGAACTCTGGTCTGTTTAAAAGGCTGCAGGAAGGGATTTACTTCCCAGACCAGAAAATAACTGTTGGGAATGTTGAAATGCCTATAGTTATCCTTGGGGAACCAGCCTGCCCCTTAATGCCCTGGCTCATGAAGCCGTACACAGGCACCCTGGACAGTAGTCAGGAGCTGTTCAACTATAGGCTGAGCAAGTGCAGAATGGTGGTAGAGTGTGCATTTGGACGTTTAAAGGGTCGCTGGCACAGTTTACTGACTCGCTCAGACCTCAGCAAAACCAGTATTCTCATTGTTATTGCTGCTTGCTGTGTGCTCCACAATCTCTGTGAGAGTAAGGGGGAGACGTTTATGGCGGGGTGGGAGGTTGAGGCAAATTGCCCGGCTGCTGAATACGCGCAGCCAGACACCAGGGCGATTAGAAGAGCACAGCAGGAAGTGCTGTGCATCAGAGAAGCTTTGAAAACCAGTTTCATGACTGGCCAGGGTACCGTGTGACACTTCTGTTTGTTTCTCCTTGATGAAAACCCGCCCCCTTGGTTGACTCTAATTCCCTGTAAGCCACCCACCCTCCCTGCTTCGATCACAGCTTGCTTGCAAAGGAAGTAAAGTCACTATCGTTTAAAAACAATGTATTCTTTATTAATTGATTATAAAAAGAGGGAGATAACTCACAATGTATCCCGCATGGGGTGTGGGAAGAAGGTAGGACGGAAGGAAAAGGCCACTTCAAAACTTGTTGAATGACAGCCTTTTGTTGCTTGGGCTGTCCACTGGGGTGGAGTGGTTGGGTGCCCGGAGCCTCCCCCCACCACGTTTTTGGACATCTGGGTGAGGAGGCTATTGGGAGGAGGGAGGGCAGTTAAACAGCGGCAATTTTAAAAGACCTTTATGTCGACCAAAATGGCTTTGTTGTGTGGATGGGTGCAGGGTTAATTCAATTTAACGCTGCTAAATTCGACATAAACCCATAGTGTAGACCAGGCCTTAGTGTTTTAGGTCCAGATTTTTAAAGCTATTTAGGTGTTGCTGCGCTCAGCATTGCAACAGCTAACTGATTTAGGAGCCTCAATTGCATTTTCAACTGTTGATGAAATGTAGGCTAAGTGCCTAAATCCTTTTTGAAAATGAGATTGAGGCTCCTATATCACTTAGGTGTTGTGATGCTGAGTGCAACAATGGCTAAATAGCTTTAAAAATCTGAGCCTTGGTGCTTAGCTTCAAAGGCTCGTATATTCTGAAATGATGCATATTTTAAAATGAGGATTCTCTAAGTAATAGTTTGTATATATCAGATTTGTAGAAATCATCTGCTGCCTTTTTCATGTATCTCAACAAATGATAACTGTGTTCCCCCCTACCCCCCACTTAACTCCACTGGTTGCCAGTTCACTTCAGGATTTGATTCAAAACTGCCATCTTTGGTTTTTATACTATAGTTCCTCCATTAACTCTATCCAGCCTGTCTTACAGACTCTCCTCCCCTTAGCTAGCTCTCTATCTTAATATAGTTTTGACTCTGTTGGTGCAAAAGCTTTCTCTCTGTCAGCACTAGCATCTAGAACAGCTTTTCTCTACTTCTTAACTTAATTTCTTTAACCTCGTTCATAATTTTATCCCAGAAGAAAGTACATTTGTTTTTCCTTTGCATATGTCTCTTTATTTATTTTTTACATCATGATCATGCAAAGGGATATTCCTGCACAGAGTCTCATTGAAGTCAATTGAATTTGGGGGATCAGTATTTTCCTTTGTTATTATATTGTTTACATTAAACCTTTCAACTGTTTTGGGAGAGTTTGTATAAAAGATGCTATACAGAATAAAATGTATATCAGTGATTAAAAACATGAAACCACTTCCTTTCCATATATCTGAAGTCATTGCAGATTTATAAGTGGGGGGGAAGGAATTGCTCTTAAACACTGAATGTCATAATAATTTAATGCTCAACAAAACAAAAAACCACATCTGACTACAACATTGGACTCTCTCAAATGATTAAGCAACCTCTGTGCTGAGTAGGGGAGTAGATCAAATCTAAAGTACAAAAAACATTAAAAAACTTAAGCAGCAAATAGCTATACACAATGCTGTATAAAAAGAAAATTTAATTTTCCATAACCTGTTTTATTATTTTTTTACAGCACACAAAAGCATGCAAGTGTTTTACAGACCAAACACAATAACCTTATCCTTCCCCTGAAGAACTTACAATCTAATTTTAGAGGTGACATAATATGTGAGACCAAGAAGCAATAGGGGACTGGGATGAGGAAGAAGGGTTATCGTAACAAAAGCATGTGATAATTCAGTTATAACAAGCTCAAATCTTCTTGATCGTTCATTAGTCACTTTATTATTATTTTTAATGGTATAATTCTTGTAAACACCACAGGTGGGGTTTTAGGATGAATTTGAGTGAGGAGAACCTGGTGGCTGTACCTTTTTAAAAAGCCTCCTATCTGTGAACTATATAAGAAGTCATTCATTATCTGTAAATTGTGGAGAAGGGAAGGGGAAAAGCAGTAGTTTAAAATTGTACCTCCTGTTGTTGTCTCTTATGTTGTCTCTTATGTACACATATATTATGATATAATACCTGAAGGCTTACAGCTGAGGCCCCAGTTCAGCAAAACACTGCTTACATCCTCCTTGTTCAGCACAGGACTAATGCAATGCATGTGCTTCATTGCCATTCAGATTTTGGGTCTTATGCACATGTTTAAAGTTAAGTATTTGGTCTTTTAAGTCAGGGCCTGAATCACTAGTAATTCTGATGGATTTGGAGGTTGGTTGATTTTAAACAGGTGGCCTCTTCATTAATGTCATAACAAAAAATTTAGCTAACATTTCTGTTCTGTATGTGTAGCAGAAATATTAAATTAGTCACTACATGTTTTCAGGTGTATGGCCAGAAGGTTCAGATGGAACAGACATCAATGCTGTCTGTCGATCACATGAGAGAAAACTGCTATCAACAGGGGATGATTTTGGCAAAGTACATCTCTTCTCTTATCCGTGTTCACAATTTAGGGTAAGATATTTACTTTGATAGAGTACAATCTTGCAAACCTTTACAAACATGGGAATTTTTGTTCCTCTGCTGAGTGTCGAAAAACCCAACATTAAATCAATGGGACTACTTATATGTGTAAGTGTGGATTGGCACTTTAATATAGAAGTCTGCATTTTAAAATAATCTGACTTCATTGATAGAAATAAGGTGACAATTTTATTTAATTGTAGTTTGAATGCTATACATAATTAAATATTTGTTACAGTAATGTATATTATTTATCTGCAGTAATAACATCCTGTATTGATATTTTCCAGGCTCCAAGCCATGTGTATGGTGGACATAGTAGTCATGTAACTAATGTAGATTTTCTGTGTGAAGACACCCATCTCATCTCCACAGGTGGAAAAGATACAAGTATTATGCAGTGGCGAGTCATTTAGAGGAAACATCGGTGTGAACACACACAGTCATGAGATGACCATGCACAGAAGTTCTGTACAAACTGTATATTTAAAACTTAAACAGTACATTTGCAGTTTAGCCTGGTCACTGTGATTCTGTTTAAAAATTCTTACAGACCTCAGGAAAATTAAGCCCTGTGCTGGTTATCTTACTCAGTTTAGTGATTCATTAGGTATCACTCCTAAAGAATGAGCTATATTTTTCTTTTGTTGTACAATATATGCAGCAGTACAAGTTTAATATAAAAAAAATGTGGCTTGAAAGTTTTCAATACAGTGATATCAGTGGAACTGGTGACTATCTTAACTGTTTTCTACAAACTCTACTAAAATGGTCACAAAAATGCCTTTCAGAATACTGTATATACATGCTTAATTGTCTCACTGTCTACACTTTGTACTGTATATCTACCTATTTAGAAAAATCTATGGCAACACTGAGGTTTCTGATGGATGGTGATGAATTCATACTAAAGGAATAACCCAAGCTAGAAGACACACAATAATTAACATGTTAGATATGAAAATGTGAATGTTAGAATTCAGTAATTTGCATTTTCTTGTGAATAACAAATCTTTAAATTCCACCAGTGAGGAACTGCATTCTCTTTCAAATCAGCAGGTTATACTCCAGTTTAACTTGAATATCTCAAAAGGGTTTAAAGGTGTTTATCTAGTTCATGTATTCAGTGTAAGCTTAAATTAAAAAAATCTTTTTTACTTGTATATGAACAACTGCTTATCAAAAACAAAAAGCAAAACTTGACCACATCCCCACTATTGGTTAATATATTTAACTAATATGTATATTAATCAGCATGATGCTATATTGTACATGTATAAGATTTTAGCAGTTCATTATAAATGGTAAGGCAATCTAGGCTTTACTTTTTTATGCTTATGGATATTGTATATTTGTATTTTAAGACCAAGTAGATCAAGTCTAAAGATATCTTTTTAAATGTACCATAAACCTGCAGAGGGAAAAGGAAGCATTGGAAGCCTACATGAAATATTAATGTGTAACTTCTGGCCCCTGTGTTTTGTGCATGGATGGATATTTATAGTATGACATAAGATTGTGTTTTGCAATGAAGTAATAGTGGAGGTGGTATAAAATGGTTAAAAAGGCCTTATCAATTTTGATTGTGAAACAGATTGAAATTTATTGTTTACCTTGAGGAATGTATCTAAAGAATTTAAAAGAGCAGAATAATAAGCAGACTCTGAAAAGTTAATATTAAAGTTTTGCTTGTAATGGACAGTAAACATTTTAATTCTCTGAACTCTAAAACACTGGTTGTTTGTTTAGAGTGGTTAAATGAAATGGAATCAATGAATTTTGAAACCTTTTTTATTACATTGCCGCCTGCTATACTGAAAGTGCAGGACAATAATAAATCATGTATTAAAGTGCTTTGTTTTGATGTATCCTTCCTGTGCAATTTAACATAAATTCATTTCTATATTAAAGCTTTACTGTGATCTGCTTTCACTTAATGGGATAAATTTTTAAATTCCAAACCAGATGTGAAAAGATTGTTGGGGAATGAAATCTGAGTTTTTGTGTATGTAATTATTTGCATACCTATAGAGGATGCTTTTGAAGATTTGACCAATACTGTGTTCATATAGGGTGAAAGTCAAGAGGACCAGGATTTCAAACTACAAGTTTATTTATTGATTCTAACTCCTTAATACAACAAAACATTTCAAAGTTCTGCTGTTTATTTCTGTACTTTCTTTATATTGTGGAAGAGAGATGTTTTTCATACAGTAAATATGAATTTAAAGATATGAACTTAAAAGGAATATCATCCCACAGTGGGGGAGATGGTCTTTATATGCAAACTTTCCAGATGATCCATATACATGCTTAAGTTCTGTACTCTAATTATTATCACTACTTTCCTCCAAACTGATGAAGAGGTATATTCAGCTTGTTTTCTGGGGCCACAAAATTTCCAAACTGTTTAGTTACTAGGTTTGGTTAAAACAAACGCCATATGTCTGAAACTTGTCAGATGACAACATATTAAATCTCAAAATCATACCTGTTTTTACAATACTGTTTTCCAAAATTCTATGAATAAAGAAATGACAAAGATAAGTTGGCAAATATCCACTGCTTTCAGGAATATGTCCTTTTTTTCCTGTTTGCTTCTGATTATAAAAACAAAAGAAAAAATAAGCCAGAACTTTAAAACATAGCCTATTTTTAAATGAATATTTTGCTTGGCTTCATTTTCCCCTCCTGTTCGTTTTTACATATTCTTATTTGTAAAGCTTCTTTTCTCCTTTCCAGCTGGTGCTAGCAAGTATCTGTCAGAATGAGAAACATCTCATCCTGTTTGGAGGA
Organism: Natator depressus; assembly: GCF_965152275.1. NCBI lineage: Eukaryota > Metazoa > Chordata > Testudines > Cheloniidae > Natator > Natator depressus. The sequence continues at coordinate 107,786,343 of NC_134239.1, forward strand.
CTTGACTTGTTTATACTGCTGCTAGGAAAAGACACGCTGCTGCAATGGGAGAAAAGAACTGACTCAAAAGTATAGTTTCCTTTGAAATGATTGATGGCAAAGAACATAAGGCATGAAAGATCAGGCTTAGGATAATTGGATTGCAGTTACCTAAATTCTCTGGATGAAATCTTGCTCCATTGCAGTTGATGGGAGTTTTTCCTTCGACTTCAATGTGACCAGGTTTTCATTCCTTAGAAGATATACAGATTTGTATGTTAATGTTTTTTATGGTCTGTATTATATAGGAGGTCAGATGAGATGATCACAGACATCCCTTCTGGCCTTATCATCTATGAAAAGTACAATACTGTTCAATTTAATAAGCTACTTTTTACTTAAACCATTGCTCAAATCTGTTTATTATGTATTTGTTTATGGTAGTGCCTGTTTTGTGTTAGATGCTTTGCAGACATTCAAGAACTGTCCTGACGCCAAGAAGCTTACAGTTTAAGGACAGACAGACAAGTAGGTAGAGGTTGGGGAAAGGAAATAATAAAAGGATGATTTTTTTTAATTCATACCAACAAGATTGACTAAAGGCAATATGTTGTACGCAGTGTTGTTATAGCCATGTCGGTTCAAAGATATTAGAGAGACAACGTGAGTGAAGTGATATCTTTTATTGGACCAACTTCTGTTGGTGAGAAAGACAAACTTTTGAGCTTACACAGAGCTCCGTGTTTCTCTCACCAATAGAGGTTGGTCCAGTAAACTATTATGTCACCCACCTTGTCTCTCTACACGCAACATGGCACATCGAGTTTTAACTGGGAGTTAAAACTTGAGAGGTTATCCTAGCAGATGTTCCCTAGAAAATCAGTCTCTAACATGAAGTTTCAGGGAGGATGTGTGTGTGTGTATGTAAACACATTCCATAATTTCCCTGAGGTTACTGACACACTGCAATAGTCACAAAATGTCAAACAACTTCAGATGACACTTTCTTTTTTATATTTTCTTAACTCAAAAGGCCAAAGTCTCATCTGTTACAGTGTAATAGCTTTATTGAGACCAAGTCATTTTTTAAAAAAGTGGGGTGGGGAGGAAGGAGGAGAATGCTTTTTCCAGTTTCATTCAACCTGCATAAAAAAAATTGGTTCAAATTGTTAAAAAAAGGGAAAACTTCAACCAATATGACAATGTTCACACAAAAATTCTTATAATTCTAAAAGCTATTTTTAATCAAATCATATTTGACCAATCCTAATTAATACAATTTCCCATGTGATCTCAGGAAAGCATGGCTGATATTAATCAGTTCTCCAAAACACATTAATGTAGAAAATATAGTGGCTTTCTCTTAACATCTGTTTGCACCATGTGATACCAATTCATTGGGAAAATAACCGACCTTTCTAAAATGTTAGATTCCATTTTATCTAGTACTGCTTTGAGATGTAAAATTTTTGCCTAGAACTGGAGCCCTTCAGAGAGGACTAGATCAAATCCTTGAACATACCACAGCTAGTGGTAAAAATCCCTTAACTGCCTCTGAAAAGGCCCAGTACTTCTGAGAAGCCTAACAAATAGATATCGATATCCCTCTTTCATACCTTGGTGGAGCTGCATTTGTGGCTGGGTAGGATCATGTGAATGGCAGCTCTCTATGCTATCATCCCCCGTCAAACCTCTGGGGGCTTCCCCATATAAGATAATGGCATCCATACTGGCATTTTCTTCCATGGGCTCCCCCTCTGGAAGGTCAGTCTGGCAGAGCTCGGGGGCATGCATGGATGGGAAAGCAACTCCCTCCCATGAGTTTAAGGAGGAAGGTAGTGGTGCAGAGTCCAGGCATAATTGTTCCAGTCCTCTGGAGTCTTAGCAAAATCTGAATAGTGCCCTCACCAATCTCAGGGTCTCCCCTGGTCTGGCAGGCTGTGTTACAGCTCTCCAGTCGAAATGGGCTGACATGGAGTTTCCTACAAGAATTGAAACAGGAAGTGTCCTAGCCTGTAGACAGACTCTCCTCCTATGGGACACAACCTAGCTCAGGGTTCTGAATTCCATTCTCACCTTGACTGCTGAAATTTTATTTTCACAGACGTCCAACTACAGAACAGTAGTAACTTGTTGAAAGAAGGAACTCATGCTACTCCTCATTAAACTAGAGGCCCCCTCAGACCTCTGTATTGATGTATCCCTCCATCCTCCTTTACTTGATCTCCGCTGGTCCCTTAGGGAGAGAGTTCTGGTTCAGAAACCAGATGAACCTGATTCACTTACACGTGTCTAACCCTCTCTGGCTAGGTTTGGGAGACACTTGCATTTGTGTAAATCAGGTGTAACAACAGGATCAGATCAATCCCTCAGTGACTAAACTCTATGTTAGCTCATTTCTTGCTAAGATTTTTCTATCCTTTCAGGTATAATTAAAGCTGTGTGAAAAGCTTTATAATCTATTTCACAAAACGCAGTTTTGCAAGTTGGAAACTCTGTTCTGCTCCATAAATATTTGTAGACACTAACAGTTCATAATAGGACACTTACCTTGGATAAAAAGCCATTTCATATATCAGCACTGGAGATGGGAGATCTTAAGCAAAGAATATGCTTACAGAACTAATTTGCATGTTAACTCCCAGAATGCTTTTGTAGCTCACAGCAGTGCTGCCATGTGGGAATTGAGAGGTCTAATTGTGCTTGAATATGCACTGACACTCCAGATCTACAGTACACTGTGTCAGAGATTTTCAGTGCTCCCAATTCCCATTGAAGTACAAGGGAGCCAAGTATGGTTGAGGCATGCATCAGCTTGCAGGATTGGACCCTGGATTCATGTCTGCCATGAGCTTTGTATGTGAATATCAGATATATGGGAAAAGCAGACATGTTCTGGCAAAATGGCTTTTTGCTTAAAGCAAATGCTTTGTCTGTTATAACAGAAGGCTGCAGGTCCAAAAGAAAATTCTGCTTGACCTAATGTATTTTTAGTTTAATCTTCTCTGTGTGATGTTCTCAGACAAGGGAGAGCTTGGTGACATAGAATCATAGAAGAGTAGGACTGGAAGGGACCTCAATAGGTCATCCAGTCCAGTTCCCTGCACTCAAGGCAGGACTAAGTAATAACTAGACCATTCCTGACAGGTATTTTTCTAACCTGTTCTCAAAAACCTCCAATGAAGGAGATTCCACAACCTCCCTAGGCAATTTGTTCCAGTGCTTAACTACCCTGATAGGAAGGTTTTCCTAATGTCCAACCTAAACCTCCCTTGCTGCAATTTAAGCCCTCCTCCTTGTAACAACCTTTTATGCACTTGAAAGCTGTTATGTCCCCCCACAGTCTTCTCTTCTCCAGACTAAACAAACCAGTTTTTTCAATCTTTCTTCACAGATCTTGTTGTCAAGACCTTTAATCATTTTTGTTGCTCTCCTGTTGACTTTCTCCAGTTTGTCCATATCTTTCCTGAAATGATGTGACATCCAGAACTGGACACAATACTCCAGTTGAGGCCTTATCAGTGCTCAGTAGAACAGAATAATTACTTCTCATGTCTTGCTTACAGCGCTCTTACTGATACATCCCAGAATGATGGTCGCTTTTTTTAGCGAAAGTGTTACACTGTTGACTCATATTTATTTTGTGATCCACAAGGACCTCCAGATACCTTTCTGCAGTATTCCTATCTAGGCAGTCATTTCCCATTTTATATGTGTGCAACTGAGTGTTCCTTCCTAATTGGAGCATTTGTCCTTATTGAAGTTCATCCTATTTACTTCAGACCATTTCTCCAGTTTGTCCAGATCATTTTGAATTTTAATCCTATTCTCCAAAGCAGTTGCACCCTCCCAGCTTGGTATTGTCCACAAACTTTATAAGTGTACTCTCTATGCCATTATCTAAATAATTTATAAAGATATTGAAGAGAACTGATCCCTGTGGCACCCCACTTGATATGCCCTTCCAGCTTGACTGTGAACCACTGATTACTCTCTGGGAATGGTTTTCCAACCAGTTATGCACCCACCATACAGTAGCTCCAGCTAGGCTATATTTTCCTAGTTTGTTTATGAGAAGATCATGTGAGACAATAGCAAAAGCCTTACTATAGTCAAGATATACCACATCTACTATTTCCCCACAGCCACAAGACTTGTTACCCTGTCAAAGAAAGCTATTAGGTTGGTTTGACATGATTTGTTCTTGACAAATCCATGCTGACTGTTACTTATCACCTTATTTTCTAGGTGTTTGCAAATTAATTGATTATTTACTCCATTATCTTTGGGAGTACTGAAGTTAAGATGACTGGACTGTAATTCCTTGAATTGTCCTTGTTTCTCTGTTCATAGATTAGCACAATACGTTTTTGCCCTCTTCCAGTCCTCTGGAATTTCTCTGTCTTCCACGACTTTTCAAAGATCATCTCTTATGGCTCAGATATCTCCTCAGTCAGCTCCTTGAATATTCTAGGATGTATTTCATCCAGGCCTGGCAACTTGAAGACATCTAACTTGTTTAAGTAAATTTTTAACTTGTTCTCTAGTCTCAGATCCTACTTCATTTTCACTGGTGTTCACTTTGTTAGACGTCCAATTGCTACTAAATTTTTTGGTGAAAACTGGCACAAAAAAAGGCATTTAGCATATCCACCATTTCCTGTATTTGTCTCCACCCCACCCCACCCCACCCCCACTGGGTAATGGGCCTACCCATCTGTCCTGGGTCTTCCTTTTGCTTCTAATGTATTTGTAGAATGTTTTCTTGTTATCCTTTATGCCTCTAGCTAGTTTAATCTCATTTTGTGCCTTGGCCTTTCTAATTTTGTCCCTACATGCTTGTGTTGTTTTTTTATATTCATCCTTTGTAATTTGACCTAGTTTCCACTTTTTGTAGGACTCTTTTTTGAGTTTCAGATCATTGAAAAGCTCCTGGTTAAGCCAGGGTGGTCTCTTGTCATACTTCCTATCTTTCCTACGCATATATTGTATAGTGTGCTCTTGTGCCCTTAATAAAGTCTGTTTGAAAAACTGCCACCTTTTTCAAACTATTTTTCCCTTTAGACTTTCTTCCCATGGGATCTTACCTACCAATTCCCTGAGTTTGCTAAAGTCTGTCTTCTTGAAATCCATTATATTTATTTTGCTGTTTTTCTCTCCTACCATTCCGTGGAATCATGAACTCTTATCATTTCATGATCACTTTCACCCAAACTACCTTCTACTTTCAAATTATCAAACCGTTCCTCCCTATTTGTCTAAATCAAAACTAGAACAGCCTCTCCCCTAGTAGCTTTCTCCACCTTCTAAAAAAACGGTCTCAGATGCATTTCAGGAATTTGGACAATCTGTGTCCTGCTGTATTATTTTCCCAACAGATGACTGGGTAATTGATGTTCCCCATCATCACTAAATCCTGCGCTTTGGATGATTTTTTTCGTCGTTTAAAAAAAGCCTCATTCACCTCTTCTTCCTGGTTAGGTGATCTGGTTAGGTTAGGATGCCCCTGGTTAGGAGGCCCCTACTATGACGTCACCCTGGGTTTTTACCCCTTTTCTCCTTACCCAGAGACTTTCAACACATCTGTCTCCTATTTGCATCTCAGTTTCAGTGCATGTGAATACATCTCTGATATACAAGGCCACACCACTTCCCTTTTTTCTCTGCCTGTCCTCAGGGCCAGATTAAGAGAGGGGCTTTAGGGGCAGCAGCCCAGGACCCCGGCTCCAGGGGGGGCCTCACAAAAATAAATCACAGGCAGCGATCTCCAACTCCAGGGCCACTAAAAATCCCATGGTGGAGCAGGGCGCTCAGGCAGGCTGCCTGTCTGCCATGACCCCACGCTGCTCCCAGAAGCGGCCAGCTGCTAACACATCTCTGCAGCCCCTGGCGGGGAGGCGAGGTGGCTCCGTGCACTGCCCCGCCTCCAGAACCATCCTCGCAGCTCCCATTGGCCAGGAACTGGCCAATAGGAGCTACAGAGGTGGTGCTTGTGGACAGCACATGGAGACATGCTGTCCCTCTCCCCCCAGGGACCACAGAGACGTGCTATCAGCCAGCCGCTTCCGCGAGCAGCGTGGGGCCACGGCATGCAACAGTTGGGAGCCACCTGTGGTAAGCGCCTCCCAGCCAGAGCCTACACCTCACACCCACTCCTTCACCCCACCCCCCTGCCCCAGATCAGAATCCCCCTCCTGCACCCAAACTCCCTCCCAGACCCCAGACCCTCTCCTGCACCCCAATCCCCTGTTCCAGCCCCTTCCTACACCAAACTTCCTCTCAGGAAAAAAACTTGTATACAGGGACCCCACAAAATCTAATAGCCCCGGGCCCACAGGAGAGTTAATCTGGCTCTGCCTGTCTTTCTTGAGCAACACTTCCATACCAATATTCCAGTCGTATGTATTATTACACCACATCTCTGTGATGCCAACTATGTCATAGTTGTGACTATTCAGTAGTATTTCTAGTTCTTCCTGTTTATTCCCATGTAGGGAGGTTGCCTACGTGTAAAGATATCATGGGGATTCTCAAACTGGGTCATGACCCCTCAGGGGGTCACAAGGTTATTACGTGAGGGTTGTGAGCTGTCAGACTCCACCCCCAAACTCTCCTTCACCTTCAGGATTTATAATAGTGTTAACTATAAAAAAAAGTGTTTTTAATTTATAAGGGGGATTGCACACAGAGGCTTGCTGTGTGAAAGGGGTCACCAATACAAAACTTTGAGAACTACTATATTATCAGAACGTTATGGGGGGTGGGGGGGAGAAGAGTGCTAGTAAGTTGCTAAAATTTTCTCAAGTAAATTTGTCTTAATTTGATCTTAAAGAAAAAAGGTTAACGAAAGCATTAAGGAGGCAGTTTTACAGTGGAGTTAGTGATGGCACATGACAGGAAGGGGGACTTAGTTGTTTTGGAGAGAGGGATCCTTCCAAACCCTAAGAACAGGGCATAGAAAAGTGTGTATCTTCCAGTTAGAGAGAAGGAGAGAAAACTTCCAACCAGTAGCCCCCAAGCTTAGAGGCTCATATTCTGCCATTTAAATCAACAGAGGGGGATTGAACTTGGTTTCTTAATAAAACAACTAAAAGGCAAGTGATGGAGGCTAAATTTTAACTACACATCACAGGAAAAAGTGGAGGTTTGGCCCCTGGATATTTTAAATATAGAAGATCAAGAGCCACTGAAGAATGTCCAGGACAAACTTGGCACTTAGCACTGAGTCCAATAGTGCTGCTCTACTCATTTGAAACCCTGATTGTATCGAGAGGGTGAGTTATAATTTACTATAAAAATTGGCCTCAGGAGCCTTGACAGTCAGAGGGCGATTCATAGCAACATAGAAGTTTTCCCCGGCATCATGATTGTGATGTGGGTGCAAGAGTGTACAATCTCCCTTGTTGTAAGTGGATGAGGATTATGTATTGTATTCGTTTCAGTGTGGTCTCCTTTTGGCTTCTATATTTCATGTCTTTTTGATGTCTTGTGGGAAGTGGGTTCTTCACCTCTAGGTTGCTGGTGCTAGTCCACCCCATGTCAGTTGTTACCACACTGTCGGTAACCTGTATGAAATGAGGTTAGGGACCCCAGTTGAATTCTCTATGGATATGTGTCTACACCACAAAAACTGCCATCTAATTGTGAGTCTTGTCGGCAGTCTTGACATAATGATCAGTGATGGAGTAGGTCATGAAGACTCCCCCATGGGATGATCAGGGTTGAAGCACATGCCGGCAGGCAAAGTAGAATGAAAACTGGTAGAACATTGTGTGCTGCTCACCATGCTGACCCTGCTCTGAGCAAACAGCAGAGTTCTTTCAACTCAGTGCATTTCATGAGCACTAAAGACAAAGAGAAGAAAATATTAAAAAAGAAAATTCCAGTAAGCAGGCTCTTTCTTCTAGCAGGGTCTCTGTTTTCACTCTGTACTCTTTACAGAGATTTGTATATTATTAATAACTACAGCCCCTCAATTCAGGCTATTAATCAGAGCAGAGTTTTGAAGAACAAACTGGGCATTCCTGCTCATACTGGGATCCTATTTGCACTGTCCTAGAGAGAGATTTTCAAAAGTTAGCTGTCCAATTCCTATTGTATTTCAATGGGACATGGGTGCCTAACTCTTAGGGCATGTCTACACTGCAATTAGACACCTGCGGCTGGCCCGTGCCAGCTGACTTGGGCTTGCGGGGCTATTTAATTGCGAGGTGGGAGGGTCCGAGAGCTCGGGCTGCAGCCTGAGCCGGAATGTCTACACTGCAATTGAACAGCCCCTTAGCCTGAGCTCTGCAAGAATCAGCTGGCACAGGCCAGACGTGGGTGTCTAATTGAAGTGTAGACATATCCTTAGAGTCCACTGAAAATCTCAACTCTAGATGTCAGTTTTCAGCAGAAGTTTTTGTTAGCCTGAAGCACTTAGGGCCTGATTTTCAGAAGAGCTCCATCACATTCAGGCACCATTAGAAGTAGCCAGATTTTCAGTGGGAACTGCTGAGTGCTGTGCAATTTTGAAAATCTAGCCACCGATCTAGGTACTAACGGGGAGCTGAACTTTTTTTGAAAATCTGTCTTTTACAGGTTTATCTAGAAAAAAATATATAGTCATTCCAGGAGGAAACAAACCCTATTGTTCTGTGGGGTTTAACTGTCAGGACTACACAAGCTGCATTGTTCCAGGTTTCAGACTGCTGGCTGAAGGATTCGCCTCCAGGCTGTTGGACATTATTGTTAGATGGCAGAATTAAAATGTTGGATCTGTTTCCCAGCTGTGTTAGATTACTGTAATCTATCTGTCCTTCGCATTGCTCTCTCACTGCTCAGACATCTTAAACACTTTTATTCTGGCAGTAACCTGAAGAGAGTGCAAGAGCAATTTACTTGGCTGTTCGCTCAGTGTTCCCTTGTCAATGTTTTTAATAAGATGTCAAGGTTTTTAATAAGGACTCTTTCCTTCCCTGTCCAGCCTCTCCTCCAGCTACAGCTTTTGGTGAAATCTTAATCCTGTATTTATGATGTCAGTGTGTTGCCATAGAAATGATTGTTATGTCACACATTCAAGCAGTGTGGCCTCACAGTGGTATCTAAAAAGAGCAGCAGGTGTGTGCTAAGAGACTCTGGCTGAGCCACAGTCTGAGTAGTCAGAGAGAAAGTGACAGGAGGCTCAGTTTAAGCTACAAACTTGCTCTGGCATTTCCAGTTCATTTCCAGTTCCTGTTTAGCAAAGGATCTGGCCACATGCAGTTTAACAGTCTGTACGTTCCAAACTCTCTGCAACCAAACAAGCACAGCACCTCCTCTGTATCCAACACAGTCTTAGACTGGCTTCTGATTGAAAAACCTGTTTTCCCACATGATTAACCACATCCCCAGCTAGGTTCAGCTGCGCTTCACCTTCTAGCTGGGATTCTGAAAAGCACTCCTAGGATTTAATTTAAAAAACCAAACAAACCATGACACTATTTGGCTCAGTTGTTGACTCCTCCTTAGGAAACAGCAGAAATGCAGGCCCCTGCCAAAGGGCCCCCAATCATCTATATACCCCATCACAGAAATCAAGCCTTGTTCAAATGCACACTTCCATTTTTCTCTCCTGCTACAGCTCCTGCCCCATCCCATCGTACTGCAGCACAGGCCTATCTGTGGGTCTGCACTATGCTTAGTGTGTTGCCAACTCTAGCACTAGCCTGTAGGCCCCCCGTTTCTCATCAGTCAAATTTTCTGGACTATCATAAAAAGGCAAGGGCAGGACCTAGGCTATTGCCACCCCATAATACTACAGATATCAGTGAGGATGCAGCTGCTGTTGGTGGTACAGCAAGCCCAGCATAAATTTATGGTGATGGATGGACCCAAACCCAATCCCCACATCTAAACGCTATTGCATTTGGGGGAAGCTTGGATATGACTTTGCATCTAAACTTTGTGGCTATCCCACTCTCTACAATGAGCCAAAGCAAAAATCCTACACTTTGGGGAAGTTTTCAGCTTTGGGGAAGTTTAGAGTCAAACTTTGCCCTTCCGTAGAACATCTCTTAGAAATAAATATATTAAAATGACTTGGGGCACTGCCACATCTTCCCAGCATATGCTAAGCCAACTCCATGCTGTAAGAAGTTCTTCTGAAGAGGTACTTTAATGAAGGAATGTCCTACACACTTTGGCAAAATCCTTCAGAGGAAGTACATAAATCCAGATGATGGGAAAATCCGACATCTCTGAATAGCATCAGGCTTTATACAAGAGTATGAACCTCAGGAAAGCATGGAAGCTTCATGTCACAGGGTTTACTCACTGCTGGGACACCCCTTGTGGCTGTCTCTGGGGATTAGCTTTGCCACGACCCCACTTGCTCACTAGGAGTCACAGTGCTTCCTGGCTTGGCCCTCTGGCCAGATCACTATGCAGGTTCCCCTTCTGGGGTAGCCAAGTCGTACTGGCCAACTTGCCCACATGCCATCTCAGGCAGTCTTCTGTAAGTGCTGGGCTGTGCCACTTTCCCAGTGGCTGGTAGGGAAACCAAGGTCCACCCTCTACTCTGGGTTCGAGCCCAAGGACTTTGTCAGCAGCAACCAAGGTCTACACAGTCTCAACACTCAAAGCTCTTTCCCTGGGCTTCTTACTACGCTGATTTCCACAGACTTTCTTCCCTGCAACTCCTCTGGATAAACCCTTTCTGCAGGACTAGGATCCCAGCGCTTCCCTCCCCCCCGGGTTTCCTCCTACCCACCTCTCTGTGCCCAGAGAGTGACTGAAGACTCTCTGCCTGCAGCCCCCTTCTTCTTCAGTTTGGTGGTGTAGCAGACTTGCTTCCTCAGCCTATGACCACCTTGAATTGTATCTTGTACCTTTGTCATGACTTAGAGTCTCACACCTTCCCCAGTATTAAAGAAATACAGAAGAGGGTTGTTTGTTTTTTTAAATTGGACCCCATTTTCCTTGTATTCTTGTTAGAAGTTGCAAAGAAAATTTTGTTATTTTGAGTTTCCAATATAAACCTCTCCTTTCACAGGTATAGCCTTTGCAATCCCAAAGGATATGATTTATCATTTTCTGGACCTTAACTGTTAAACATAATCCATCTATGTTAATCAGAAATAAATTACTATTTAATCCACAATGCCCTCTTAGAATTCTAAATAGAGTCATTTCACTCTTCCTCTCGGGGCCTTGGATTACATCAGCATTATCAACTGTAGGGCATACTTAGCCCCCAGCTGCTCTAACTTGCTGGCTTTTTACAAGCCCACCCTGCTCCTACCCAACAGGGCTTTGTCTTCAATTAGTGCTTATCATTCAAGCCTGACTATCCCCCAGGTGAAGCCTATAAGATTGATTGGATCCTTCTGAGCCACCTTAGCCACTTCAGGGGTGGTGTGGGGTAAACATGCTTCAGGAGAAAATTATGAGAAGATGGGCAAATCAAGTAGCAAAAATCTCTTCATAGGACACTTCCTACATCCAAGTGTAGTTTCCAAAGTGACATTGTCTCTCTGATGGGAACAGCTCAGTGATCACCATCTGACCAGCTATTGATGTGACATCTCAGGCAATGGAGGGTTTGCCCAGAAGGACTGCATGCAGTTTTTCACTGACACTACCATTCCAGAGAAGGAGCAGGTGAATGGCTAATTCTGCAGTCTAAGGATAGAGTAGCAGTGGTGGAAAGGGTCGCTGGTGCTCTGCACTTATGAGAGTAGATTCCATCCAATCCACAGGGCTCCTAAGAGAAAACCCTGCACCAAGCCCTTTCATGTAGGCTGGGCCTAAAATACAAGATTGAACCCCTTGAAAAAGGTACTCTGCATGTGGTGGATCTAAGTGAAGACAGCTGAGGGGTGATGTCATTATGATCAAATGCTAGGGCCAGTGCAATCAAGAGAGAAGCTTTGTGGTTTCCAGTGGGACCAGGATTTGACTTGTAATGCAAGATGCTAATTTGTAGTCTACAGCCTGAGAAGTCTAAAGGGTAGGTTGTGCATTTATGGCAATACATGAAATGCCCTCTCCCTTTTTTTTCTTTAATACAAGAATATGTCACTTGCAAAATATTTGGCCATTGTGCTTGGATAACTCTCTGCACTTCTATATCCCCTTTCATCATGTTACAAACACGTAAGCCTCGCATCACCTTAGAGAGGTTGGTATTATACACATTTTACAGCTGGGGAAATTTGAGGCACAGAGAGGTTGCAAGGTGCCTGAGGGTAATATCTACTAAGAGCTAGGATTAGAAGCCAGGAATCCTGATACCCAATCATTGACTCTAACCAATGGCCTACAGCCCCTCCTCATGCACAATTGTATGTGAATAGATGTATCATTACTATGGAGGCATCTTGTGTAGCATACTCTATTTATAAAGAACCACGATTCTGTATAATATGTAAAAGAAAAGAAGTACTTGTGGCACCTTAGAGACTAACAAATGTATTTGAGCATAAGCTTTTGTGAGCTACAGCTCACTTCAGCGGATGCATTCAGTGACCCTGTGTATTGTGAAGCTGAGGCCTAAGGTATCTGAATAAATGCTTTGTTGCAGGCTTACATCAGATTTTCTTGCCTACTTTGGTTTTAGATCTTAACCATATTTACACATTCTGTCCCCTGATCTTTTTCTCTCTCCCCTCCCCCCATTTCATACTGTAATTTGTCATCATGGACTTTAGTTTTAAGAAATGATTTTATTTAAAAATAAAAATCAACATTCTCACTTTTATTCATAGTTCAGATGCAATTAAAATTGCTATAAAACTCCATAGGTTAATAAAATACAAGCGAACAAGGGCAATCTGCCATATGGCACATGGGCTGGTTTGAAGGGTTCTCACAGAAAAGCCAAAGAAAATAGGTTTTATTTTTTTCTCATCATTTCTAGATAAGCTTATTACATTCACCTGCATAAACTCATCCAAATCCCCTCTGATGGGGTTACTGGGAGGTAACTGATGGGACACCTTGCGTATCACGCCTGCTTTCTGACAGACTCTTCTGTTCCTACATGCAAGTAAATGTGTTGTGCCTTCTTTGGACTCTCCGGGCCAGATGTATGTAAACAATCAAGAGAAGATAATTCTCACTTTCCAAGCATTACTAAATAAAGTTAATCATATTTATGAAAAATGTGTGTGAATGTAAAGTTTACTTTGGAGCAAATAAATAGGACCATTGGTCATTTCTAATGGTTTCCTATCCATTAAAAAACTGGTCCACAGGCCCTTACTAACTCATACTAGCTGTTTGTTCACAAGGTGCCTTATTAACCTCTGAGCACCTGAATGAAAACTGAAAATAGCAATTACCACAAAGGCATCACTGCCCAATGAGTGCATAAAGCCCCAGAACCACTGTAAAATGTACACAGCATTATTATGATGTATTATTTCTATAGCACTGAGAGTGCGCTAGGTGTGTATTTGCAGTACTGCTTGTATGTACAGATTGCTGTTTGTTCTGTGGGTGCATATGCTGTGCTCAGTATCGTCCGATGTGTGTGTTTATGGATGGTGTGTGTGCTGGGTCTGTATGCATGTCTGTGCATGTGCTCTGCGGGCACTGTAGTCTCTGCGTTATGTGGGAGGTGCATAAACACCGCACGTGTGTGTGCATGTCTCCGGGGTGCACATGTGCATGACTGTGCGCGTTATCTGCGTGTGTGTCTGGGTTGGCGGGTGGCGCATGTAGTGGGCTGGCTGCCGTGGGAAAAGCCGAGCTCCCAGCGGCGGCAGCAGGAGTGGGGTGGCTGCAGGCTGGCGGAAGCGTTTGTCGGCAGCAGTGGGCAGCAGAGCTCCGCTGGCTTTGTGTTTGTTTCCTCTCTCTCACGCGCCCAGGGAGCGGGGAAGATGGCAGGGCCCCGGGAACAGCTGTCAGCCGCCGAGGACCAGCTCCACAGCTAGCGCCCTTGACGCCGGAAGATGCGATTGCAAGGGCCGCGGGGTGAGAGCAGCCCCGGAGCAGCAGGGAGCCCCAGCCCCGCTTCGTGCAGCCGATGCGGCAGCCTCCGCGCTTCCCTGGCGTCCACCGCGTTCGGGGGGGTCCGACATTAATCACCCGGCCGCAGCTCGCCGAGCCGGACTCGCAGACCAGCTTCCCCGGGGACGCACCGAGCGAGTCCCCCGATCTCAGGGAAGATGAGGTGAGGGCGGCCGGGGCGGGAGGCGACGGACCCGCCCAGCGGGACCCAGCAGCAGGCGGCTGGTTTGGGGAAGCAGCTCGGGGGCGGCTGATCGACATGGCAGGAGCGTCCCATCTGGCGTCCGGTCCTCCCGCGGGCGGGCGGGAGGAGAACCCGTGCGCCCGGCTGCAGCCCCGCCTCTCCCCGGCTGGGAGCCCCGGGGGCTGGTTGGCTGCTCGGGTAGCCCCCCGCCCGGTGGCCAGGCGTGTGTTTCCCAGGGGCCGCGTGTCCCCGGCCCCCTCCTCGCGGCGGCGCCCCGCTGCCATGGCCGTGGCTGGCGGGTTCCGCCCACCTGGCTGCGCGCGTATCCCCGGGGGCGGCCCCTTGCCTTGCCCGGGCACGCCGGGCTGCGAGCTTCGTTCCCCGCCCCCGGACACGCACCTGGCTCGCGGCGCGGGAGGGGAGCCCCGCGGGCAGGGCGGAGGCTGTGGGCTCAGGGGTGGGGGCAGACGTGCTGCCGGACCCACGCGGGTCATGCATTCGCCTGTGGTTTTATGAAGGCGGGCGGCTGGCCGGGTTGCTGAGGCTCCCGGCGAAGTCTGGCTGGGGTGGAGCGCTGGATCTCTGGGCTGGGGCGATTGGAGCCGGGCAAGAATAATGGGGCGGGGGTCCCCTGGATCCTCCCCATCCTCACTCCCAGACAGCCCCTCCCCAGGGTAACACAGTTGCTCTCACTCGCGCTGCACTTGCTTGGCTCGGTGTTTGTGCAGGGGGAGGGGACCCCCTCAGCTCCCCCCCGCCGAGTTTGGGGGTGGATTTCCCGTGGGCGATTTTGGGTTAGCTGTCTGTCTCTCAAGGACTGGTGTAATTTGCTGCCCTTTGGAGGGAAGGGGGGGATTTCTGCACAGGGGGAGGAGGTTAAGCAGCGCTGCGCCTCCTTGTCCTTCCCCGGATGGATAATACTAGTGGGTGGTGACATCTTTGGCAGGTTTGACTGTCATTACTTTAAATCCGTGGGACAGATTATGTCCATGGTTATAAAAGGCTGCAGGCGGGTTTGAAAATAGTGCAGCAGCAGAGCGCCGGGAATCTCCAACGCTGATGTTGTTTGGGTAGCAACACTCCAGCTTCTGCCGAGGCTCATCTTCCCTTGCCCTCTGGGCTGCAGACCAGCATGTAAGATTGTAAAAGAGCTTCAGGGGAGCAGAGAAAGTGTACCCTTGAAAGATTTCAGTGTAGATCCTTCCTGATCATGCAAAGATCTTCCTCTAACAGGGGGAGCTGTAGGTTTTTCCAGGGCAGTTTGGCTATCATGACTCTTAGGAGCAGAGAACATAGATTTCATGTAATCAGAACAGAGCTGGAAGGAAGAGGTCATCTATTTCTAGACCGTGATTCCCCTCCCCCCAAGCAGTGCAGGAGTTCAGTCTGGTTTTAAGTGTCTCAAAGCAATGTGGCTTCCACTGTTTCCCCATCCCACTGTATAATATTGTTGATTCCTTCTGCTTCACCATCTCCTTTATTTATTAAAGCACTATGGCTTGTCTCAGGAATGGGAATCACAATCAAAGACCAAATTGTCTTCTGTGTCTTTGGTGACTTGGAAGACTTTTGTTTTGTATTGCTCATAAGAAAGACAATAGAATTTTAAAAACTTTTTTCCCCCATAGGGCACTCATTATATGCAGCTATAGCATGCTTCAAATAGTCTCTTTAAAACTTTTTTTTTCTTTTGGGGAGAAATTTGTTTTGCCACCTTAAGTGGGTAATTTGATTTTGTATTTTTAAAGGTGTCCATTGTTGATACATTGTATCCAAAAGACACCAATCATATTTGGACATGGATACATACCATGGATATTAGAATAAATACTGAATTGGTTAAATCCAATATATACACATTTACTGGCAGGTTCTATCTAACTTACTTTATTCTTCCCTCCTCAGAAGGGAAAGAGAACCCACTTAAAATGTATTTAGGTATAAAATTCTCCTCTAATAAATGTAGGTTGTATTACTCCAAGAGATCCTGACAGACTGCAATCATTTAATAAAAACCTTCAAGAATCTTTCTATACATGTGTTTTTATTTATATTGCTTTTCAATGGTGAATAGATTACAGTACCTTTCTTTGCACTGAAATGAAATGTTTCTCAGTTTGAAGTAAAAAATTTGACTGTATATTTTAATTTTTCCTTTGTGTCCTCAGTTTTGTCTTATTCCAAAGAGATAATCTAGAACATAATGTATGAATAGAGAACATGCCATATATTATGGCTGACCTATTATAACTTATTTTCTCACTGTCTTATAAAAGTGCTTTGAGATCCTCCAAAGATAGATGCTATATAAGTGCAACGTATTATTACTTATTCAGTACTTAAACGTGCAGAAATATTACCTCCCGCTGTACAATGAATATTGCTAGTTTTTTTAGTAGCAGATTTTATTTATTTTTGCAAGCATTATGCAGTTCTATCATTTTACAGAAATACATCTATAAACACAATCTCTTCATGTTCTGGCAATCTTTGTATAGTTTTCTGCCGATTTGTTAATCTTCAGTATGGCTTATAAAACACCTCCTTGTGTTTGAGAGGCATCCACAAGAAATACATGGAGCTGGCCATTGTATTTTGGGGTGGGTCTGTAGAGCAGTTTTTCACCTTTACCCTCCCAAGTAGCTAACTTATGTCCACCTCGATCATACCACTGTACACACGGCTACGAGCTATACACAAGTTGAGAGGGCTCGCCCTCAACCTATGTAATTCGTTTTATCGAAAAATGGGCACTGAGAAGCTGCCCCTCCTTTTTAACTGTGAGGGTGATATAGCCATTGGAACAAATTACTGAGGGAAGTGGTAAACTCTACACCTCTCGAAGTCCTCAAAACAAGACTGGATGCCTTTCTGGAAGACAACGTGTGCTTGACTAAAGTACATTCACTTCAATGCAGAGGTAACTGGGTGAAATTCTATGGCCTGCATTAGACAGGAGGTCAGACTAGATGATCTAATGGGTCTCTTCTGGCCTTAAAAAAAATCTATGAATCTCTCCAGACTTCTGTTGCAGAAGTGGTGCCGGCTTGTGCTGAGTCGCCTACTTTTAAAAAAAAAAAAAAAAAGAAAAAAAAAATCCCAGGAAGATGCCATATCTAGGTATAGAGCTTTGTGTTTGTCACCAAAGTGAAATAACACAAAATAAAACGAAGTGACGTACAAAACAAAAAAACTCACCCTGCAGTGATGGCTCCTGGTTACAGGGCCATTCACTTGTGTCCTGGCCATCCCCTTGTCATGATGGAGGGGCAGCGGGGCCAAATTTGAGTGAGCGGCATTGCAACCTGGTGACTGAAGTCTCACTCCCTCCCCACCCCTGGTTCTCCCACCCCTGCCAGGGGCAGGATCCAACCCTTCCCTCTTCCTCTCCCCCTCCCCCAGGGCATCCTATGCTCCAGGGCAGAACCCAGCCCCCAACGTCACCCGCGATTAAAAAAGATAAAACAACATGAAATTCCTAAAAATAAAACAAAAAAATTACATACACACACAAAAATCTCACAGGGCTCTATCTGTGTGCATCCCTAATCTGAAGGGATGAAACCAACCCACTGCCGTGGGACAAACCGAACCAAATATGCATACAGTAACCATGTACAGTAGTAACAGCATGCATCATGAGCTTTTTAATCCAATAGTTTTGATTGAAGATTTACCTGAGCAAAGTCTTGACAGTGTTGCAATAAACCCAGCATTTCAATTACCTTATTGCCTTCTCATTTCTACTCATTTAGCAGTTCATGTGGCAGCATATATATAGTGGCCAGCACTTTTAGTTTGATGTAAAGAGAGCTGTATCTGCAGCTTAGTTTTAGTGTTTGCTTTATTTATTTGCTCTAAATTCCTTTCTGTTTTGCCCACATAATCAGGATTATAATCACAGAAAAGGAGATGTCAAGGTTCCTCCCCCACTCTGAACTCTAGGGTACAGATGTGGGGACCTGCATGAAAAACCTCCTAAGCTTATCTTTACCAGCTTAGGTCAAAACTTCCCCAAGGTACAAAATATTCCACCCTTTTGTCCTTGGATTGGCCGCTACCATCACCAAACAAATACTGGTTACTGGGGAAGAGCTGTTTGGACACGTCTTTCCCCCCCAAAATACTTCCCAAAAACCTTACACCCTACTTCCTGGACAAGGTTTGGTAAAAAGCCTCACCAATTTGCCAAGGTGACTACAGACCCAGACCCTTGGATCTTAAGAACAATGAACAATCCTCCCAACACTTGCACCCTCCCTTTCCTGGGAAATGTTGGATAAAAAGCCTCACCAATTTGCATAGGTGACCACAGACCCAAACCCCTGGATCTGAGAACAATGAAAAAGCATTCAGTTTTCTTACAAGAAGACTTTTAATAAAAATAGAATTAGAAATAAGAAATCCCCCCTGTAAAATCAGGATGGTAAATACCTTACAGGGTAATTAGATTCAAAACATAGAGAACCCCTCTAGGCAAAAACCTTAAGTTACAAAAAAGATACACAGACAGAAATAGTTATTCTATTCAGCACAATTCTTTTCTCAGCCATTTAAAGAAATCATAATCTAACACATACCTAGCTAGATTACTTACTAAAAGTTCTAAGGCTTCATTCCTGGTCTATCGCCGGCAAAAACAAAATGTAGACAGACACACAAACCCTTTGTTTCTCTCCCTCCTACCAGCTTTTGAAAGTATCTTGTCTCCTCATTGGTCATTTTGGTCAGGTGCCAGCGAGGTTACCTTTAGCTTCTTAACCCTTTACAGGTGAGAGGAGATTTCCTCTGGCCAGGAGGGATTTTAAAGGGGTTTACCCTTCCCTTTCTATTTATGACAGGAGAGTATGCTGGTTTTTGTATATCACCTCATTTTTAATTGCCTTATTTGATCAGACCAACAGGTCCGTCTAGTCCAGTATATTGTCTCTGTCAGTGGCTAGTACCGTGTGCTTCAGAGGAAGGAGCAAAAAAACCCCCAAGTGGGTAATCATGTAACAACCTGCCTGTAGAGGAAGTTTTTTCTATCCCTATCAGTTAGTAATTGACTTAACCCCTGAAGCATGAAGCTTGTAGCCTTTCCAAACTTTGTTTTAATCCTATATACTGTAACTGTGTTGTTCTCATTGTCTATATAAACGTCCCTTTGTTTTTTGAGTCCTACTGAGGTTTTTGCTTCAATGATGTCTTGTGATAAATGAGTTCCACAGACTAATTAAGAGGGTGGGTGGGTGGTAAGCAGTAGTATTTCCTTTTTATTAGTTTTAGATTTGCTGCCTTACAGTTTAATAGAATGTTCTCTTATTAAGAGTAAGGATGAGCAAAAGAGTCTGTTATGCCTTTTCTATGCTGATTCCTCTTTTTCATCTCTTCTCTGAACTGAAAAGACTGGAAGTATTTAATCTCTCTTCACATGGAGGTTCCTCCCCCCCATATTACTAATTATTTACATCACTTGTCTCTGAATTCCTATTTCTGCTATATCCTTTTTTGAGATAGCATGTCCAGAACTGAACACTGCTCCAAGTGAGGGTATACCACTGATGTACATCCTGCCATTGTCATATTTCATTACATTCCTTACACATTGTAACATTTTTTTTTTGACTGCTGTTGCTTACTTTGCAGTGGTTTTAGTAGAGCTGCCCCTGGCTCATTTGGCGTTGTTAGTTAATGTAGATTATGTATCAATGGTTAAAATTATTCCTTCTATTTGTTCACTGCTTTGCATTTATTAATATTGAATTTCATCTGCCATCATGTTACCTGTTGACTTGGCTTTATTTAGTCCCTCTGGAGTTCATCACAGTTTTCTCTAGTTTTGACTAACTTAAATAATGTTATCAAAAAGAAAAGGAGTACTTCTGGCACCTGAGCGTACACAAGTACTCCTTTTCTTTTTGCGAATACAGACTAACACGGCTCTTACTCTGAACCCTTAAATAATGTTATGTCAGTTGTGCAGAATTCGCCACTTCCCTGCTATAACCTTTCCCAGATCATGAATGAACATGTTAAACAACACTGGCCCTGGCACAGAACCTTGGCACACCTCACAGTTAATACTGTGCCACAATGAAAGTTGACTGTTTACTCCTCTTCTGTGGTTTTCTGCCTCTTAGTTTTTGTTCCATGACATTACAAGTACCTCTCTACCTTTGTGATATTTAATTTTCCTTAATAGCCTCCTGTGAGGGACCTTATCAAGGGGAAGTACATTTTATCAACCTGCTCTCCATTATTTTCTACTTAGTTGACATGCTCAAAGAATTCTAGTAGGCTAGAAAGACATGGTTCTCCTTTGCAGACACTCTGCTGATTTAGTCCAAATCACGTCAGGATCACCTAGGTGTTATATAATTCTATATTTAGTTTAGTGCTTCAGCTGGTTTCCTTGCTAGTGAAATAGGTCTCATTGGTTTTGTCATTCCTAGAATCACTCCCTGGTGGTCCAGTAGACTGCCTGGTTCTCTTGCAGGTTTCCTGCTTCTGATATATTTAAGGGATTTCTCATTGTTTGTTGTTATATCTTTGACTATTTGTTCTTCAGTTTCTACCTTGGCCCTCCTAATTTTCATTTTGCACCTTGCCCATCATAGCTGATGCTCCTTTCTATTCCCTTCACTAGGGTTAGATTTCCATTTTTGAAAGGATACTTGTTTGGCTCAAAAAAACCTCTTGAACCTTGCCATTTAGCTATTTTGCCATTTCTTGCCTTCTTGCTTGCTGCTCTCAGTACTCTTTCTGTGTGCTGGCCATTGCATGTGATAAACAGTATTGAGCCTCCTTTTTGTCTTAGGTTTGAAGTATTGAGGGAATTTATTAAACTTCCAAATTAAATGGATTTTCCTTAATGTTGAGCCCACAAATTAAATTAATTAACTCAAGTATGGATTTCTTGTATCCGAGGAGATCCTAGTAACAACCTCATGTTTCCTGCCTGAATCTGGACCTGAAGATAAATATTCAGCTCTCCAATCTGCTGTTTTATTTCCTTTGATCAGAGCTTTAGAAAATGTAGAAAACCATGGTGTCAGTCTTCATCAATCTGATTTCCATGATCTCCACTCATTTAAGCATTGGCTTTATTCCTGTAGAAGTAGTTTGAGTTTTAAAAGATGTTCTGTATTTTCTTTTCACTCATTTCAGAGCTGCCAGTGATCCATAAATCTTCTCTTATTCACCCCAAACCTTGGCTCTCAAGGTACTGAGGGAAAGTTGAAGTAACTGTCATAATTTCTTTGTCTGGGCTGACACAGTTAGGTAAATAAATACTTCTTATCTGTACTCTTACCCCTAGGCAGATTTCATCAGCGGTAATCCAAGGCTTCCATTTCATCTGCTCTTCTGATTTAATGCGTAATAATGAGGGCAGTTGCTATCTCCACTCTAACTCAGAGCTCCACAGAGATGTGTCTAAGCTATTCATTGACAAAGCTCCCCTCCTCCACTCCCCTGCTGAAGTTTTCGAGTTGCATACTAATAAAAGCACAGTTCTCATAGGAACAGAGGCATGACCTAGTAAACTGAGTCAGGCTGTGTGAAATTGCAAACATTTAAGTTTTTGATGAGAGACAATTTTGCCACCACCAGATTTTTCACAATGGAGTGTTCACATCAAAATGCAAACATTCAGATTTTTATAGATTGAGTCTCAAAAATCGATCCTAACCCATATGAAATTCAAAATTATGAAAACAGTAAAGTTTTGCCAAAGAGGGATTAAGAGGCAAATCCTCCCTCAAAATACCCATGTAAACCCCCTGCCAGCAAAATGACCCCTCAAGCAAAAAACTTCAACGTTTCAGTGTTCTGCTACAGCTGATTGAAATCGTAACAAATTGCAAAGCTTTCAGATTTCACTGAATATTTCATGCAACCCTGATTTGAGAAGAGGCCGGGGAGCCAGGAACTCATGAGTTCTGTTCCCAGTGCTGACACTGACTGTATGTGTTCACTACAGAGTATGTCTTCACTTCTGTTGCTTGGATGCTGGCCCAAACCCTTCTCTTGTCCACTCACCCAGCCCTCTACTCTAAGTGTAGTGGTGCTTTACGCCAGGGCTAACTGGCCCAGCTGGGAGTATGCTGCTTCAGATGCTGCTTTCGTGCAGTGAAGACGTAAGCTACATCACTTGAATGTTGATAGACTTCCAGTACCTTCCCACAGTTTCCCCTTTATGATCAGAAGGGCAGACTCATTCACCCACCGTTTACTTGGAAATAATGCTGCTCAGCTTACTGCAGCACCCAGAACCATGGGATACGTCCCCAGAAATCCTAGCAACCCACCCAGGGGAGTGCAGCACCTGTGAGGACACTGTAACTTGGGTATGGCTTTCCATTGTGGCTGTTCAGACCCCGGCTAGGCTAACCCAAGCTTTGAGACCTGGGTGCTGATCACCTGGATTAACTCTGTAGTGAACACATACAGACTCATGGTGGTCTGCAGCAATTTAATCATTTAACTACTTTGGCTCCACTACCCTATTTGCAGAATGAGGATGATAGTACCTACCCGATGAGGTGTTAAGATGTATTAGTTAGGTCCCAATCCAGCAAAGGATTTAAGCACGTGCTTAATTTCAAGCACACAAGTAATCCCATTGAAGTGCTTATTTGCTTTGCTAGAGTGGAAGCACTTTGAGGATGAAAAGATACAAATGCTAAGTATTACAATATGTATTCCCTGTACTCCATGCACCTCTCTCTATGTATCCTTCCTTCTCCCATGTGCTCTTCCCTCCCTCCTCATCAGTGCCTCTATTCCTTTCTTTCCCTGACTCTCACGCATCTGTTAACTACCCCACCACTGCTCCAATAACGAACAGACATAAAAGAGAATGAAATGGAACTCCGGGTATGTCTGCACTTGAGCTGGGAGATGTGATTCCCAGTTCACACAGACGTACCTGTGTCAGCTCCGCTTTTATTAGCGTGCTAAAAATAATAGTTCAACCAGAGTTGGTGCAGGTACTAGTGCACTACAAATAGTAAGGTAGCCAAGGTAGCCCAGGTGGTAGCTCAGGCTCGCCCCCTCCACCCCCGAGTAAGTACCCACCCGGACCCCTGAATACATAGTCAGGTGGCTAGCCCGAGCTGCCGCTCAGGCTACCTCAGCTACCGTACTATTTTTATCACACTAATAAGAGCAGAGCTAGCACAGGTTGTCTTAAATACCTTTTAATGGCGTGCTCTCCCCTTTTCCCTCTTACCTTTTTTTAAATTGTTGGGCAATAACAGCGCTCCCTGTGTGGGCATGTGTGTATAGCAACTGGGACAATTGGGCCCCAATCCTGACTGGGACCTTTGGGAATTGTCACAATATACAGTATAAATGAATAAAAGTGCAAATATTGTATCTGATACAGAAATAAGTGGTTTTTTTGTTCAGTCATTTTTGGTTAATATCTGTTTCAGTAAGTAGGAGCTTTAGCACAGACTAAAATTATCTCATAACGTGATGGCGTAATTTTAGTAACCTATTGTAATTTTATTGTATTATGAAAGTTGAAAGTTGCAATTTGTTTATATGCTAATCTCTGTCAATTGATGGCATCTTCTGGGTTGATACAGATGAACTTCTGATCTCAGCAATCATTTTCTTAAGAAACAAAAGTTGATGGGCCACTAAATAAGTCATGCTTGCTTTCCTCATTCAGCTAATCTCATTGTAGCGCCTGTAACCCAGCCAAGTAAGTAAAGCAAACAGGATTTGGCCTGTCACAAATGCACCAAATGGGATAGATTTACTTTTTCTTTAGCGTTTTATACAGTGGCCTGGATACAGAGTCGCTTTCTTTTTGCCGTATTTGTTGCTGTTACATTTTCCCCAAAATAAGAACTGTCCATTTATTCAAGCACAGACAGAAAGGTTGGGTAGCTTCTCTTAAGTATAGAACTTCAGGATCATTACTGCATCTGAAATGCTGTTTTGTAGGCTGTTACAGAAATAGCCCTAACTCTGCCTCAGTAACCTTGTATAGCAGTAAGTATTTTCCCTTTCTCTCCTCTTGCAATGGACTGAAAGCAAACTTTTAAACCAGTGCACTGGCTGTTTTCAAACTAATGGGCTTTGCATGCAGGCTGAGGAAAGCAAGGTACAAAAATCAGCTGTTGTCCTAAGTCGAATAGTTCACTCCTTTTTGGTTCGCGGCTTGAAACTTTTTTCTTGATCACACCTGTTTGTGAGTGGAAGATTATCAACATGCCAAACTTCCCTTGCTTCCCAGATAAAACTTTTTCATATGGAGTAAACATCTTAAGGCAGCATTTAAAACAATTGTTTTAATTAAAAAGGAAGAGGAGAAAAAAAAGAGAGAGCTTAGAGAGCAGAGATGTGTGCAGGCAGCTATAACAGAGTGGAGATGAGTGTCAGATACAGATTAAGAGCCAAGCTGTGCCCTAGGATACGTGTATAAAACTCCCATTGAAGTCAAAAGGGATTAAGCGTATGTACTGGATTCAAGAGCAATATGTATTCAGCCAAATGGGAGAGCGAAGAGGCTTTCTGGAGTCTGAGCTGCTCGCTGGACTCGAGCAGCATCTGTCCCCCTGACCAGAGTGCTGGGATGTAGAATATTAAACCTACCATTACTGCAAAAGTACCTATGAGGGGTGGTACAGAGACACCATGATAGTATATAAGACATCGAATCACCAGCAGCCAAGCCAAACCACATCTTTCTCTCTTTTCAAGACCTTGCCAGATTTGGGCTCTGCTGGAGTCTGGATCCTGGAGCCTGCAACTCCTGACCATCCTTGCTGATCTTAACAGCTGCCCCAACAAGGTAAAAGATTGGAGGCAGAAATGAGGCTGGCTGATGCCAGGCATTAAGACCCCTACACACATGCTTAAGCTTACTAGTGTGGGAAGTTTAATTAATGTCAATGAGTTCAGTGCAAGATTGGGGCCTAATACAGGAGATGAAAATACTGTCCTGATCTTAATGTACCTGGATTAAAAAACAAAACAGCAACAAATATTTTCCTCTCTGAATTTTAAAGAACATGACACAGTAAGGGAAATCCTATACTCTACAGAGAAGAAGACTATGTTTATCCTATTCCTTCTTTGTGTGCAGCAGTTATCTCTCAGCTAATATACAGGACTCACTCTGAATTGTATTTTCATGTTGTCCATAGGTCCTGGCCATTCGCTGGTATCTGAACTAATTCCACAATGAGATAAACATATACCCTGCATGTACACCTTGTTTCTTGTACATCCAAGACATTGTTGCCCAAAGTCAACCTCATGGGTATATGTGACTACTCCTGCTCCATGGTCCTTGGAATGTATTAGTTGTTTGTTATTTATACTGCGTCTTGGGTATGTATGGTGCTTTACAAGGTGTTCTGAGAGGATTACAATCTGGAATTAGAGCAAAATCATAACAAATGGACAAAAGATCAGAAGCAATAAATGAAAGGAGCTGGATATCTCCCTTGCGAGATGTTGTTTCTTGCAGTGAATAAGAAACAAAAGGTTGCATCGTGGATTTCTAATTAGTTGCTTTTAAAATATATAATATAATAGATTTGAGGAAGGAACTAGTTGTGGTACAGTGGAGACTGAGAGTCTCTAGGCCTGACAGAAGTGAATGAGGAGGGATGTCAGGACTGGGCAATGGGCAATCTGACCTAGTGGTCACAGCAGGAGTCAGGGGTCAGGCCAGGTCCGATAGCAGGAGGTCAGAGTCCGAGACAGGCCAGAGGGTAAACAAGGGTAGGTGTCAGGAGCAGGCAGGGTTAGGTTACCAGGAGATCAGAAGCAGGCAGTAGGTGCTGGTATCTCAGGGGAAGTAGCCCAAAGCAGGGAGAACCCAGTTGCATGGACAGCTTCCTGTTCCTGTGCTTGGTTCACAGCTTCTAAACCCATCAGGATGCCCAGCCTTCTGCCAATCAGTTTCTAGGACTGGGGTCCTCTGTCAGAGTTCAGTGCCTATTCTGATGACTGTTAGCAGGTCACTGGGTGGCAAGTTGGAGCTTACTAGCTCCAAAGAACCCTGTGCAAAGCCAGACCAACAGGAGGAGTAAGGTGGGGGCGGGGAAATGGCCTGATTCTGGGCCAGCTTCAAAACTGCTCTAAGTTACCCAGCTACAGGGGAGCTGCTTCACTGGCTGAGGATGAGAAGCACAGTTGGGGTCATGGATCTGTCCTAAGTTCAAGTCCCCTAGATTTGTTTCTTGACAAAGAAGTGCTTGAAATGTGTCATAAAAAACAAGAAGATGGAATTAAGAGACACCAAAATAGGTTGCTTGTGTTGAGCCAGGTGGCCTTTCCCTTGTCCTAAAGCAGGGGTAGTCAATTCTTTTTTATCAAGGTTGAAATTTCTTAATCAAAGCATAGTCAAGGTCCAGACTCCAGAGAAAATAAAACAAAAAATAATAAGTAAATAAAAAGATTTTTAAGGATCCATTCAAAAGCCTCTGGTGTTTTTGACTCTGCTATATTTCTCTTCACACTGACTCTCTTAAGATACTAAAAGGGCAAAAGCCAAAGGGATTGGATTTCTCCCAATTAATGGTCTTCCAGCCTAACCACAGAAAGTCAGTGCTTCTCTGAATGATATGGGAGGGTACAGAGGACCATTTTCTGACCTTACACCCTATGAAATCCCATCGACTTCAGGATGTAAGTCAGGGCAAAACTTGACCCATTGTCTCTGAATTTGGTGGAGTGACACACCAGTAATTTCAAAGAAGGCAGTTAAGTAGCTGAGGACCCTGCCTCGTTCTTGTCAAAAGTTTAAACTTTGTTTTTGATTTAATTAAAAGTTCAGATCTAAACTTTACAATGTCCATCCACCCAATGTAAATAAGATTTGCTTGTTTTTCTGTCCTGAGCTGATAAACAAAAACTATTGGCAGAATTGTATAACCAAATGTAATTACACGTCTGTGCTGGAAACAGAAAAAAAAAATCCAACAACCCATTGTTTTAAAATTATGTAGTGTGAAAGCTTGTGAGCATTACAGAAATAGCACAGGAGAAAGTTTCAGAACTAGACACTGAACTGGAGAAGATGGAAACCAGTTCACAAAGGGAAAAATGCATATTGTGACTTGCCTCAAACGATGAAGCACCTATGTTGAAAGGTCTGCAATATGAATACTATTTTTTGGTTTAGCATCATACAGTTAGTCAGTCAGTACCTCAAAGTATGAAATCTGTGTTGAATACTGGTTGTGTTACTGATGGATTTTTAACACTGCTTTCATTCTGTAAGGAGGGTACATGGAAAGAATTGTTCTTACTGCTTAGGGCTCAAGGCCTACATCTTCAAAAGGAGCTAGTGATTTTTGGGTAACATCAATTTTTAGATGCCTACTTGAGACCCTGTCAGGTCACAGATTGTTTTGAGTAAATAAAATCCTTTGTAACAATTGCTGGAAAGCCACAGATCTTGGCTCCATTCCCAGGCAATGTATTCTGCTGATGTTTCATCAGGTGATGGAAACCTTTCTGCCACTGCTTGTATGGGCACCAGTGAGAAAAGCCAGTCATTGTAGATTCTATATACAAATATGTCCCAAATGCTTTATTGAAACACTCTAGCAGTAAGGTCAAACTCTGGCATGTGTAGTCAATGAATATTTATTTAATTACTAATTTAATTCAGAGGTCAGATTGATTAACCAATATGAAAGGCATCAGATGTATAAACATATACAAGACTTCTAAGCTCAGGTGCTAAAACAATGCCTTCTTTTTTTCTTTTTTTAATTTAACGTACACCCTCCATATCCGCTTGGGCATCTTGTCCATGATATGAGTCTGTTCTTTCAGTCTCCATCTCTTGTTGGCCAAAGTGTGTGGCCATAGATCCAATTTAGGCCTGATCCTGTGAATTTTCTGTGAGCAGAACTTCCATTCACTGCTGTGGTCATTCCTCACATGAGGATGGTATGGAAAGAGCCCAGTCCTGCTAACTCAGAGTGCGAGGATCCTGCTTTGACTATACAAGCAAATGAGAGCAGAAGATTCCCTGAAAATGCTTATTAGAAATGTCATTAGCTACTAGAGGTCATAGTCCAAATGTGATTCTCTCTTGGAAGCATGGCGTACACCTCCATGTCAGTGAGGTAGGGTTGGAGTGTTGGGTCAAATTTGAATACCCTGAGGCCAGAGCGAAGAAATGTGATGGATTTGAATTGCAATTCGACTCCACAGATGGCACCTGCATAGGAAGGAAGTTTTTGCATGCAGGACAAAATCTCGATGAAATTGAGTACTATAGGACAAACGTGTAAAGTGCATTAGGAGGACCCACTTCTGAACTTGCACCACTGAGAATCGGCAGTGATGATATGAAAGTCAGTAGAGTGTAAATAAGGTGAGAATTAGGTTAGAGACTGAATAAATACGAAAAGTGACTTTCACACTTCACTGTAGGAAGTGAATCCTTATGGTTACTTTTTTTTTTTCCCTGTTAAAAACCCTAGACAGGTACATTGCATTTTTGTTGTTTGTTTTGTTTTGTTAACGTGCAGGATGTTTTCAAATATGGATTAGTAATCTGTTAATTTTTAAAATAGACATAAATTCATCCTTTTCTAGAATTTTTTTTCAGTACATCATTATAATGTCCCATTAATATCAGCCAAGATATTGCAAATATTGAAAGACTGCGAAATGAAGATTTGCGGTTGCCAGGTCTCTCATTTCTTCAGTAGACTCAAGATGAAAGCTAAACAAAGCTAAAAAGCAAGAGGAAAAATCACGTAGACAGGGAATTGGCTGAGCCCATAACCTGAACTCAGCAGAGCACACCGACCCTGAGTTAGTGTCCAAACTCTACCCTAGCCTGGGGAATGAATTCTTTTGTATCTCAAAACCACTATCAACAAACGTTGCTGTTCCTGGGGGTTCCTCCAGGATTTCCTTTGTCCTAGTTTCCTGTAGTCCAGTGGTGTCAAATATCTGTCCTGCATGTAGCTCACCTGGGCTACACAGAGTCAATAGAATCTAAGTTTTCATTTGGAAAAAAAATAAAGTTTCTGACCCTCATGGTTGGAAAGATACCCTTCCCAATTTAAAGGCTGTATAACTCAGTGTAGTGATGTCTTCCTCAGTGTGCAGAGAGCCTGAAACAATGGGAGTGTATTGCAGCTAATTGCTGTCCCAGACCTATAGGCAACAAAATATAAGACAGCAGGGACTCCGGGTACCATATTGGTTCCAGACAATCCCAAACCTGTCACCTACAGAAATAATTGTGACTGAAAATTGGAAAAGGTTCAGAGAAGAACTACAAGAATGATTCAAGGTCTGGAAAACATGCCTTATAATGAGAGCTCAATCTGTTCATCTTAACAATGGCTACATTTAGAGTACTAAACTGTACCGATATAAGCATTTATATCAACACATGCTAGAGATCCATGCTAAGGCATTGTGCTATTTGAACTATATCCATTTCTAACAGATCTAATTAAAACCATGTAAGCCAAGCCAAAGAGAAGGTTTAGAGGTGACTTCATGGTCCATAAGTATCTATACAGGAAGATGATGTCTGATACTGAAGGGTTTTTCTGTCTAACAGAAAAACGTGTAACCAGATCCAATGTCTGGAAGTTGAAGCTAGATGAATTCAAACTGGAAATAAAGTGCAGTATTTAACCATGAGGGTAGTTAACAATTGAAACACTTTACCAGGGCACGTGGTGGATTCTCCATCATTTGAAATCTTTAAAACAAGACTGGATAGCTTTCTAAAAGATATGAACTAGTTCAGACACAAGTTATGGGCTTGATGCAGGAATTACTGGGTGAAATTCTATATTCCCTGTTGTGCAGGAGGTCAGACCAGGTAGATGAACATAATGATTCCTTCTGCCCTTTTAAAATCAATGCATCAATTAATAATTCTAATTAACTTAGTTTAATATATTTAATGAATTAATGTAATTAATTTACTCTTAGATGTGATTTCCATGCATTACTCATGGCCTGATTCTGTATTGTATTGCTTTCCCTTGATGTATAATCCCTAGCCATGGAATTTAAGTGCATATACCCTCTGACTAGCCACCAGCAGCACTCTTTTGGTCCACTCCACCCAATACCATACGCTCCCTTACCTAGTTTTCATGTTGCTTTTCCTACCTTTTCCCCTTTAACTTCCTTTTATCTTCTATGATGAACGGGTGATTTGGCCTTATGTATACTATATGGATGAGTGCAACAGAAATGCAAAGATAAATCTGAAAATGGCAGAGATTTTTTTTCCCCCAAGAGTGGTTACTTATTGAACATGGATAATTTTAAAGTATAAAAATGGAAGAATTTCTAATCAAATAGCACCAAGAAGTGCAGTGCCATTTATTTTCCTCTTTAGGATTTTATCAATATTAAGGAAAATTGCTATTTAAAAAAAAATCATATGTATACATTTTATAAGTAGAACATGCAAATGTGAGAAATTACAGCAAATTTTCTTACAATATTTAATAATATTTTAATAGAAAAATGTTTAAATGATAGAATTAGGATTATATTAATTTTTATCCAAAAGTATCATTTGAAAGACTCAATATGTACAATTGTGGTAATATAAATTGTATATATGATTTTAGTTAAGGCCTTTACAAATATGAAGAAAATTATAGAAACTTTAGCCTGACCCTGTAAATATTTATGCACATGCATAATTTTAAATGAGTAGTCCAGTTGGCACTACTCACCTGAGTAAAATTGCATATGTGATGAAGTTTTTGCAAGATCAGGGCCATAGACAAGGAGCTTGATTTTGATCTCACACTGGTGTAATTCAGGAGTAAATGAATGGAATCAGTGGAGCTTCACCTTTTTAAAATCAGGGATGAGTCATTTGTTAAAATCAAACTCTGCATATCTTTAAAGTATAGTTATCATAGGTTGTGTGTGACGTTGGGACAGAGTATGTGTTTGTTATGTAGAAAGCAGCTCTGTAGTTTTGCATATGAGGGACTTCTCAATAACATCTTAAAGATAAGTTTAAATTGTATTTATAAATTAGCAAAATGACACAGCAGTCCTGGTGTTATTAGAGATGGGTGAGCCAATGTTGAGTAAATAAAGAACTTACCTGAAATTTAGCCCAAAATTTAACATGAATCAAAACTCAGATACTAAAATGATGGGGCTTGTAAGCACACAGTGTGAAGATTTTTAAAGGGATTTAGGAGCAGTGTACTTCTAAATCCCTTTGAAAATCTCTCCCTAGAGCAGTGGTGTCCAAACTTTTCCTGTTCTGCCCAACCCTTACCAGTAATGAAATCTGCTGAACACCCCCCCCCCACCCCCATTACTACATGGTTGTCTCAGCAGAGGAGCTTGGGCTGAAGTGGGCAGAACTGGGTATACGGGAGGAGCTAGGACTAGAGGCAGAGTTGACCTGGGAGCAGAGAGGGAATGAGGGCAGAGCTGGGCTTGGGGTAGAGCAGGGGGCGGAGTGGGGCTGGGGCTGGAGCTGGAGCTGGAGCTGGGCTGGTTGACACTCCCTTCCCTCTCCCTATGAGGACTGACACGAGCCCTACTGCATGCCCCCTCAAATGTTCTAGGGCATGCCCAACAGTTTGGAGACCAGTGCTCTAGAGAGAGGAAATGGTTATCTTTTGGTTTTAATTTTGTATACCTATACACTTCCTGGTATCAGCTCGGGCTGGAAAAAATGCCAAAATACTGCATGAAAGGCTGGTCTCACCAGCTAGGAGGTTCCAGAAATCTTATGGGACTTCCAGCCCAATTTGATTTGAAACCAGCCTTTGAACTCTGCCCATTTCACCCCTATTGTAATATCAGCAAACCAGACGTTTATAAACAATATGATTCTTCATTAGGTGACGACGATTAGTAAGACTTTGAAAAGATGTACTGTTTAAAGTTATCGCCTTATATGGAGAGTTGCTCCAAACTTGGCTGTCACCAGAGAATATTTTTGGCTCTGGGACAATTTCCTTTACATGGCTCTTCAGTAAAGAATCTCCAGTGTTTGGATAGTGATGGTTAACAAGAGATGGGACTGTTGTATAGGATTATTTTTGTTTGAAGAAGAGAGGATGGAATGCAATAAGCAGGTCAAAAATAGAAACAAATTTTGTTTGGCCAGAAATTATATGTATAAATCTTAACTGACTTTTAAAAGTGGCCCGTTTTCAAGGCAGATTTTTTTAGCACGTTGAGTTTTGTAGATCTGTTTGCTCATTGTTTTGTTGTTGAGTGCTTCTAGATTTGTAGCTGTTTAGTGGGATTCTGTAGATGCCACTCTAGAAATATATATGGTCAAATCTCTGTCCCCATCCCAATTCCCATCATTGAAAACTGGCTCCTTGGGAAAAGTTTCAGTGGAGAAGGGGGTGGGAGGAAAAATAAGAGAGGCAACTATAATAGGGCATGTCTTCATTGCACAGTTAACCTGGGTTTTAGCCCCAACATTACTATCATCCACACAGCCAAATCTCTGGTTTGGAGGAGCTGTGAGCCTGGAAGTATGGATTACAACCATATCTGTCCTTCACTGGGCCTAGAACAGTGGTCCCCAAACTGTGGGGCATACCCCTCTCGGGGGCTTCAGAGAAATGTGCAGGGGGGCATGATGAGGCATGGGCCAGACCCCATGGTGGGCCGGGAGTGAGTGCCACCAATCCTGCTCTGCCCCCAGCTCTGTTCCAGCAGTCGAGGCCCCAGCTTTGTATGCTGACCGCTGCCCCACTCCTGGCCCCGGCTCCCGAGGTGGGGCAAGGGGTTCGGACAGATTACATTACAGGTAAGAGACGGCGTGTCATAAACATACAGCTAAGGGGGTCATAAACATACAGTTGGGGATTGGTCCTGCTTTGAGCAGGGGGTTGGACTAGATGACCTCCTGAGGTTCCTTCCAACCCTGATATTCTATGATAAGGGTAGCATAAAATTCCTCCTTTACCTGTAAGGGATTAAGAAGCTCAGATAACCTGGTTGGCACCTGACCAAAAGGACCAATAAGGAAAGAAGATACTTTCAAATCTGGGGGGGGAGGTTTGTTTGTGCTCTCTTTGTTGTGCTCTCTCGGGACAGAGAGTGAGACCAGGCAGGAAAAAAAATTTCCTAAAACCCTACCTGAAATAAGCATCTAAGATTACAAAAATTGTAAGTAAAGCAAGGAAATGTGTTACATTATCTTTTGCTTTAGCTTGTGAATTTTCCCTATGCTAAGAGGGAGGTTTATTCCTGTTTTTGGAACTTTGAAGTTGAGCCTAGAGGGGAATCCTCTATGTTTTAGATCTTATTACCCTGTAAAATTACCTTCCATCCTGATTTTACAGAGGTGCTTCTTTTACCTTTTTTCTTTATAATAAAGTTCTTCTTTTAAGAACCTGATTGATTTTAGTGTCTTAAAGATAAAGGGTCTGGTCTGTACTTTTATTAAAGGCAATTGGTTAGTATATTATTCTCAAGCCTCCCCAGGAAAGGGGGTGAAGAGACTTGGGGGAATATATGGGGGAAACAGGGACTCCAAGTGGCCCTTTCCCCTGGATGTTTGTCTAAATCACTAGGTGGTGGCAGCAATACTGTCCAAGGACAAAGAAAGGATTTGTGCCTTGGGGAAGTTTTAATCTAAGCTGGTAGAAATAAGTTTAGGGGGTCTTTCATGCGGGTCCCCACATCTGTACCCCAAAGTTCAGAGTGGGGAGGGAACCCTGACAGGGCGTGGCATAAAAAGTTTGGGGACCACTGGCCTAGAACCAGCTCGCTTTGTAGTGAGTATGCAGGCTAAATCATTCAAGTGCTGACAGTCCATCAATGCCTTCCCACAATTCCCACCCCCCCCCCCCCCGAAGTTATCCCGCAAATGACTGGGCAAGAATCTTAGAGCGTCTCAGTACAAAGAATTAGGGGAGATGCCCCCAGACACACATGAGTGCATGCAGAAACAGTGAGGATTCAGTAACTTCGGTAGGGCTTTGCCACGGGAATGCTTGCTAGGGAACACTGGTCTAGGCTAATCCAGGTGTTCAGACCCAGGTGCTGATCACCCAGCTTAATTGCACAGTGAAGAGACATCCTTAGAGGCCCGTAGCAGGCTAGAGAGCATGACAGGAATGGAAGGACTGAGAGAGGAGCGTGGTGAGTGTGAGAGAGGACGATGGCATTAGCAGCAGCATTTTAGAG
Source organism: Natator depressus (assembly GCF_965152275.1). Lineage (NCBI taxonomy): Eukaryota > Metazoa > Chordata > Testudines > Cheloniidae > Natator > Natator depressus. Next base: position 107,820,613 of record NC_134239.1, read on the forward strand.
TGACTTGAGTAGAGATAGTTGAGAAACAGTGAGGCTAGACTAATCTGAGTGCAGAGCTCCCTGGCCATTTCCTCTCCCACCCCAGCATGCCCTCATGCTGGATGGTGCCCAAGACAAAGGGGGCCTGTGCTGCCCCATACATGGCAAAATTCTCTAGTGGCTTATTGTACCCTCTCTATGCTGCTCCAGGGTGGATAGAAAGTATCCCATTGTACTATGCCAACAGGGAGACCCTTGAGGTGTTCCAGGCAGATTGCTTAGGAAGTCTAGTTTAACTGATGGAGATGACATGGTCAACTTAATGTGGAAAGCATTAGCTGTACTGAGCCTAAGTCATGGTACTGTGTGGAAACCGACTCCACAGCCCCTTACTTAGATGTGAGAGTGCTATACATGGACAATCCCAATAGTAGAACCTCGGTAGATGTGCTTTAGATAGTGTGTGAGAGAATGGGAGCCTGTGGTTAAGAAATGACATCACTGGCAGTTATAGTTACCTGTCTCTGCTGGCTTTAGTCCATCATTCTGCATCATTGACCGTACATTTCTATGGCTACTAAAGCAATTTGTTTGTCATTGGTCTAATGATTGACCCTGGGGTCAGGTAGAAGATAAAATAAATGAATAACAGCGAAAACATGTGCCAGTGGTACCCAGGGAAAATTGTTACATGTTGGAATGTTACGATACCAGTTCCACTTAGAGCCTCAGAATAGGGCTTACCTGGGACGTAACTGGCACATAGGCTATGTGGTAGAGAAACTTCACCTAACAGATCAAATTGCACTGTCATTTACACCTGTGCAATCTCATTGACTGTAGTGGGATTGCAGTGGTGTAAATGAAAGCAGAATTAGGCCCTCAGAAGATATTACTTTATAGTTGAAAAGTGAGCTTTTAAGTCTTAATTCTCTATGCCGCATCCTACCATGTCATTAAGGAGTTCACTACTAAATGTTAGGAAGGTTTGTTCTTCTTCCTGTGTTTATTCAGGTAGATGCCAAGGCATACATGGTAATATTTTCACAGGGTAAGACTTACCTGTGTCCTGACAACACGCTTGATAATGACACCAAGATTTAATAGGCATTAATATGCTCAGCTGTGTGTGGGAAGTTGCTTAGTTCATGTTGGCTGCAACTTTTGACTGCAAACACTCCACCATGTAATTAAATGCTTTAGAAGATCCTCTGGGCCATTTGGTTACTTGAGAACTACTGCAGATATCCAGAGTATTTTTGGTGGCTTGTGAATATTCTTCTTTGTATTCTTATAACAGCATTCAAATATATATATAATTTTATCCACCTTTACATGGCACGTTTTCAACATATGAAAGCCAAAAGGTCCACTGAAATTGCGTGGCTACTGGAGGTATCTATTCATATATTGTTTTAATTTTTGCTGAATATTCATTTGGTGGTGATTATATTGTAATACCAACACACCCTCTTGCCCAAAAAAGCTGGCTTACCTAAATATGGCCAGTTTGAGGGACATTTCCATGGAAAATTGACATCTGTAGTTCATTTTATTTACTCACATAGTGCCTTCCCTGTCTGCTGTTCAGTTTTCAAATAGGTTATTAGGATACTAATCAGAAGAGGTGTAACTACTATAAGATGTTATGGGTGTTTTCTTGTGAATATTGATGTGGTATAATTCTTAATTGCTAGGGCAATTTTTATGCTGTATGAGTCAAATTAAACTTTGTTGTATTAAAAAAGTTGTGGTTTACCATTTTTTATCTAGGAACAAATAATACCTTACTGCCTTTGATTTCAAATTCATGCTGTCCTGTACCTTTCCTTGGTATGGATTTTATAGTACATTAAATAATTTTCTGTACATAGGCAAAAATTCAGGTCAGGCATATATTTTGAAGGTTTTGATCATATACAGTAGTGTTTCAAACAACGTGTCTGAAAACAGTGAATCTTGTTAATTTTTGGTTAGGCAATAATGTGAATGCATTGGTTTCTGTTGAAGTGAGCTGTAGTTCACGAAAGCTTATGCTCAGATAAATTTGTTAGTCTCTAAGGTGCCACAAGTACTCCTTTTCTTTTTGTGGCTACAGACTAACACGGCTGCTACTCTGAAACCTCTCATTACTTTTGACATTCAGAGCAAGTGCTTTTTCTCTATTACTGTTTTGCCATGTCTTGTCTATTTAAACTGTCGGCTCTTTGGGGCAGGAAATGTCTGCTATATATTTATACAGCACCCAACACAATGGGGCTCCAAAACCCAAATAGGTTCTTTGAGCATAACCCCAATGAAAATGATAAAGAATGTAATTTTGTAATCAACTTTGTTTTAATTGATTGATTAATTAGAATTGAATCAGTTCTGTGTTATTGCAGAATCTGATACCACTTAACCCCAGTGGTTAGAAAGACATTAGGAATTGTGTCCACTCTACCTGGTCTCCCCACCCTCCTTGAAGTATTAAAGCAAAGCAAATGGTTGTGTTGGAAGCATTTCCATTTCAATGCTGTGATGAGTTGCTGCTATGTGCTCATCAGCACCTTGGATCCTGTACAGAGCACCCATTAAAGAAAATGGGAGCGCTGCCTAAGCAGCAAGACTGGCCGCAGAGGAGCACAAGCTTGGGACTGATCTCAGGACGTCCACTCCCCTGGTCATCCGTAGGCACTAGATGGATTGCAGGGAGTGAAGCAGCTGATGTTCAGACAAAATCAGAGAGGGTTGAGGGCAGGTTTTTGTTGTGCAAATGTCCCTGATCTGGCATACTTTTAAAGCGTCATCAGAAGTGCCTGTATGGGACAGGCGAGCTGGAGGAAGGGGAAACATGCTCATTAATGCATTACTGCTACGCTAGCTTTTTCACAAACCAATTGTATTTACATTGGATATTAACAGTATTAAAGAGTATGTGGGGGGGGAAATCTGTTGCCAGACATACTCATGCAACCCCTCCTGGGGTTGTGCAGGTGATGGAATTGGGTCCTGTGTGTTTGTAACCTTTTGCCATCAGAGTATTTTTCTCCCCACACACAGATTCAAGCTTCTTTTGCCAGAATAACCTCCATGCTGGTCAAAATAAATACCACAGAATGAAGGAAGTGAGGAATTTCTCAGTCAAGAGAGTTATTGAAATGAACAAGAATAGTTTTCTTGTCTCATCACACCATGTCACTATCTCATGACAAAACATGTTATAAGTACTATAGCTGAAAATGGAACATGTGATTCATTTTTTTTTCTACTTCAGTATCTGGAGGTTTGATGATTGCCAGTGATACTAGTACCATGCTGTTGCGTCAATACTGTCACCACAGATGCCGTAAATGCCATTGTTCACTAAAGTCTCTTGGAATTGTTTCAGGGATTCTCCCAATACTAGAATAATCTAAGGTAACCTTTCCCTCCCCCACTCCACTAGACACTTTCAAATCTTATTTTGCTAAACCCAACAAAGACCATTGAATTCAAAGAAAACTCTACTGAAGGAGATATTTAAGCAATATCCTTGGCTGCTGTCTATGATCTCCATACCTACCACTGTGCAGAAAAGATAGGGCTGATCAAATGTATCCATACTGCTCAATGTGCTGCCTTGTCTTTATTTTCCTTCTCCATTTCCACTCTGTTTTTGCCTCCTCTCCAACTGAAATTAATTCTGGATCATTCCATTGAGTTCCTTTTTCAAAGAGGTCAAATCCACATCACCAAAATTATAACACAGTCCAATGACAAATGCAAACATAGTGAACGTCTTTCCCCTTGCCAAGGTAAACAAGCACTTTATTCAAATGTTTCAGTCTTGTGTGATCAGATGGTACCATTGAGCATCTGGATGGATAAGGCATCACTGGAAACTGGAGTCAACAGAGTGAGTTCTGGACAGACAGAGAGAGTGCATGCTCTTCCACTAAATGAAACTGAACTCTCTGTAGAGCAGAGGTGGGCAAACTACGGCCCGCATGCCACATCCGACCCACAGGACCGTCCTGCCGGGCCCTTGAGCTCCCAGCCGGGGAGGCTAGCCCCCGGCCCCTCCCCCTGCTGTTCCCCCTTCCCCCGCAGCCTCAGCATGCCGCATCGCCAGTGCTCTGGCCCCCCACTCCTGCCAGGCAGCACGGTGGCGTGACTGGCTCTGGCATGGTAAGGGGGCAGGGAGCGGGGGTCCGGCTCCCAGTCAGGGGACTGGGAGCAGGGGGTGGTTGGGTGAGGCGGAGGTTCTGGGGGGGGCTGTCAGGAAACGGGAATTGGGGGGGTTGGATAGGCATGGGAGTCCTGGGGGGCCTGTTAGGGGGCGGGGGTGTGGATGCGGTCGGGGCAGTCAGGGGACAGGGAGAAGGGGGAGTTGGATGGGTGAGGAGTTCTGAGGGGGGCAGCCAGGGGACGGGAAGTGGGAGGGGGCGGATAGGGGGCGGGGGCCAGGCTGTTTAAGGAGGCACAGCCTTCCCTACCTGGCCCCCCATATAGTTTTGCAATCCCGATGTGGCCCTCTGGCCAAAAAGATTGCCCACCACTGGTGTAGAGGGTTAACATAAGGCCTACATACAACTCGAGTCCCATTTAAGCACTGGGGGAGAAGTTCACCCACAGCCTCTGGCAACATGCCTCAGCCCTGTTCTGGATTGTCATATTTCAAAGCCCCTTCAGTCATTTTCTCCTCTGCTAAGATTTCTAACAGGGATGACCATTTTTGTCACATGGACACCTGTCTAGTAGGAACTAGACTGAAACCACCAACTCATTTTATATAAGCCACTGAACTGCTGTCAAATGGTAATAAATTATAGTAACTAGCACGGCTTTAACCTGGGTCAGATTGGAAGGTGGAAACTGAAAGGCTGGATTTTCCGTTACTTTACTGTCCAGTTGCTGACATACACTTATGTTCTAGTTTATATGTTTCTGTTCCATAACATAATAGCAATTTTTGGTGCAACGTGGGTCTTTTTCCCCAAGTGATTGAGCTGGGTATCCAAGCAGAGAATGAATGACCTTGTCATTGAGCGATTCTTTGTCTTTTGCTGATTCTGATGTACAGGACTCTAATTGTCTCCTTTTTGACACGTTAAAGCCAGTGTTAAATGCCCGTACTCAGTATGTGAGAAGTTGCAGTGCTTGCTTCTTTATTCCATCTTTATGACGTGCTACATGATTTTGCAGGGTCTTCCAATTTAACTAGAAGGTCTCTGGCAGGATTATTCCATTCAGGTTTAAAATGCTCTATGACCATGATGGCAGTAGATCAATAAGGCTCTGGCATTTCTTTGCCCCCTTATGTCTTCACTAGACACTTAAGTCATACAAGTTCTGTCAGGAAATCTTATGCTGATCTTCATTCATGTGGACACTGTGACATCATGCTCTAGATTGTACAATCTAGTGGGAGTCTTAATTAATTTAATGTCAAGAAATTACACCATTAATTTCCTTGTAGGCTGAGAACCATGCTTGAGCGGTATGTGACACTACAAGCCACTGAGAAAACACTGGATAAAAATTAAGTTTTAAAAGTTATCTCAATAAGAACTTTCAGCAATTGACCTTTACTAAATGTAAAAGCTTTCTGGAGCGTGTTTACCTTTTTTGAGACTTTCTCCAGCCTTCACAGAGTGGCCATTGATGAGGGTGTCAGGGCTTGAACAGTAGACTGTTTCTTTAGCTCCTAAGGAGTTGCAACAATCAGAAAGCATGGCAGTGATTTAGTGAATTCAAATGCAAGGTGAATGGATTTGTTTTTAAACAGTATTTTATTAATATAATATTTTAAAGCTGGCATTAGAAATCCCAGTGTTGCACACAGAGGCCAACACGGTGGGAGCTTAGCCACGGTCTTCAGATCAGGGTTGGGCCAAAAGGAGGGTTGGGCCAAAATAGAAGAGAGTGCTTCACATTTTCTTCCCTCATCACTGTGGGATCTCCAGTCTTAATCCTGACTTTCAAGGTGAAATCCTGGTCTTAGTGAAGTCAGTGGCAAAACTTCCGTTAACTTCACTGGGGTTAGGATTTCACCCTCAGTGTCTAGGAATCTCATATACTTTCCCTGGACCCTACCATGAAGAAGCAAGGTGGTTTTCTGATGTCTTTGTTCCCCTTTCCTCTGATAACGTGGAGCTCTTCTTTTTTTCTAAGTAGGATACTCAGAAACACCTACTTTTCATTTCACCTCTCCATCTTAATGTTTATTTTTGAGGATAAGAAATACTTTGATGGCCAAATTCACCCTTCATTTACATCAGACATCAGATGGTGAAACCAAGGGCAAAATTTGGCCAGGTATGTTTTTCTGTTACTACAATATACATTTATTCCCATTTTAATAACTTATTCCCTTTTAAACAAATGAGGCAATGCAAACAAAATCCAGCATCCTTTCTGTGCAAAAAATGCTCTTGCCCCAAATGAATTTAATGCAGATTTTCTATAAGTCTCCAGTGTCATTTCTTTCTCTTGTCTTTTCCTCTCATTCCAGCCTCTCTGCTCTCAAGCACGCTTCCCGGGTTCAGAGTTAGGATTGTTGGAATCCTCAATGAAACGTCCTTGAGAACAAGGTGCATGCTTTACCTAAACAAATAGCTATTTTAGGGCCTGATCCTGCATTTCTTGCATACCCAAAATGCCCATTGAGGCTTGATGTTCAGGGAACACAGACTTCTATGGATTTCTCTCTCTCTCTCGTTTTTTTTTCTGCCATGTTTATAAAACACAAGGTCTCTAAAGCCTCTCCAGATTGTTTCGGAAGAACATATGCTTTGCCTTTTGAAGTATTCTAGGAATGTTGCTCTGGTGTCTGTCTTACTCCAGCATCCTGATGTTTGTTTCCTTATCTACATACAGTACATGTAACTTTTGGCCTTTGTAACCTGAGCTTGAGGTATCTTCTGTTTTGTTGTGATTCTTGTCATATACCACTTATGCTTTGGCAACTTCCTACCCTTGTGCTGTTTGAGCCACATTTTAATCATGAGGCATGCAAGGAAACCCGTTTTATTCACATTTTAAAGAAGCTTCCCATTTGGTTGAACCCCTGTCTCCTTTGCCATAGAACTTTTCATGTTGCTTCGGAGATTGCATTGCTCTGTTGCTAGGCAGCTGAAGCATCTTCAGTTACATGCCACAATTTGTGAAATTCTTCAGTTATCTCATTGTTATTTTCTTTCTTTTTATTTGGAAATGTGGCTATTTGGCTTTCATCCCTCTTCATTCAGTTGCACTGATGTGATTTATTAGCATTAACCCCCTGAATTCCTAAGAGCCACATGTATTGGGGCAGATTGAAAGTGATAGCAAAGAAATGGGGAGTTAAATTGGTCAGGATTAATCTACAGTAGGTGATGATTTCTTGTCGCTAAACTACTTTAATGTGTTTTGGCTTCCATGGAAGGGGTGGATCGTAGTTGTAATCTTTTGCAACATTGACAGTTCATGTGAATAAAAACACTACATGATATTAAAGTATCAGTGCAAGGTAAGGGAGTGTGTTTAGATAGGCCTAATTAATCTATCAGTTTGTAACAGTAATACCATATTTCTGGTCTGTTTCCTCCTTCTCCTCTATTTGAATTTATTTTTGATGTAAAATATGAACCATAATTTAACCATTGAGTTTGTCATGTAAAGTATTTGACTTATTTGGCTTGAATAATAAAGATATCCGCCTTTTATTCTTGGAGTATACTGCATTAATCAGACTTGCTGGAATGATCACATGGTACTCTATGCCTTTCCCTGTTAGCTGCTGCTTGTCAGCAGCTGGCTGAGCTGTAGGCTGCAGGCCAGTATCTGCATACCCTTTCTCTTCAGAGTATTTCAAATATACTGCTTCTTAATTATGCATTTTGCTGCAGTTTGACAAACTAAATGGTTCTCCTGCATGTTAAGAAGATTATTTTAAATTTCAGAGAATTTGTCTAGTTACTAGGCCATGTATGCATATGAAGAATTCAGGTAGGCTCTCTATTTTATACATCAGTGTGCTTGGTTTTTGTTCTCACAAGGTTTTTGCTGTGTAATGTCAGACGGCTCCATAGTTAGTTCTCCAAAATGTAAATCTTTCTTGCATTTTAAAATCTCTACCCTGTGTATTGGGAGAAGTGTGTAGAAGAATGAGCTGCAGGTAAATGATAGCTAACTGCATGACGGAGAGTAAAACTGGATAATTGATTATATCTTGCAGCTTCTGGCTACATGACTATAAAATGTGTGCAAGTACAGTATAGAGTTATAAAACAGAAAGTGTTCTGCTGAAAAGGGTCTTTGCTATTTTTGGTTCCTGAGACCTGACAGATGCTTCTTCTCTAAAGAATACGGATTATGATAATTAAGGGAAAAATATTGATGCTTATATCATAGCTAGGATTAGATTTTTGTGCTGCAGCACAGTCTACATGCCTGTTTTTCATAATCCTGTAGCTGTAGAATTTCATATGATATTTCTAAATGTGATTCATATGGTTAGATTGGGGTTGGGTTGGGTTTTTGTTTGCAAACATTTGAACAGCTTTGCTTGTTAAAGTACAAAATTAGCATATTTTTATTTAATATTAGTGCTGCTCAATACTGGGTCCCCCCCCCAATATAACACTCTCCCTATGCAGCTTCAAGATCTATTTAAACCATAACAGGTTTTTGAAGATAGCTGAAACAAAATGAATAGACATTCTAACACGATTGATGTTTTCACCTGCATTGAAACTGTACTCTATGAAAATTTCTGATCTTCAGGGGGTCTTTCACTTTGTTTTAGGTTTATTCACTGTTTCTTGTAGGTCACACTATAATATTGGCCAGATAAAAATGGTGATAGTATTATGACAACATCGGGGTAATCTCTTGGTATATTTTCTGTTCTATATGCCATTGCTATAATATAATATAATGAAAAAAATCCCTTTGATTTATTTAGAGGTAGAAAAAGATGGTTTAAGTATGTAACTGGACGTGAAGGAGATTGGCTTTGCATTCACAATACACATTCAGTACCTGATTATTTTTTCTATTAAACTTTTTTAACGTCAGACAAAATATTGATTCCATTTTGTTAATCTGTGCTTTGCCAGATGACGTACGTGTGCGTGAGTACACATCTTGATGCTGACAAGTAGTAGAAATGAGCAACTGGAAGAAATAATAATTAAAAAAACACCATATGTCTAGAATCTAGCCATAAATGATGAAGAAATACAGGCTAACAGGGACTAGAACTTCTACTGCTTATGAAATGCTGTAGGATACTGCCTCAGTGAAAAGATTTTACTGGAACACTTTGTGATGCTGTGTAACTGCAGTTGTCATAGGATTGTCAAGAGATGCTCACAAATCTTGATTTAGCCAATTGTTGGCAGTAAGTTAAATTGCAAACAGGCACACAGTCTACTATGTCATTATTTGATTTAGTAGTTCTTTATATTGCACCCAAGTGTTTAAAACATATTATTAATACAGGATTGGCCTAGTTCAGTATTTAGATGGAGCACCTATGCCTATAAGATATGGAGTTGATGATTCAGTAGGTGGTGCTGTTCCCTGAATTAAAGACTCAACATGGTGTTAAAGGCACTGTGCTGCGGGAGGTGCCATCTTTTTGGATAAAATATAGAACTGAAGTCATGGTCACTTGTGCTCACTCAGGGCCTGACTTCTGTTAACAAAGTAGGTGCTCTCTTGCATGTGCTCACATACAAAAACATACATCCAGTTTAAATCTCGGATTTGTCTACAGATCGGTGTCTGTCTAGCCAAGTGCAAGCAAAGCTTCCATTTGTGCATGCATATACAATTGAGCACATGCAAAATAGGTTTTCATTTGTGCACGTGCAAGTTTACACCTACTTTCTGACTAGATATTGGCCCTAAGGAACCCAAAAAAATCTCTGAGAAAGAGGTGCACAGCCATGGTGTCTTGGACAAATTCCAGATACTGTAGAGTGATCGCGTTCTGTCTACCCAAGTTTCCCCTGGAGTTTCAATTTGCTATAGTGACCTTCACTTCCTGGCGAATGGTTGGGTAGTGCTGGGTACTCTTAAACAACTGCTGGACTTCTCTGCAGAAGCATCTCACTTCTGGACTGGATGAAGAAAGCAACCCTGGTGCGCTGTTTATAAAACACTTATTTGTAAAGCACTTTGGGATGAAAGGCACTTGGTAAATATAACCAATGTGGATGAGTGGGTGGATGAGCCAAGAGTTGAACCTCAGAGGAAACAAAGGAGCTAAAGTCCATTGGGAATTTCATAATTCCATGTTCTAGCCAAGGGCAGTTTTTTTCCTGACATTGGGACAGGGCATTACCCCCTAAGCAAACTTTTATTTCTTTTTAACTGAGGGTTACAGAAACTTACACAGCCAGGTCGTCAGTTTGTGAAGTCATTGGACCTTTACCTCCTGACATCAGCTGAGGATCTGGTCCCTTGTCTTTACTAATTACTTTTATAGTCTGCATAGACTCAATAGCATAACATGCATTTTTTTATACGTAAAATGAAGTAAATTTTCTCACGAGCTGGATTTTCTCAACCTCTCACTGATCTCCCCACCTCACTGTGATAGGTTGTTGTGGATAATGTTAAGAGAAGATTGCTGTGCTTTTTGCCAAGAATGTACTGTACTTTTGTTATGTCCAATCTAGATCAGTCTTTGTAGCAACAGAAAGCTTTGTTAAACCGAGTATAGATTTTCCTCTTGTTGCCTTAGGTATATTAGCCTGGGGTATTACTTGGCATACTCCCCAATGAACTAGTGTCTGTCTGTTTCTAATGCACCTTCACCGTCACATCTGGGAACTTTCTAGTCCCCTATGCACTGAGTAAAACTAGTAACAATACAAAAAAGGGAAATTTTAGTCTCTTCAAAGTCAACCGTTTGTGAATACGGCAAGTACAGTTTTTCAAAAATTGATATAATGCATTTCAAAACAGAAATAGACTATTTATATTTTGTGTGCATATAGCACCTCTCATCTGAGGATCTCAAAGTGCTCAGGAATATTAATAAAGCCTTATAACTCTCTGAAGAAGATATTATGATGCCACTTCTATAGATGGGTAAACTGAGGCACAGAGTGATTAAGTGACTTGCAGAAGGCTACACCCATGAGTTTTGTTGCACATTTGGAATAGAACCCAGGAGTCCTGATTCCTTGCCTTCTGCTTTAATCACTGCCAAATAAAAAATATAAATACCTCAAAATAGAAAAAAATTAATCATTCTGAGTACTGTTTGACTAAAGCAAATTCCAGTGGTAAATAATCCTAGATTTACTTGTTGGCTGCAGTTTTTCCCATCCTATTACCAGCATTTCAGGTACCTCCGGTTGGGAGCTCCACTGGGATAAATTTAATAAAGAATAAATAAAAGAAAGTTGTTTGTCTGTCTTCCATCCTACTCTATGAAAATGGAAATGATATTGAAATTTGAAGTGGAGGCAGATAGATACATCTTCAGAAAGGAATAGCAGAAAGATCTCCAGACCAGATAAAGCCAAGTGCTCTAGGTGGATGAGGGCCTAACTTTGCAAAAATGACTAATTACTGTGGATGCATCAATTTTTGGGTGGGGCATCTTAGAGGGGCCTAATTTTCAAAAATACTGAACAATCATCTTTTGAAAATCAGGCCCCCTTTTAAGGTGTCTTAAATTAGGCCCCAAATTTAGGAGTACTAAAATCCTGTAGTTACTTTTGAAAAGTTAGATCCTAACCTTTTTCTTGCTAGAGAAAATGACAATATTAATGATCAAGGGAGAGGAAAGGAGAAGTTCAAGGAACATTTCAGCCTTTGCAAGAATATAGTTTTTGTGAGTGGCACTGGTATTATAATTGTTAGGGAAAGCCAAAGCTACTTATTGTTCTGAATCCAAGGGATTGTGACTTCACAGGTAAGATGAAGTGACTAGTGAAAAAAATTTACAAAGTGGGGTAGTTATTCTTTTCTGACAAGAAGAGAAGGAAGTTTAGGGAGTTAACGAAGTAAAGCTGCTTAGGTTAAATGGTGTTAAAACAGAAGAGGCAGGGGAGAATGTTTAAAAAAGGGTGTCAAGGGTTTTGCAGATTCAGATGCTATTCTTGGGCAGCATTTGGCAGACAGTGTCTCAAAAAACTGATGTAACCTGCAGCACTGAATTTACTGCAGTTGCAGCATCATGAACAAAACATTTGTGAGATATTTAACCAATAGCAATTAAGAATTTTTGCAAGCAGGAGTTTAAAATTGACATTTCAATGTCAGTGGACCAAATCCAGTTATAGTTGAGATGGTGCTTTTGTTCAGAGTCTTTAGTGGCTTAAACCTTCCAACAGACCAACCAGTGCCCTTCTTTTTATTCCTTCTTTACAAATAGGGAAATTTAAAATAAAAAACTGGCATAAATGTAATGTCCAGGTTGAAGATTTTAATTGCACACCAGAGTCAGAAAATCCAGTTATAATTCCCATAGCAAATATAACTCTGCCACATTATGCATCTCCTGAGGCAGTAAGAGAAAATGGTTCATGGGCACAAACAGGTCAACTTATGGTTGCCGTGAGAACCATTCCACTGACACTCTTGCATCTTGTGAGATTAAAATCTCAATTTTAATGTTATGACTAATTTAAGGCCAAGTTCTGTGGGCTTTCCAGAAGCAAATCGTAAGCGAAACAAGTTTCTTTACATTTATGGGAGATAATGCTGCCCACTTCTTAATTACAATGTCACCTGAAAGTTAGAACAGGCATTCGCATGGCACTGTTGTAGCTGGTGTTGCAAGATATTTATGTGCCACATGCACTAAAGATTTATATGAATTTTGCTTGAATAAGGCCCACAAAATGTGGCCGTTCAGTGTTTTGTATTTAATTATGTGAATGTTGAAATCACATTTAAAAATATGAAAAACCCTTCTTTTGGACAGCCAGTAAAGTTATTCAGGCATGCTACCAACCTATAACTGCTGAGAGAATGTTAATTCCTCATGGGAATGTTAAATTCCCTTCCTCAAACAGCTGATTATTGTATCAATGAAAGTTTTCAGCTACATACATTATATTTTCTCAAGAACTGATACCACAGTTGGCCCCATGTTTCATTGATTTAGAAAGTAGATGTTTGACGAAAAGGAGTTGTGTTTTTTCTGAGGAGAAGTAATGTGAGAGAACATCCCTGGAGCACACATGACTCTGAATACACTTGCTGGAGATTAAGATATTCATGGAAATAAAATGTTCCTGCTATGTTGTAATGATTCTCTTAAACTTTATCCCAGTGATAAAGGTCCGAGGGAGTATGCTGGGTAGGGATGTTTTTACTTGGGAGTAAAAAAATTCCTGTGAATGGGATGCACGTAACCTTATCCTAGAGATCGAAATATTAGTAAATATGTCCATGTATACTGTGTTTATGCAAGGGGGCCCCAATCCTGATGGGGACATCTGAGAGCTTCTATAATATTAATAACTGTAATGGATAGAGATTCCAGTGGGCAGGAGGATTGCTATAGGTTCTACTAGTCTTCCAGCTATAGTGGTCCTGAATTTTATGTCCTCGTGGTCTCCACCTGGTCCTTGGAAAATATTTATCTAGTATCCCTATTGTAATTGCTATGAACAAAATTTGACACTCTGTGTGCAGGCAAGATCCAGGCTTGAGTCTTGCAAGACTAATATGTATTATCAGAGATGTATGGAAATGTATGCTGGCTTTTAACTAAAAACAAGACCCTGAATCCTAATATCTTACTTGAAAGGAATGAAGCAACTTAATCTACACAATGCAGTGATGCTTTTATTAAAAAATAAAAAAATCTGTGTCCAGTGGGGAAGGATGAGCCAGCCTTAGCCTGATCTGCCTTTGCACATCCTTGCATCAAAATTCAATAAAGGTTTGAAAAGGTGTGATTAAGATACTTCCCTACACACAACCACTACCCATTGCTTCTCACTTAGGGTGGTATCTTCATTTGGATGGAGTGCTGGTTTCCACTAGCATAGTGTTCTCTTCAAGAGGTAGTCAGTTTCTCTCCCTCTAGCCCCAACTCCAGCCATTCATCTTCAAGGGAGGCCAGTTACCCACTCTCACCTGTTCCAGTACAGTGTGACCAAGTACACCTGCTGTGGGATCTGCTGTTTTCAACACCTATAAAACATATATACTGTACTTTGTAGCTTCACTACAACTTTCTGCCTAACAGCCTGATCTGAGAATCTTTCTATTGACTTCAGTGTGTTGGATTGGATTCCATATTCCTCATCTTGTTCTCAAAGTCAATGTTAGACTCCTCTTGACTTCAGTGGGAGTAGGAATATGGAGCCCAATCCAAAGCCAGAGCTTGGGAGATCCATGCTTTCCTCCCTTCTGATAAGAAGAGTGATTGTGTTTGCATTTGCCTGAACAAAAACTGAATAAGGACCTCACAATTTGGCACCATGAGAGACTTTGAAAGACGTATTCCCAGCTGGCAAAACCATGCCCCATGAGCACTGCATTAATGGACTAGGAGAGGAGAGAAAAACATGGTAGTTATGGACAAAAAGGAATAACAATAATAATAATATTCTGTGTATTGCTATAGCACCTTCCATATGAAGCCTCAGCATGCTTTACAAACATTAATGAATTAAGCCTCACAATACGCCTCTGAGACAGGTGTTATCTTTGTGGGAACACAGAGGTTCGGGGGGGGACTTAACCTAAGTCATACATGCAAGCCTGTGGCAGAACCCAGATTCGAATCCAGATCACCTGCCCCTCATCCCTCTCATTTAAACATGAGGTGTTACTAAACTGTGTGCTCTAACAAATCCCAGCACAGGGAGGCAGTGTGGTCTAGTTATTGTAGCAGATGGGACTGGGAGTCAGGGCTCTTGGGTTCTATTCCCAAAGCTACCACTCACTTCCTGTGTGACCTTGACCTCTCATGCCTCAGTTCTCCCAGCTATCAGAAGGGTCTAATAATGATACCTGTTTTATAGGGTTATTGAGATGCTTCATTAATGTTTGTAAAGAGCTTTGAGAGACACAGAAATGAGGTACTTTGCAGAGTAAGTGGATTGTTATTTGATTAAAATACTAAATTTCATGAATGAGGTGAGAAGCTGGCAGGAGCACTGGAAAATCAGTTAAAACAAAAAACAAAAACCTGCGACCCTCCTGATTTTAACACATTGTGATGGCCACTGAGAAGACTTACTTACCAAAGTCCATGATTATGGGGTTACTGTCTCTTTAAAATGACACATACAGCTACAGACTGGTGAAGATCTGCACAGCAGAGCAGCGCTGAAGGATTTCAGCCACATCAGGCTTGGAGAGTTCAAGCTTAGATCTAAACTCTGGACCAAACTGCACTCTCGTGTAACAGGGCATGTCTCCTACTGAAGTCAAGGGGAGTTGTCCGCTAGTGGCAGGGCTGAATTTGGCTCATCTCTTCGGTCAATGGGTGTAGCACTCGTATGAGAGCAAAATTTGACCCACTGGATATTGCAAAGTTATCAGATAAATATCCAGGTATAAATAGCACCCAGACCAGGTGATATGTACAACCGTTTAAAACACAAACAGAAACATTGGCCATCCTCATTGCACTCGCTGGAGAGGCGGTAAGGCTGGGCAGAAAAGAGGAAGAATTCCCAGGATGAAGGAGCTGTAAAAATCCCCCCATTTCCTTCCAGTCTCGGCAACAATGAGAGCAAAGTCTTGCTCTGCAGAAGAAAAAGGAAGCAAAGTTCTCCTCTTTGGGAGAAGAGGAGGACGGAACATGAAGAATAACCTTTCCAAAGTGCCTTGACTCCAATTGAGTGTGATTCTCAGACTGCTGTGCTGAGTGGTGTTAATGTTTAAAGGGGGTACCCAGGATGCCAGGAAGATGGCAGCCCAATGAGGGCGATCACTAGAGCTGACCAGAGGACGATGATTCTCTTTTGTGGCACCTGTCAAGATTTTGTTAATTCTGCATTGGAACAAAAATGAATCCTCCTGAATGTTTTCACAAAAATGGGATTGTATGTCCATTTTCAGATCCAAACCTGAGCTTTTTGATTGCGGGAGGTAGGGGTGTAGCTTGGTGGGTAGGACACTGACCTGTGAGAAACCAAAGTTCAAATCCTTGCTTTGCCTGATTCCAAGCAGAGTTTTTCATCCCAGATCACTCTGAATCAGATGAAGCAAGGGTTTGAACCAGGGTCTCCCATGTCCCATACCCTATCCAGCAGGTGCTAGGCTGTGAGAAAGTCCTGCTCTCTTAGTTGAAACTGATCCATCTCCATGGAGCCTGTCCGCTTTGAGAAAACAGCATGTTTCCACTAATTTTAATTTAGGCAGAAATGTTCTGACCAGCTCTAGCAATTGCTCCCTTGCTGCTGTTTGGCTGGAGACTGTTTTTACAAGGGTGGGTTTAGCAGGGCAGCAGAGTATCAATTAACACAGTGTTCAGGTTCAAGAGTATCCATCTTTCTGTCCAGGTTCCTAGTTGGCCTTCGTTACCATGTTATCCGAGATTCAAGTAAGAGGGTTTTTTTTTGTTTTTTGTTTTTCCCTTCAACATGAGGGGGGGAAAATCTAAGGACCAGAAGTCCACCTAACACTTCAGTTTAGGCGCCTCAGTGGGCGTGGCCAGATTTTCAAAAGTGCCCTGCACCCAGGTACTGTCATTGTTCTCAGCAGTAGCTGCTGGATGCTGAGCATTCTAGAAAACTAGTTATCATATTCAGGTGACTGATTTGGAGTTGAATAGTTGAGTTCTTTTGAAAATGTGGCTCAATTGTGGGTGCTGAACCTTTTTTTTTTTTAAGCGGGCTCTAAACATATATGTCTGTCTAAAAGGACGAGGTTAGATTGCAGAAAACAGAAAAAAATGTAGAAAGTCCCTAAAATTGTAGAATCTGGTGTAGAATCTGTCAGGTGACAGGTTATTTACAAGTAAATAAGATTAGATAAAGTGTTCTCTCATAAGTGCACACTTAACTTGGCATGCAGACCTTACAGCTTCCTGCAGATGATTTTTCACACAAGGTGAGCAATATGTTTGGGGGTTAGGGCTTTGTTCAGTTTTTTAAGTTTAAAGATATGTTTGTTGATATTTCTTGTCTTCAGTGATAACATGGTGGTTGTAGCAAATGGTGGACAAAAGCATTTTCTGATAAGAAAGCAAGGCAGGGCTAATGTCAAAAAGGTCCAGTTTAACCCTAGAAAAATTAGCTTCAGGTGAATGAAATGTACTCTGTCGTGTGACCTTGTCACCATGAAAAGCTTCAGGCAATAACATCTATGCCTAAACTTGAGTGTAAACAACAGTTACAGCACTTCTTGGGAATAGATAAATGCATGTCCCAGTTATGCCAAGTTATTGCAGCATCAATATATGTGCTTTGAAAACAAAGCATACATCCCAACCTTAATCATACACTAGAGCAAGGGAAACAAACCCTCCAGGCCAAATGAGTACTGAAACATTATGACATGTAAAAATGCAGTATAGCGCCATTGGACGCATCCCCATATGGATGGGGGGCAGTCTGATTGCAAGGGGCAGTCTGCAAGAAGGACAGTGTGTAATATATACTCAATGCCAGAGGGAGAAAAAAACCTATTCTCAGACTGGAAAAAGATGTGTCAAAACATAAAGATGAAACATCAAAGATTTTTCTTGCGTCTTATATATATTGCTGCCACTAGCACTGGGTAATAAATTCACTGAACCAGATTCTTGGCTGTTGTAAATCAGAGTAGCTCCACTGAAGTCACTTTATTCTAATTTTTATCAGCTAAGGATCTGACCCATTGCACCCAACTCCAAATACACTCCGACACCAGGAGCTCATAATCCCAATTTACACGTTTGTTGAATGATCTGCTTATGAGGGGTAGTGTAAAAAGGAGCAAAAGAAAAACTCAAATGAAAAAATAGGGGAAAAGGTGGTGTAGCGAGCTAGGAGAGTGCAGCACGCATACGGAGAGACTGCATGTGGGTGGAGATGCGGGTGGGGAGAAGATGAGGGGGAGCAGGAATTCCACCAACAAATAATACTGTGGGCCAGATTCTTGGCTGGTGTAAATTGATATAGCTCCATCATTTCAGTCCTTCAGTGGTGCTATGATGTTTTACAACAACTGACAGTCTGGACCAGTATATATTCTAGATCCTGCTGTACTTAAGGGGAAAGAACTCAAACTTGGGGCCTGATTCAGAGTGAGACTAAGCACCCACTGAAGTCAGTGGTCGCAATTGCCCTTTACGATGTGGACCCTTATGCTGCTCCAGTGGCATAAAGAGGATGTTGACGGCAGCCATCTGCAGAATAACCTAACACGGGGATTCTCTCCAGCCAGCATAGAACCAGGATAATGGCCCTATACCAGCCCTATTTCCCTATCCCCAGCATAGGGGGTATGTCAGAGGAGGAGGGACATGGAAGGGAGTGTTAGCTAATCTCTGTTGGCAGAACTGCTCATAGAGGGCCACTGGAAGCCAACCCAGGTTAGAGCATCCATGAGGCTGCTCTAAATTGTAATGGGCAAAAATTGGGGAGTTGCAAAAGGTGACTTCAAGTCAGCTTTCCCTGCTCCTATCCTGCATCCAGTAGAGGGAAGGAGTATTGCAAAATGAGGCCTAGTGAGTGTTGTGGGTGCCCAGCACCTCTGAGGATTTAAGATCTGTGATTGTCTGGGAAACGACCATGGAATTGCACATGAAAGAAAACAATTTATGAAATCAGAATCCAATCAATACCTGTGTACTACAACAACGCAAGGGAGGAGAGATGTCATGTCCTTTTGAGGGAAGAAGATCCCTACAGCATAAACGGGCATGGGAATTTCAGGTAACCATGCTCAAATCCCAAGCCTGCTCAACCTGGTGGAAAAAGCTGTTAAGAAAAGCTGACAAAGAGGCAAAATCTGTCTATTGCTGTGCTACAATACAGAAGGTCACATGCATACTGCAGCTAGGCACTCTTGCTAGCTTGATGATGATGATGAGCAGGAAAGCTGTACTCCAAAGCTCTCTGTATCCAGCAGATTAACCAGCGATTTCTTCAGCTGTATGATGAGCTCAGCTACAGAAGCATTAAAGTAAAAAAAAATTAGAAACTCTACTAAGACTGCTTGGTGAAACCATTACTAGACCGCAAACCAGTCAATAAAACAAAGATTAGATGTGACTAGATTTGGGAAATATCTGTAGGAAGAGGTGCTGTTTGTCTCTTCAGGTCCTACATCTGTGCTAGAGCAAACTCAGAAAGGCAGCAAAGATGAGAGGCCAGAGCCTTCGCTGCTGGGAATAGGCACAGGTCCACTGACTTTGCTGGAGCTACCACCATTACATGGGCAGAAGTTCTGGCCCAGAATCATAATTTATTCTAGACCAGAGAAACCTTGGTTAACACAACATCTGTTTTAGGTATGGTCACATTCCAAAGTTCTAGTCAGACTGTGTTTAGTCTACAGACTTGAGAGACACGTTTCCCTTGACAGTGGGGTAAATATAAGAGTGACACTTGGGGCAGGAGACTGAGTATTTGTCTTGGATGCCAAGTTTATTTGCAAACATTACCAGATATACTGTTGGAGCGACCACACACTAACAGTGACCTCTGTGCTTCAAAACACAAGCACTCAAGTGAGGTAGCAGTTGGTCAGTTGTCCTTGCTTACTCAAAAGTGCATTGCAGTGGATGTGGATTAGTAGAATACTTGCAAGTCTGAGTGAGGAGTACAAGTCTTTATCATG
This sequence comes from Natator depressus, assembly GCF_965152275.1. Lineage (NCBI taxonomy): Eukaryota > Metazoa > Chordata > Testudines > Cheloniidae > Natator > Natator depressus. The sequence goes on from NC_134239.1 coordinate 107,840,293, forward strand.
GTGTGTGAGGTTGTCCATAAAGATAAAGAATTGTGAAATGATCCTGGCAGCTGGGGAGTAGAGTAGAATCTACATGTCACGCTATGTATGGAGTTGGATTGGCTAATCAAAACCAGCCTTTGTAGCTTTCAGTGGAATATTTTTTATTATGGCAGGTAGCCTCCGCTCTGCTTGCATAGCTGTGTGTGGCCAAGTAAGCTGTCTGTGGCAATGACTCAGCATATTTCATTCACCTTAAGATTTCACTCACTCTTTACTGCGATTCCATTTGCCCCACTGATAATTCCCATCCCCACCCCCCTCTCTTTATAGCAACAGCTGCACTTTTACCCTCGGGCTGAGAGAACGCACTGCCTCCTCTGAAGCTGCAATACCAGATGCTAGAGGCTCTGCAAGAGTAATACACTTTGTTCCTTCTCTCTAAGTGACTATGGGATACACGGCCCAATCCTATGCAGTGTGGAGCGCCTGTGTGAGATGCTGAGCATCTTGAAGGCTGAGCGAAATGAGTGAGAGTCCATGGGAGTTGAGAGAACTCATCGCCTCATGGGAGATGCTCAGTACCTTGCAGTATGAGGCCCAGTTTTTTTTTCAGTGCACTGACAGAGAAAATAGTACACAGTAATAGCATTTACCTAGAGCTTTTCATTCATAGCCCTCAAAGCAGTTTAAAAAGGAGGGTATCATCTGTATTCCAGAGATGGAGAAATGGAGACAGAGAACGTGACTTAAGTCACTGCCAGTGCTAGGAAGAGAACTGAGGTGTGAAATCCTGGCTCCTCTGAAGTCAGTGGCGAAACTTCCGTTGACTTTAATGAGGCCAGAATGTCTACCCAAGTACCCTAGCCTAGTGGTTCTCAACCAGGATATGTGTACCCCACGCAGAGGTCTTCCGGGGGTACATCAACTCATCTAGATATTTGCCTAGTTTTACAACAGGCTACATAAAAAGCACTAGTGAAGTCAGTACAAACTAAAATTTCATATGCAGACAGTACTTGTTTATACTGCTCTATATATTATACACTGAAATGTAAGGACAATATTTATATTCCAATTGATTTATTTTATAATTATATGTTAAAAATGAGAAAGTAAGCCATTTTTCTGTAATAGTGTCTTGTGACACTTGAGGATTTTTATATCTGATTTTGTAAGCAAGTAGTTTTAAAGTGAGGTGAAACTTGGGGGACGTAAGACAAATCAGACTCATGAAAGGGGTGCAGTAGTCTGGAAAGGTTGAGAGTCACTGCCCTAACCCCTTGGATTGCATTGCTTCCAGGAAGTACACTCATGCATTGACAGGGATACTTACGCCTAATAATACAGTGTTATCTCCATGATTACCATCATGTTCCCCAGCCTCAGTTAGCTATTTGCCGCTTTTACAGATCCAGACTAACACGGCTACCCCTCTGATACTCAGAGATCAAGTGTCCTTCAGTTTGTCTCAACCCAAGTCCTACTTAGGGCAGTACTTTGTATTAGCTGCTGAGAGCTTTTATTAAGAAAAAACCATCAACAGGCCAAGCTCTGAGTGATACCCATTGTATTCTTGTCTGACTATATATTTATATCTACATTTCTATCTACTGCTGTAAGTGAAACCATTTCCCTCATAGCTCAGGATACAGAATGTTGCAATGCGACCATCATCTTAGAGAGAAGACACATTTGTTTATAGGTTGGTGGGGTTCAAAAGGTGTAAGATGAAGGCAGTTTGATTTTTGTTTTGTTCTTCCAGTCCAAGTTGCTGTATACAGTGACAAGTGCGGTTTCTAGACCGGAATTATTTGTGTGTTAGTCCATTAGACTTGGCAGAGGCCAGAAGATTTGCTTATGTTGCTGAAATTCATATCTATTTGTCTGGTGTACTTACTGGCAGAATGCTTTTTTTTTTTTTTTTTAAATACTAAATATCTCATCACTTTTCAGCAGACAGTAAGAAATAAATGAAAGTGCCTTGCATTCATGCATGCTTTAGTGCGGGCAACTGTAAAGATGGGATCCTGGTCAGTTTGCAAAGCATCTGAAAACAAGACTTGAAACCCTGAAGAAATATGGATAGGAATATTGTTAAGTATGAGTTATCCAGAGTAGTAGCATATTGCTATTTATTCCAGTCTGCATGAAAGAAAAATGACCAGAAGGGCTGTTCCTGTAAACGCAATGGATAATAATAGTTCTGTATACATCATAGTTAATAGTTCTTTGGACTTCATTAGCTCCTCCCAACCAAGAATCCCAGAGCACTTTAAAGATGTTAATGAATTAAGACTCACAGCACCCCTGTGGGATTGTTGTTATCGCTACTTCACATTTAGTGGAAAAAATGAGGTTAAATGACTTGCCCAAGATGCCAAGTTAATGGAAGTGCTGGGAATACAAATCATATCTCCTGACTCCTTCAACCTCTAAACTGTACTCCCTCTCTAACACCTGGACTGGAATGTCTTGGCTTGGCTTACAATTTCAGGCCAACCTTCTAGGAAAGCAGGAAACCCTAGAGATTGTCTGCACTGACGACTGGCTCCAATTTCAGCCAAAAAATAGCTAGCCAGAGCTCTCGTGTGAACAGGGAAACCTATTGTAAAATGCACTCGTGTAAATCGTAACTTATAGCAGTTTATCCTGTCTACAATAGGAGTTTGCACCATTGCAGCTCCACTTGTTGCTGACGACTAATGGCTTATATCAGGACAACTCCTCCGTATAGACAAGGCCTAAGTTGTATGTCTCAGACAAAGTGTAAAGGTGCTCCAGCATGTAAGGGTTTGGTGAGTTCCTGCCTATCACATGGCTGAGGTGCATGATGTTATTTAAAGCAGGGGTTCTCAACCTTTTTCTTTCTGAGGCCCCCCGCAACATGCTATAAAAATTCCACGCCCGTCAGTGCCTTAACAATTGTTTTTCTGCATATAAAAAACAGGGCCAGCGTTAGGGGGTAGCAAGCAGGGCAAGTGCCCGAGGCCCCATGCCACAGGGGGCCTGTGAATCTAAGTTGCTCAGACTTCGGCTTCAGCCCCGGGTGGTGGGGCTTGGAGCCCCAAACTTCCCGGGGTGGGCTTCAGCTTTCTGCCCTGGGCCCCAGCAAGTTAATGCTAGCAGTGCTTGGCAGACCCCCTGAAACCTGCGTGCGGCCCCCCAATGGGCCCTGGACCCCTGGTTGAGAACCACTGATTTAAAGAAAGGGGGAAACTGGTGCAAAGGAAGCTACCAGAGGGAAAGGGTGTGCCCTTTCCACTCCCTGCTGGAAAGCCTTTCATAGTTATTACCCAGTAGTCTGAGCTGATTTATTCTGATTTTGGGGAATAAGTCAAGCCCCGAAGAAAGGGATATGAGGAGACCTGTAGTTGGGACTCTTGTTCTGACCCCAGATGTTGAGGCTGCTCATGAACTCTCAGGCAGACTTTGTTAGAAGGTTGGCCTGGAATTTGAACCCAAACCAGCACCTTCTGGTCCTTGAGCCATAACCAAAGATTAACGGACAACACTGGGGAATGGGGTCTTTTTCTGGGTCAAATATTAACAGGTGGTGGCTGTGCCGTGCTTCTTTCTTTAGGGCTTGCATGTGTTCTAGAGAGTTTAAAATTCTGCTAGTATCACTTTTGTTTTCTGACCTCTTCTTTTCATACTCTCCCTAACTTATAGCTTCTATATTTTGAAGATCCTTCATATCTAACTTCAGTTTTAAGTTTTAAACATGTGAATGCCAAATCTTTCTGATTTGAGCGATATCACAGCTTTGTGTGTTTATTGCTTGACTATGTTGCCTTTATGGTAAGTCAAGACAGAATTCACTTGTGAGCTGGGTAGAAGCAAAAGAATGTTAAAAGATTTCAACATTTTAAAGGTATTTTATACAGCTGCTACTGCACCCCATCAAACATGCTGATCCAGTGCCCACTTGGAATGAGCACTTAACAGTTCTACTGTAAAAAGAAAAGGAGTACTTGTGGCACCTTAGAGACTAACCAATTTATTTGAGCATAAGCACAGTTCTACTTTGTTTCTCTGACACCGAAGCAGTTCTCTGGGGTGTTGTAAGCTTACCTTAAATTCTTCCTTCAGGTATGTTTATAATGTGATTCCTGCAGTGCATATAGTAGTCTGCCATTTCTTGAAACCATCCTTCTATATGAATGAGAATGACAGGGAAGTGTCCTTGTTTCCCCAAGACATTTTTCCATCAATGAGTTCCATCAACAGTAAGCCACAGAACAAATAGGAGAGAGACTTTCTTTTTTCCTTTCCTTTCTTGGTTCATGTAGAGGAGAGAGTTCTTAGTGTTCTGGTTCTCCTGATATTTCAGGCCTCGTCATTTTTGGACCAGACTGTTCACTCATACTGTGTTTTCCAAACTTTTTGAAAGTTGAGTTCCCCCTTCAGGAAAATGAAACAAGTTGTGCCCCCGATCAACCCCTCCTTGTGTTAAAGGCCTACCCCCAAATGAGTGTTCCTTGTATGGATCTTCTTTCTTATATGCTTCAGTGAGCAGTGAAATCATTAACAATGTTGACATTTAAAATATCATTGGCAGCTGAGTTAGTATCCATGGAAATAATGGGACTGTTCACAAGTTGTTTCATGTTCTCTGCAAACTCAGGCAGTTATCAAGTGCTCTGGGGAACAATTGAGTCCATATCCCTCCCCATCCCAAACTAATTCTTTGTGACCCACTATCTATGGTAGTGCATCCCACACTATGGGAAGTGCTGCATTAATATTTCTAAAATAATATTTACAGCAACCTACCCTATGTTAAACTGAGGGCTATCTCTGCCCAGGAGCTGCATCTCTGCTCTCCTTGTGCTTTGCGGTGTTGTAGCCATGTTAGTCCCAGGATATTAGAGAGTGTGGATGAGGTAAGATCTTTTACTGGACCAACTTCTGTTACTAAAATAAACAAGCTTTCAAGCTACACAGAGCTCTTCTTCAGGTCTGGGAAAGGTACTCGGAGTGCCACAGCTAAATACAAAGTGGAACAGATTGTTTAGCAAAGGTAATTAACACACATTCTAAGGGACCATTCCAGGGGAAGTAGCCCATTAACACCCCTGCAGTCATAGGGCAAAAAGAGGGGATTAGCCATGGGTTACAGATTGTTGTAATAAGCCATATATCCAGTGTCTTTATTAAAACCCTGATTTTTATAGTGTCTAGAAAAGTTATGAATTTTGTCCTGTGACTGCATTCACTTAGCCTTGAATGGTCTATTACATTGTATATTAACTACTTATGCTAAACAATTTGTTCCACCTTGTACTTAGCTGTGACACTCTGGGTATGTCTACACAGCAACTAAACACCCACGGCTGGCCCATGCCAGCTGACTTGGGCTGGCGGGGCTTGGACTGTGGGACTGTTTCATTGCTATGTAGACTTCGAAGCCCGACCTCTGGGACCCTCCCACCTCGCAGGGTCCTAGAGCCCATTTCAAGCTCAGAAGTTTACACAGCAGTGAAACAGCCCCACAAGGTAAGTTGGCTGGCATGGGCCAGAACTCAGTAGCTGTATATTAGTGCACACTTTCTACTTACCCAGAATGCACTACTGTCAGTCAGATGAGTATGTAAATCATTCTTAATGTTGCTGTGCTGACATCTTCATTGCAATTATAAAATACTAGTTGCCATCCCCTCAGCAAGAGAACTACTTTCACTTGAAAATGTACTGATAGCTTTCCTCCTGTCAGCTTAGACAAATGAGAAAATTAACTACACAAAGAAATTTGGCTTAGAGTAAAAGCCATCATCTATTTGACCTAGTTTTAAAGAAGGCACATGTTTAAAGCAACTGGCTAAGTAAGCAGATGTTTTAGTTGAGGTTAATCCAGTAGTAAAACAGTGTACAGCGGCAAAAAACTCTCCATTTAAAATAAATGGCCACTAAAGAAATATTTATCTCGTGGCATACTGTACCTTAAATGGCAGATATTTTGCTTCTAGAACTAAATGTACTAGAGATAACTGAACAGTGTTCTGCAGCATTATATTTTCCAAAAGAAAAGTGCTTGTGTTGTCCTTACTCATGGAAGAAAAGGTACACATTGAATTAGCAGATCTAGATTCTCTGCGGTGAAACTGCTGTTTAGATCGTACAGGTGAAATGATGTCAGCCACTTGACAGTGTCTTTTACAAAAAGAAAAGGAGTACTTGTGGCACCTTAGAGACTAACAAATGTATTTGAGCATAAGCTTTCGTGAGCTACAGCTCACTTCATCAGATGCATGCAGTGGAAAATACAGTGGGGAGATTTTATATACACAGAGAACATGAAACAATGGGTGTTACCATACACCCTGTAACAAGAGTGATCAGGTAAGGTGAGCTATTACCAGCAAGAGAGAGAAAAAAAAATTTTTTTTGTAGTGATAATCAAGGCAGGCCATTTCCAGCAGTTGACAAGAACGTGTGAGGAACGGTTGGGGGAGGAGGGGGATAGTTTTACTTTCTGTAATGACACATCCACTCCCAGTCTTTATTGAAGCCTAATTATTTAATGGTGTCCAGTTTGCAAATTAATTCCCATTCAGTAGTCTCTCATTGGAGTCTGTTTTTGAAGTTTTTTGTTGAAGAATTGTAACTTTTAGGTCTGTAAAAGCGAGTGACCAGAGAGTTTGAAGTGTTCTCCGACTGGTTTTTGAATGTTATAATTCTTAACGTCTGATTTGTGAACCTATCCTTGCAACAAAGCCCGTTGCCAACTGTGTCCACGTATCTATTCAGGGGACACCATCATAGGGCCTAATCACAACATCCACACTATCAGAGGCTCGTTCACCTGCACATCTACCAATGTGGTATATGCCATCATGTGCCAGCAATGCCCCTCTGCCATGTACATTGGCCAAACCGGACAGTCTCTACGTAAAAGAATAAATGGACACAAATCAGACCTCAAGAATTATAACATTCAAAAACCAGTCGGAGAACACTTCAATCTCTCTGGTCACTCGATTACAGACCTAAAAGTGGCAATTCTTCAACAAAAAAGCTTCAAAAACAGACTCCAACGAGAGACTGCTAAATTGGAATTAATTTGCAAACTGGACACCATTAAATTAGGCTTGAATAAAGACTGGGAGTGGATGTGTCATTACACAAAGTAAAACTATTTCCCCCATGTTTATTTCTCCCCCTCCTTCCCCCCCTCCCCCACTGCTCCTCACACATTCTTGTCAACCGGTGGAAATGGCCCACCTTGATTATCACTACAAAAGGTTTTTTTTTCTCTCCTGCTGGTAATAGCTCACCTTACCTGATCACTCTTGTGACAGTGTGTATGGTTACACCCATTGTTTCATGTTCTCTGTGTATATTAAATCTCCCCACTGTATTTTCCACTGCATGCATCTGATGAAGTGAGCTGTAGCTCACAAAAGCTTATGCGCAAATACATTTGTTAGTCTCTAAGGTGCCACAAGTACTCCTTTTCTTTTTGCAGATACAGACTAACACGGCTGCTACTCTGAAACCTGTCATTCTTAGGAAAGACTCCCGTTGACTCCAGCCCATGTTGCATTGCATATGTAAACTGCTGTCCACTATTCCCCAGGTATCTTTCTTCTTAAAAATAATAGTGCAACTGATCCTAACTTTTGACTACTGCAGATCTGCTAATGCAACTTTTATAGCCACACACATCCTGTTAGCTACAGTTGTTGTTTATTTATAGCTTTTAGGTGACCACCATCACCTTTAATGTGTGAGCACCTTGCACACACTAATGAATTTATCCACAGTGCAAAGTCCCCATTTTGCAGATGGGTCTAGTCTTACTCTCAGAAGTTGCCTAACTGAAGTCACTAATCATGTAAGAAAAGCAAGCAGGATCTGGCCTCATCTCGCCAGTTCAGTTCAGAGGAGGAAATCTCTGATGTGAGGCCCATTTCAGCAAAGCATTCACCATGTACTTAACTTTAAGCTGTGCTTAATTCTCATTAACTTGGTTAGGGCTAAGGCTCAGATTTTTGGCATTGCAGCGCTCAGCGTTGCACCGCCTAACTGATTGATTAAGGATCTTAAATCTAATTTTCAGAAGGGATTTAGGCATTTAGTACCAACAGTCAATTGGATGTAGGTTCCTGAGTGCCTAAATCCCCTTTGAAAATGAGATTTAGGTTAATAAATTAGACGTTGTGACACTTTTTGCTTAGCAACGCCTGCTTACTTTAAAAATCTGGGACCTAAATGATTTGGTGAATTGGGGACTTAACCAAATGTTTATAGTTAGGGATGTGCTTGAGTGTTTTGTTGACTCAGGTTCTTATTCCTCAAATAAAACTGGAATATGACTTAATTTCCGATTAGCCAAGACAGAAAATTCAGAGAATGCTACTCTCATTTCTGTAATCTACCATAATTATGAGTGTAGATAACATATTTAGATATTAGACAGACATATTTAAATATCCACGGTCTCAAGTATTTTGGTTTAACTTCAAAAGCTGCAATTGTTCCAGGTTTGTAAGCAAGAACAAACCCTAGGGATTTCCAGTCCTAGGGAGGGTGGGCAGAAGGAGGATGAATGGGAAGGTGTTACAACAGAACTGTTTGGAGAAATATAAAGCTAATATGGCTTATGATGGGAATAGAGCCTGTGTCCCCATATGGAATTTCAACTAGGCACTTCGATCTGGAAAGGTAATATGAAACTGATGCACTTGGCAAATGGACTATGAAGGGCGATATCTAATGCAATTGCAATGTTTTCTTCAGGATTAGTTACTTTTGATTGGATTTGCTGAGTATATTAGATCAAAACAGTCTATTTGAGCATAGTGATAATGTTATGTCCTGAACGGTGAAAGTATGGAGTACCGCGTTTTATGTTGTAATAACACATTTCATGCAGTTTCTTATCTAATGTTCTCTCTGGGATTAATAACCTTCATTGGTATTTTAGGGACCATTGACACTTGGCCAAACAAAATGTGCCAGAATCATCTGTGTACGTTACTGTTGAGCTGTGGCTCTCTGCTCCCAGCATTTTCTCATCTCTTTGCATCCAGAGCCTTCTATCCTCTCTGTATCTTGGATCATTCAAAACCTCTCCAGTTTGTGCCCTTTGAGTTTCTCTTTCCCTTGCATTTGCTGGCCTCTCTGCCGGAGGCTCCCCTCTTCTGGAGAGTGGTCCTCTCTAGCTAAAGATAAAACAATAAGGGAAGGAAACTTAATTTGCTGCTGTAGCACCTGTTCTCTGGATAAAGTTACCTTTGCCAACCCCTCTCCCCGGGCTGCACCTTCTGGAGGTGCAGAATGGAATCTGAGCCTAGAAGTAATAATGAAGACGCCCTAAAGACTTGCAGTAGCGCAGCTGAGTAATAAGGCATATATTATATATCCAATCTAATGTACCATCCCAATTAGGGTACCTCCTGGGGCATTGGATGTGAGATTCTGCTGGGAGGCGACCTGAATGCCTTACTGGTTGTCTTAAGGAGCTTTAAAAAAATTATCTTTCTCAGTAATGTTTTTAATTGGATAAAAAGAAACCAACGTTTTAGAGTAAAAGAAATAGAAAAGAGAAATTTTTTTTTTTAAATTAAGGCTTAGAATTGACTCCGGTGAATAGCACATTGTGGCGATTCTTATCCATTCTGATGCCGCTATTATTGTGGCTTCATTAACGACATACACAGGCAGGCTTCATTAAAACAGAGAAGAGCACCTCTAGGTGCAGGGCACTGTTATCCTGTGTTAAGCACGAGAGAGCTTTCTATTTTGAAATGCAAACTGCAGCGTAACAAACAGGTGCTAGAAGAGCAGAGCCGAAGGTCATCATTAGTCTGTTCGCTCCCATATAATGTGCCTGCAAGGCTTTTAGCAGAAAAGATTCTGTCCTTTAAGTATTCCTGAGACCGTTTCTACTGGGGTCTGTGTTCAGATGGGAGCAGCATCTCATACTCTGAATGGTATCATTTGAAGACAGAAGACACAAAACAGCCAGTGGGTTACAACTTCTTCTATCTGAATATATAGTACAGGGAAGTGATATCTTTCCTTCCTTTTAGTCAGCATTCAAGGTACTTCTCAAGGATATTCCTGTTTGGATAGCTAGAATTTATGCCCCTGAAATTGATGGCATTATTTTATAGGGTCAGGATTTAAGAAAAAGAAAGAATATTTGTAGTTTTAAACAATGATTAAATGTTTTCGGATGTGAGTTGGCTGAAGCCCATGGACGTCTGATCTTTCCATGAGCGTGGATCGTGGTTAAAATCTCCATCCACAAGGGAGGGTGCTTTGATCAAAAGGTGCAAGTAGCACTGTAACCATGGAGTCTGGAAACACCATGTCCACAATGTGTCCGTGTTCTGCCAGCTTTTAATTTCTTCCTTGGTAATTAAGCCACTCACATTCCATCAGTGAAACCTTTATCGAAATTGTTGATTTGACTCCTGTCCCTGCTTGTTCTAAGCATTGTTCCTGATACCAGTTTGAGAAAGGTGGATGATGCAAGTGATTTTAGTATTCCCCCAGTGAAATGTGTTGGACTAGTTGCAGATCCACATTTCATGGCTGAACAGCGTAGATCATGGAAAACGCTCTTTATTTGAGTTTTTGTTAGCAGCTGCAGCAGCTGGGAAATTGTGAATGAACAGGGAAGCGGAAGCTAGAAACCAGCAGCTCTGTAAATGTGAATTACAGAAATGAAATCAATGTACAGGACTCATTCTGAAACTGAGCTTGAAACAAGAAGATATTGAATGTGTGATTTGAATAGAATATTGGCAGTGCTATAGTTAAGGTTCTGTGGGGAGAAAATTCAGTCAGGGCTGAAAATGTCTGAGTTTGGGGTGGTGGGGTTGTGTTGGGTGGTGGGGTTTTTTTTGTTTTTTTTGTTTTGTTTTTCAGATGTTGCTATTTAAATGAAAGCTGTGCCTGTTTTGTCAGCCTAATAGTCCAAGAACCATGTGTCCAGCTGCTGCCACTGACTTTGTACATCCACTGTTGTATACATAACTGATTATTTATGTAAAAGAGAGTATGCAGCATTTTGTGTACGCATACAGAATTTGTGGTGCAAACTGAGTACCTAGTTCCATGATTTGCAGACACCTGTTGCACATACTCATTTTTGCAGGCACCATCAAGATCCTGTAGATATTTGCACTGTTTAGGACCCGAGCTATGAGGAGACCAGGTTTTGCATTATCTTGGCCCCATGAATAACTCTCCAAAGAAGTGGAGGAAGCCTGTTTAAAAAAAAAAAAAAAAAAAGGTAAATTCAGTTACAATACCAGGAGTCAGATAGTGAAGTCTGTGGAGTTGATACAGCTATACTCATGGGGGTTATTTTTTTTTTTTTTTTGTGATTCCATAAACGTGATTTCAGGCAAGAACGTTTTATTTAATTAAAGAAAACAAGTTCAGGCAAATACAAAGAGTGAAGTGCCAAACAATTTGGTAGAGCCACTAGTTCCCGTATTCGAGGCTAGTCCTTAATAACTCAAGACCGTTTAGTGTAATGGTAGCATGGACCAGTCCTTTAGAACTTAAACATCCTGCTCAAGAGGATTCTAATGTAACATACGGGATGAATGTTATCTTTGTCCCCCTCTAGTGGCTAGAATACATAAGTTTATGAATACACTGTTGTCTCTAAGCTAATGTCTCCTTGTGCATTAGCTCAAGCAGTTGGGGCATGTTGTTATTTTAGATGCCCCAGGTTCAGTCCCTGCAGTGCAGACAAACGAATCAGGCTGTTAAATCGTCATTCAGACCCTCTCTTTGGTGCAGTTTAAACTCATTTGGGTCATGTACGGCTTGAGAGAGTTTTTCTGGTGCGGACAGATATACATTCTTGAAAACAATCAGCACATTTTACTTGTGACCCAGCTCAGTATTTATACTCCCTGTCACGCTGTCTGGAGTGGCTCTTGACCGTGAGTGCCTACCTTAGGGGCAGACTGTCAAAAACAGGGCAGACACCTCAAACTGGTGGTGTGTTCTATAGTTAGATTTTACCAAGCTAGTAACAAATGTAAACTCCTGGATCACTATACCAGTCTTAGAATGGATGGAGTCACAGACATCCAGTCTGTCTTGCCACCCAGGCAAACTGGACTTAGTGATAAATGGTCAATTACACCAAAAATCACAGCACATTTAGGTTGCTTCCATTCCCAAGAGACCAGTCACTTACCCCAGATCAATTGGTACACTAGACCCCATACCAAAGAAAAGGCCTGTAGCCAATGCTGTAATAAACTATCTAAAGGTTTATTAACTAGGAAAGAGAAATAGGAGTTATTTACAGGTTAAAGCAAGCAAACATATGTAAAAATAAGTTGCTATCTGAATTCTAAGCGTAACAGAGTTGTAGTGATCTATCAATCCAAAGTGCCTTTCAGTGCAGATGCAGGAGGCAACCCCTGGGGATCTCTGGCTTCAGTTTGGTGTTTGGCCCTGTGATAGTTCAAACAGTAAAGAGATGAAAAATCTTCACATCACTTAGTCACTCAGGGGTATTTTTTTCACACCCAGGAGCGACATAAGTTTTGACAACATAGGTCACGTCTACACTACCACTTAACATACAGGTGAAGTGGTCTGGTCTCCAGCTATGAGTTTGTCAGTTCTTCACTAATGCCTGCAGTCTTGGCAAGAGCTGGCATCTGGCTTGCCAGTGTCACACCTACCACTTCACACGTGGAAATCTAGTAAAGTAGTCCCATACGCTCTTCCTTAGCTCCCTGTGGGTTATGGAGTTTGAATGTTGTTTTGAAGAAGAATTGTGCTCATTGTGAATTTGCCTAATAGCATCCGTCCAAATAATAGACCGCCTTAATGGAAAATTCCACTTATAGTGACGTAGAGAGTCAAGTTTCTTCCTCCTCCCTCTAAGTCTCCATCTGAACAGCTGTTTGCATTTCAAGTAAGAAATGACCTACCTGCTATAACAACAAAAAGTGCAGTAGGATCTTTACCCTGCATGAGACTAATATTTAGGCTTGGTTTTTTATAAGCACCTTTGTTTGATTACTACCTAGTCCTCCAGTTAATTGAAGCCTAGCTCCCCTGATCTTTCAAATAGTAATTTGTTCTTTGGCCACAGGCCTGGGCATCTGAGTTCTTGTCTCAGCTCTGCTGCTCACCTGGGCAAGTTGCTTTATCTCAATGTGCCTCTGTTTCACCTCCCACCCTAATCCTAAACCTAGCCCTAACCTAAGGATTTCTCTTACTATATGTTTGAACAGCACTTAGCAAAATGGATCTTCCGGGCACTACTATGATACAAATAATGTAGCGAATAGAATATTATTAAATTTATTAAAATAACGTATTTAATATTTGTATTGCAGTAGCACCTAGAGGCCTCATTCTGGGAGCAGGGCTCCGTTGGGCTAAGCACTGTACACACGCCTAACAAAAAGTTTTATTGCTTCAAGGAAAACAGATGCATTTTGGCTGTAGCGGGGGAGAAATAACTGTGCATGCCATAAAGTCTGATGGTCCCAGAAAGGCCATATAGTCTGATGTCTCTGTATAAGGAAAGGTTGGGTTTTGTGTACAGGAATGCTTGCTAGGGGGAGAACTCATTAGAATAGTTTAAGAGCTAGCTTAAACCAAGAACAAAGAACTTCCACAAGCTTCAGCAGTTTCCTGTCCACATGCAAAACAAGTTTCTTTAACCTGGCTTCCTTAGGTAAGAACACATGGCACATCAGTGAAGAAACCATTTAATTAAAAACAATCAAGCACGTGCACATGCAGGACAGGAATAGAGAAAAGTCCCCCTTGATAGTTGTTGGTATCTCTGTTTTGTTGCTTTTATCCTAGAAGGCACTTGGATACCACAGTGATGACCATTGTTTAATAATCTAAACAGAATAGATGAGAAAAACGAACAACGTTTGCCTCATGGGTGAGGAGAAAATCCACCTTGTGCAGCCTCAAAGGATACACTCTGAAATTTAGGAAGGCATTCGAAAAGACCATATATGGAGAAGGAAATGAAAAGCTTGTATGGCATGGGAAACTGAGCTCAGCTGGGAATATGGTGAATTGGATAATGCAATGATTGTGTATGTATTAGGTCAGACGTTCTCAAACTGTGGTTCGAGCTCCATTCGGGTGGTCCGCGGATAGTTCCCTCTAAGGTGCGTGCCTGGGTGGCAGCACACAAGAGAATGAAGGGCCACCCACCTAATTAGTGGAGCAGCGCAGGTGTGGCTCCACTAATTAGGTGCCTGGACCCTGGAGAAGAAGCACATGTAAGGTGAGGTGGTGGCCTTGGAGGGCAGTGGGCTGAGAAGAGGTGGTGGGTGGAATTTGGGATGTGGAGGGCTGCGGCAGCCAGAGAAAGAGGCAACTTTCCCCAGCTCCAGGGCTGCAGCTGCTGGGGAGAGACCCCCCTTCTTCCCAGCCTCACTTCTGTGGCTGCTGCGGCGGGGGAGAGACCCGCCCCTCCTTCCCAGCCCCAGCTCGGGAGCTGCCATGGTGGGGAAAACCCCTCCACCTTCCCAGCCCCAGCTCAGGGGCTGCTGCGGCAGGGGAGAGAGGGCACATCCATCGCATTAGAACGGTAAGACTACTGGTATTAAAATATGAGTTTTGTGCTTTTATTTGTAGAACAAAAATATGTTGTTGTTTTTTTATATATCACTTTTATCCAAAGTGCTTAACAATAGTACAAACAACATTTGGAAAGATCATTAAGTGGTCCACCGAGACGCTCACCAATTTTCAAGTGGTCTGTGGGAAAAAAATGTTTGCCTCTAATTCAGTGGTTCTTAATGTGAAATCCTTAAAAGAAAGCTGCAGAGAAGTACAAACAGAACACAGTACCTAGGAGAAGAATGACAGTCAAACCCGATTCCAGGGAAATTAACTAAACACCTCACAGGTTTACAATGAGGAAATACCAATCTGGAGAGTGTGGTAAGGGTTTCCTTTATCCTTTATGATTAGGCCTCATAGCCTGTACTACAATAACTTTTCACATTTTAGGACTAGACAAGATTTATACTGAACACTTTTTGTCTTTGTGTTTCTTCTCACAAGGTTTTTTTGTTTTGTTTTGTTTTTTTGTAAATAAAAGTTTGTTGAGCTGGAACTATCAGGTCTTATCCAACTCCCAGTAGAATTAGAGGGAGTCTTTCCATCATCTTTAATTGGAGTGAGATCAGGTCCAGGCATTGGATTGGATGTTAATGTGGGGATATAGATGTGGAACGAACATCCCAGGAAGCAAAAGAATCTCTGCCCTCAATGGAGAAAGAGAAGATCAGGTGTTTGTAGAAATGGGCATACTAAGGGAGATGGTATATGCCTACAGCCATGCCACAGATTCAGGATGGTAAGCTCTATGCCGACTAGGACATCCATCAGACTTTCAGTGCCAGAGAACGGTCACCTGTTGTTTAAGGTTGAAATCCCCCCCCCCCCCGCATTTTCTCTTACCCTTTTTAAAATCCCCCTTTGATACTGAAAAACAAATCTATTATCCCAATAAAGCAAGATGTATTTCAACACCTAAAATCCCAGGCCCCCAGCTCAGTAATTAACCAGAAACTCCAGGATGCTAGGTGTGTTGCACATTAAAGTACGGTATATATCCCAATCCCTCTGTCTGCCTGTTCCTCTGGGGATTGAGGGAGAAATGGGATATGACTAGGTCAAGGAGTAATGGTGTTGCCAGGAGGGCTTTGGCTTCCTTGACCATAAGGTAGGATGGTGTTACAGGGAGAAGGACTGCTGAGTGCAGTTGGGATCCACCTGTAGAGGAAGGAGAATAGTATCTTTGGGTACAGACTGGTTAACATAGCAAGGCAGGCTTTAAATTTCGGTGGGGGCCGGAGACAAAAGCCCACAGAGAAGTCAAAAACACGAAGGTTCGGAATCTGGGGGGAGCATGGGCAATTATAACAGGTACAAAGGAGAGACAAGAGGGAATGTAGAGGGGAAATCAAATCAGCATCTTAGATTTTTGCATACTGATGCAAGGAGTATGGGGAATAAACAAGAAGAACTGGAAATACTAGTGAATAATCACAACTATGACATATTTCAGAGTAACAGCCGTGTTAGTCTGTATTCGCAAAAAGAAAAGGAGTGCTTGTGGCACCTGAGAAACTAACCAATTTATTTGAGCATAAGCTTTTGTGAGCTACAGCTCACTTCATCGGATGCATACTGTGGAAAATACAGAAGATGTTTTTATACACACAGACCATGAAAAATTCGTGTTTATCACTACAAAAGGTTTTCTCTCCCCCCACCCCACTCTCCTGCTGGTAATAGCTTATCTAAATGCAACAGAGACCATGTTTTTTCAGAAGGTGGAGAAACCTACTCGGGGAGAGGCTGTTATAGATTTGATTTTGACAAGCAGGGAGGAACTGGTTGAGAATTTTAAAGTGGAAGGCAGCTTCAGTGGAAGTGATCATGAAATGGTAGAGTTCTTGATTCTAAGGAATGGCAGGGAGGAAACCAACAGAATAAATATAATGGATTTCAAGAAGACAGACTTTAGTGAACTCAGGGAGTTGGTAGGTAAGATCCCATGGGAAGCAAGTCGAAGGAGAAAAACAGTTTGAGAGAGGTGACAGTTTTTCAAAGAGACATTATTAAGGGCACAGGCGCAAACTATCCTACTGTGTAGGAAAGATAGGACGTATGGCATGAGAGCACCCTGATTTAACCAGGAGCTCTTCAATGATCTGAAACTCAAAAAAGAGTCCCCCAAAAAGTGGAAACTAGGTCAAATTACAAAGGATGAATATAAAAAACCAACACACGCAGGTAGGGACAAAATTAGAAAGGCCCAAGCACAAAATGAGATTAAACTAGCTAGAGACATAAAGGATAACAAGAAAACATTCTAGAAATACATCAAAAGCAAGAGGAAGACCAAGGTCAGGGTAGGTCCATTACTCAATGAGGGGGGAAAAGACAGGAACAGAAAATGTGGAAATGGGAGAAGGGCTAAATGATATTTTTGTTTCAGTTTTCAGCAGAAAACTTAGTAGTGATCGGACATCTACCATGGTGAATGCCAGTGAAACTGAGGTAGGATCTGAAGCTCAAATAGGGAAAGAACAAGATAAAAATTACTTAGGCCAGGTCTACACTACAGGCCTATGTTGGCAAGACGACGTCACTGAGGGTTGTGCAAAATCCACGCCCCTGAGTGACGTAGTTATATCAACCATAACTCCCTATGTTGATGTGAGAGCTTCTCCTGTCGACAGAGCTACCCCCTCTCAGGGACATGGATTAACTATGCTGACGGGAGAGCTCTGTCGTCAGCATAAGAGCAAATTCACTTAAACGCTACAGCTGTGCCGATGCAGCATTTTGAGTGTAGACCAGCCTTTATACAAGTTATATGTCTTTAGGTAGATATGGTCTGATGAAATAAATCCTGGAATACTCAAGGAGCTGAGTAAGGAGATATCTGAGCCATTTACAATTATCTTAGAAAACTAATGGAAGATGGGAGAGATTCCAGAGGACTGGAAGAGGGCAAAGATAGTGTCCATCTATAAAAAGGAGAGTAAGGACAATCCGGGGAATTACAGACCAGTCTGCTTAACTGGAACAAATAAGCAATCATTTTGCAAACACCTAGAAGATAATAAGGTGATAAGTAACAGTTAATGTGGATTTGACAAGAACATCATGTCAAACCAACCTGATAGTTTTCTTTGACAGGGTAACAAGCCTTGTGGATGGGGGGAAGCGGTTGATATGCTATAGCTCAGGGGTGCCCAACCTGTGCCTAAGAAGGAGCCAGAATTTACCAATGTACATTACCAGAGAGCCACAGTAATACATCAGTAGCCCCTTCCATCAGCTTCCCTCCGCTCCCAGCACATCCTGCCGGCCGACAGCCCCTCCAGTCAGCACCTCCCCCTCCCTCCCCGCACCTCTCGATCAGCTGTTTTGCGGCGTGCAGGAGGCTCGGGGTGGGGAGGGGAGGAGTGAGAGCATGGCAGGCTCAGGGGAGGGGGTGAGAAGGGGTGGAGTTGGGGTAGGGCCTGTGGCAGAGGCAGGGGTTGAGCAGTGAGCACAGTTGGAAAGGTGGTGCCTGTAGCTCCAGCCCCAGAGTCGGTGCCTATACAAAGAGCCGCATATTAACTTCTGAAGAGCCGCAGGTGGCTCTGGAGCCAGAGGTTGGCCACCCCTGCTATAGCTTGACTTTAGTAAGGCTTTTGATACTGTCTCACATGACCTTCCACAAACAAACTAGGGAAATACAACCTAGATGGAGGTACTGTAAGGTGGGTGCATAAGTAGTTGGACAACCGTTCCCAGAGAGTAGTTATCAGTGGTTCACAGTCAAGCTGGAAGGGCATATTGAGTGGGGTCTCACGGGGATCAGTTCTGGGTTCGGTTCTGTTCAATATCTTTATAAATGATTTAGATAATGGCATAGAGAGTACACTTATAAATTTTGCAGATTATACAAAGCTGGGAGAGGTTACAAGTGCTTTCGAGGATAGAATTAAAATTCAAAATGATCTGGACAAACCGGAGAAATGGTCTGAAGTAAATAGGATGAAATTCAATAAGGACAAATGCAAAGTACTCCATTTAGGAAGGAACAATCAATTGCATACATACCAAATGGGAAATGACTGCCTAGGAAGGAGTACTGCGGGAATGAGAAATGACTGCGGAATAGGATTGGGGGGTGCTTGTGGATCACAAGCTAAATATGAGTCAACAGCGTAACACTGTGGCAAAAAAAGCAAACATTATTCTAGGATGTATTAGCAGGAGTGTTGTAAGCAAGACCCAAGAAGTAATTCTTCCGCTCTACTCTGTGCTGATAAGGCCTCAATTGGAGTATTGTGTCCAGTTCTCGGTGCCACATTTCAGGGAAGATGTGGACAAATCGCAGAAAATCCAGAGGAGAGCAACAAAAATGATGAAAGGTCTAGAAAACATGGCCTATGAGAGAAGATTGAAAAAATTGGGTTTGTTTAGACTGGAGAAGAGATGACTGAGGGGGGACATAACAGCTTTCAAGTACATAAAAGGACTTACCAGGAGGAGGGTGAAAAAATGTTCTCCTTAATCTCTGAAGATAGGACAAGAAGCGATGGGCTTAAATTATAGCAAGGGCAGTTTAGGTTGGACATTACGAAAATCTTCCTTGCTGTCAGGGTGGTTAAGCACTGGAACAAATTGCCTAGGGAGGTTGTGGAATCTCCATCATTGGAGGTTTTTAAGAACAGGTTAGACCAGAGGTGGGCAAACTACGGTCTGCGGGCCACTTCCGGCCCGCGGGACCGTCCTGCCCGGCCCTTGAGCTCCCCACCGGGGAGGCTAGCCCCCGGCCCTCCCTGGCAGCCACGCCACCGAGCGCAGGGCAGTGCAGCAGCGCGTCTGGCTCCGGCCGGGCAGCGCGGCTGCCAGACATGCTGCTCTGAGCAGCATAGTAAGGGGGCTGGGGCTGGGGGGTCTCAGGGGGCAGTCAGGGAGCAGGGGGCAGTTGGATAGGTGTGGGAGTCCCGGAGGACCTGTCAGGGGGTGGTTGGATGGGGTGGAGGTTCTGGGGGGGCGTCAGGGGATGGAGAACGGGGGGGGGTTGGAAAGGCGTGGGAGTCTCGGGGGGCCTGTCAGGGGGCAGGGGTGTGGATAGGGGTCAGGGAAGTCAGGGGACAAGGAGCAGGGGGGTTGGATGGGTGGGGAGTTCTGAGGGGGGCAGTCAGGGGGTGGGAAGTGGGAGGGGTTGGATGGGGCGGGGCCAGGCTGTTTGGGGAGGCACAGCCTTCGCTACCCGGCCCTGCATACAGTTTTGCAACCCCAGTGTTGCCGTCGGGCGAAAAAGTTTGCCCACCCTGGGTTAGACAAACACCGATCAGAAATGGTCTAGTTCAGTGATACTTAGACCTCAGGAGCCAAATTAGTGATCAACATTACCTGAAAGAACCACAACAGTGTGAATGACAGGGGAAATATTTAGTTTATATAATATTATTCTCACAGCAAATAAGTTAATAACAGTGCAAGTTGATAACTTAATTGGTTAATAACACAGTAAAAGCATCTTGACTGGTTAATAACTTAGATTGTTAATATTAAAATACTGTGATTTAATTACTGTGTGCTGCAAAGAGCCTCAGGAGACACATTAAAGATCCACTTGTGGCTTGAGATCCACAGTCTGAGTATCACTGGTCTAATTATTATTTAATCCTCCTTGAGTGCAGGGGACTGGACTAGATGACCTATTGAGGTCCCTTCCAGTTCCGTGCTTCCATGATTCTATGATCACAATAGAAGAGAGCTGGAATTGATTGAGAGTTTGTGCCATGGGAACAGGTATAGAATCTACCAGGAATGCAAGGAATGAGGAGAAATGTGGGATGTTCTCTGATTCAATTCCCAAAGCTTATGAGTTTTGCTCACTGCTATTGTCCTATTAAAAACAGGAGGCCGCAACTCAAATATTAATTTACTTACACACACACATTTAGGTAGAATAATCTTACAACTGTGTTGCAGTAATGTTCCTCTAAACTGATATAAAAATAAGGTTTTGTATTTGATTGGTCTGTATTAGGTATTTTTTTCATATTCTCTAATGTATTTACAGCAAAATTACTAAAATGTCCAGAGCATTTTAGATATAATGCTATAATTAGCTGAGGGATTACTAAACAGTAATATGTGCTGAATAACCTTTGTACTTTAGCAAATTGCCAAACCTACAGTGAAAGCTGGTAGCTGAAGAATGTGTGTAAGGAATGACATACACCTGACTTCAGACATGGAACACAAAATCCTCATATCATTTCAGTGGGAGTTCTGCATTTGTAGGGAGACCATTGGAATGGGGTTCCTCCATGGGATCTTAACGAGAACTGAGTGCAGGATTTTGCCCTTCGATGTCTTTTGAGCAAATAAATGAAGTGCCCTGTCGAGCCACAATGGTTTTTCTCACGTTTCTTCATCCTTTTTTAAAGGCAAAGCAGTGTTCTAATGTCTTTCAGTGCAAGTCTCTGAAAATAAAACTGCTGCTGCTAAAGATTTTTCAAGAAAAATACAAAAGAAACAGATGCAATGCAATGGACAAGACTATTACATTTATTTAACGATCATCACCAAAATCAGGATGGAGGAATGCAAACAGAACAATCTATTACTTTTCTGGTTTTCTGTTTGTTTGTTTCTAATTTAGACACTGTAAAGGACCCATGCATGATCACAGGATCAGTGTATACTAGCTACAGATGTAATCTAAAAATGTTGTTTTAATGGTGATGTCATGTATGAA
Source organism: Natator depressus (assembly GCF_965152275.1). Classification (NCBI taxonomy): domain Eukaryota; kingdom Metazoa; phylum Chordata; order Testudines; family Cheloniidae; genus Natator; species Natator depressus. Next base: position 107,861,531 of record NC_134239.1, read on the forward strand.
TCATGTTGTATCATAAGCGAATTAATGTGGTATGACATGACACTTCGTCACCAATATGGAGGTACTTTCCCCAGCAGAGCTGTGTTTTAAAATTCTTTCAGCCATTTTCAACAGCAGATTTTTTAAAATAATGTTTTCTCATTAAGGCATATTTGCTATTACTGATTCAGACAAGCAAAAATATAGGGCCAAATTTCACCATGATTTATACTCCATTCTGCCTCAGTGAAATCAGTGTGTAAGTCAGCATGCAGTTTGACCTAGGGTCTTCATTGTGAAGTATAGATAAGAAGAACATTTTATCATCACTGGCATTTGAAAATTATTTCCCAAAATCAATATTTCATTATCCCTAAAATTAATGGAATATTTTCAGCACATTTTTTTAAAATGTTGATTGTCTCTTAATTGTGATAGAAATGCGTCTAGCTTTCTCTGAGGGACAGTGTTACAAATGTACCAGGGCCCACATAATCCCTGTTATCATGCTGACATCTGTGGAGCTACACCAGGGTTGAATTTGTTTCTGTATGTGTTAGGCTATATGTGTGTGGAAATATAAGGGAGCTGGTATAGTGACTTCGCACATGCCAGAAAACTTGCTTGCAGTAATGAGAACCCATGGCAGAAGTTAGTTACCCTGATTCTGTCTCCTCCAGAAAGTCATAGGAAGACCAATCCACACATCCTCCAGAACTGTCGTTTCAGAGGGGAGCGTGAGGCAAATCGGTGTGGTCTTGCATATGCAGCTAAACATATCAAGCAGTGGTCCATACAAATAACCATCACTCTTACATATTATTCTTACTCGTAGTAGCAATGGGATGATAATAGTGCTGGTATCAAGCAGGACATATTAACACAGCTTTTACACTGTATAGGTTTCATTCTCCCATTCTTTAATATTTCAGTAAAAACAACTGTTCGTGATATGAATTCATTGCTACAGTAAAGGTCAGATCCACCACAGCACTTCTCCTTTCTGTCTTGTAGCCTAGCAGCATAAAACCGAACTAAGCTGAAACTGATAGTCTAGAAAAACAGAAAACCAAACCTTGTAGATTAAGGAACGAAAATGTACATCTATGTCTATAGTAACCTCAACTTGAAAGCCAGAGCTGCCCAAAGATCACCGCTTCTTCTAATGAATTATTGTAAGAACAGTCATTGTCTTTCTTTGCTTTCTTTATCTCTCTTCTGCAACAGCGCATTACACCCCTGAATTGTGTGCCAATAAAATGCTTTTGTTTTCTGTTAGTGCCACATATTCTGGGTGGCAGAGCTTGCTTTGGTGCAGCTGGCATCCTTGTGTAGATTACAGGCATCAATTTCCAGACGCTTGGAGCATCTGCAGCATAGTCCGGGGAACTGGAACCTCAGTCAGTTCCTGAACCAAATGGGTTTTCATTTAGCAGCACAAAGACACCCTTAAGCATCAGTAATAGAAAGACATTATCAGAATTTAATTAGATTCAACATTGTTTTACAAATCTGAAATTAAACACTTTCCTTACAGCATTCAACTAGTACCCAGACTTGGTAGCCGGGAAGTTTTATTGATGCCTTGTATTTTCCAGAATGATAACATATTCCTTTTTTGCTGGTGAATCAGAAGAGTTCTTCTTACAACATTCCTTCTGAAAATAGTTAAGGCTTGAGCATTTGAATTTCTAAACTTGGCCCAAGATAGGACTGAAATGTAGAAAGACATAATGCAATAAGAGTATCCATTTGCACACATATATGGTCAGATCTTCCACTGGTGGAAAATAGCATGGTAGCTTAGCACATGCAAAATGTATTGTCCATAAGTAAAACTTGGAGGCCTTTTGAAATTTTTGGTCTGGAATGTGTCTTTCCCCGATATTTTGTTCCTCAAACACTAATCCCAGTTCACAAAGGATTCTAGCCCTGACCAATGATAACCCTAGAATATTTAAATAAGTCCTAACCTAGAACAAGAACCCAATCAGAGCAATTCTCTGTCTAACTCAATAATGTGGAAGATTATTATTATGTGGAACTCAATAATCTCTAATCCCATTAGGCTGGTGTGTTTCTCTTAACATAGTTTACAGAGAGCCTATCAGTTTCTGGCCTGGTCTATACATAAAATATATACCAGCCTATCTATGTCGGTCAGGGGTCTGAAAAAACCATAGCCCCTAGCGACATAGCTATGCTTGCAAAACCCCTGGTGTAGATGCAGCTATGCTTACAGAAGAGGGCTTCTGTTGGCATAGCTAACATCATTTAGGAGGTGATATTCTGATACCACCAGACTGTTCCTTCTGTCAGCACACACACACTACATCTGCACTAGGGGACTATGCCGGCATAGCAGCGCAGCTATATTTATGCCAGCATGTCCTCCGTAGTGTAGACATTATCTCTAGAAGAGTCTCCCAAGGGACATTGCTAGGGACATTTAAAATTAGGAGTTCCCTCAACTGGTAGATTTCCAGATGGAAATCCTAATAGATGTGAATGTTGATGCTGGGCATAACACAACTGTGATGAGAGAGGCAGTTGTAGCATGAGTAGAAATTTGTCTGAACTAACAACATGGATCTGAAAACCTCAGACTATTTCTTTCCCCCCGGAACCCAAACATAGATTTGGATCTGAAGCCTGCATGCAACTTTATAACGAGTCCAATCAAACACTTGCAAACTTTGTGAATAATGATTACAAAAAAAAAAACAGCAAGGAGTCCTTGTAGCACTTTAGAGACTAACAAATTTATTTGGGCATAAGCTGTCATGGGCTAAAACCCACTTCATCAGATGCATGGAGTGGAACATACAGTAGGGAGGTATAAATACACAGCACCTCCCTACTGTATGTTCCACTCCATGCATCTGATGAAGTGGGTTTTAGCCCATGAAAGCTTATGCCCAAATAAATTTGTTAGTCTTTAAAGTGCCACAAGGACTCCTCGTTGTTTCTGCTGATACAGACTAACATGGCTACCACTCTGAATAGTGATTGTTGACTTGAAATTTCAATCTGAGGTTTAGGCCCATCAACTCTTCTGGGTGAGCCATGCCGCTAGGGGGAAGAGGTAGGTTGGGGAGCATCACAGAGAGAAAAGCATGCTGCATGGATAGCTTGGAAACTGTGGGGCTGACACCGGATTCCTTGGTAGGATGCTGGGATTCTGTAGGCAGTTCCACTGTCCCCATTCAGCCACTAACCCTATGCTCAATAACTCTCTGATAAACCTTCAACAACTGTTAGTCCCATGATTTTGGTATGACAGTGATTTAAACGAGCTGTCACCATAATTATTCCAGAAACCACAATCAAGGTATTTCGACCACAAAAAAAGTTTAGTAATTAATTCATTTAACGTGTACATTTATTTACAGCAGTCTTGGGTTCTTCAGTGCGCAGCTGCTTAGTCTTCAGCAGCTTCACTTGAAAGCAGCACTGGCTCTAAAGACATCTAGTCCACCATCCTATTATCTGGACAAAAATTGTTTAATAATAGCCACTGGAAAGGCTGTGACAAGAGTGCACAGTATAGAGGCAAATAAAAGAAATAGAACATATACCTGAGTAACAATTAATGTAGAAAACTTGCTGCCCAAATTGCTAAATGCATATGGGCCTCGAAGCACTAAATAGCCTTATTCGCCATTACTTTGAGTGGTAATTTATCCTTGTGTGAAGTGGACATAAAACGCTTACCACATCAGCTTTTTACGCCCACTTTGCATGGGTGGAAATAGCAATACAAGCTGTAGAGGAGCAGAAATTGAGGCCCAAAGATTCTTTTGCCATGAAACTTCGTAGCGCCACCAAGATTTTCAACGTTCCTATGAAAAATAATTCTCCTCAGTGCTAAATTTGAGCCCATTGGTGTAGTACCACATTTCCTCCACAGTGCTATGGTGATTGTCAGACTTGAAAGAAGGACCTGGCTGGAGCTCCTTATTTGACAGTAGATCTGGCATAGTGAGGCTGCTCTGACTTGTCGGACTACAGCACTGGGTGGGAAGAAGAAACTTCAAGTATGTGGGATGCAGATGTATGTTTTTTCAGAGACCTTTTCAAGCCATTTATGTCCTAAATCTATCATACCTTTGAAGTTGTGTGTTGAAATGGGAATTCTGCTCTTTATTCTACCTGTGCCTGTGTCTTGAGAGAACTTTGGACACTTGAGGTTCTGCCACCCAAGGAGAGTCTGAGTGAAAATCCTCTCTCCTTCCTGTGCTTTCTGGCAGGATTCAGGCAGGACAGGAAAGGAGTCTAGGAGATGGAGGGAGCTGAAGCTCATCAGGCAGTTGTGGGCTATGGAAGAGAGGAAGCAGCCCCAATTGCACGAGGAGCAGACTGTGTGTCAGAAGCTCTGAACAAGGTCTCTGTCTGTGTTTGTTCTCTAGAAAGGAAGAACTTTTATTTTGGAGCTGTTTGTTACCTTGGCGATTGGGGGGAAATGTGTGCCTGGAAGAGCCCAAGCTGTGACCTCACTTTTGAGGGGTGTTGCTTTTAAATTGCGAATGCCATTAATTACGCACTGTGCACATCTCTGCAGGTGCCAGGATCATACCATGTGGACAGTATCTGTCTCCTCCTTACAGATTGCTCTTTAAAAATTATTCAGGGAATTGGGGAAAGTGATCTTCTTAACTTATCTTCAGCAGGAGGTTGTTTTGTTTAAAAGATGTTTACATCATCCTTCGTTTCTGCTGTTAAAGTGCTCCTTTCTTTCACTTCAAAATTCTTATGTTGTTGGAACACTAATGCCTATTAGTTCATTCTGTAAACAGCTGCTCTTGGCCCCAACTCCAATTTCGTGTTCTCGGTTAGACTCTTTGGGGCCAACTTTCAACACACAAAATATGAATGACTCCGGTTAAATCCGTGGCACTCATGCACATTCCAGGCACCTTTTTGCATTCTCCCATGCCATCCCTTATGTGTGCAAGGAGCTCCCCAAGTCACCACTTTGTCCTTCAAGCCCCTTAAACTGTCCTGTGCTATGAGACCAAGAGAGGTTGCAACGGTTAGGCAGTTAGCATGCTTTGCCCACAGCCGAGCATTGTATCCATAGTCCTCTTTGCTATCTTGTGCTGTTGCCCTTCCCTCATCATGTCTGTCTGTTGTTTTCACCTGTTCTCTCCCATCTTACACTTAGATTGTTAGGTCTTTGGGGCAGGGACTGTCTTTTATGTTTGTACAGTGCTTAGTACAATATGGGGCCTGGTCTCTGATTGGAGTTCTTAGGTTCCCCTGCAATAAAAATAATAAATATAAATAATAATCTGCAAGGGGTGGGGAATAGAGCTGTTTGGCCTGATTCACTTCTCATGAAAGTGTAAACAACGAATGACTCCACCAAAGTCAATGGAGTTCTACCAGTGTAAAGCAGATAGGAGAGGAGAATCAGGCCCCTATTTTCAAGCTACTGTAATTCTCATGTTGGCTCCTGAAAATACTGCCTTTTGGATGCAAACGATCCTTTGGGGCTATTTCCTGTTACTTTGGTGGTGAATAGAAAGTAACATAGTCGCTGTGCTCTGGGGAATAGACTAGTCAGTTCCATCACTCCATGGAAGCATAGGTGCTGCCGCACTCCCCTGGCTTGAAGTGGTTTCCATTATATACAGGGTTTACAGGTTGGTTCAATGGCTCTCAGCACCCCCACTATACAAATTGTTCCAGCACCCCTGCATGGAAGTGAAAGTTACATTATGCTACAGCTGTGCTCCCTTATCCCCCTGGCTTTAAGATTTTCCAGTCATGCTCTATATTCATGTATCTATTTGATTTCTGTGGGCCCCATCCCACAACAGATCTCAGCTTCCACCCAGCCCTTAGCCACCCTATCTTCCCCTCATATGTCTCTATGAACCCTGCTTTCCACTGCTCTTTTTCTGAACTACCCAACTATGGGCACCCCAACAGTCCTAGCTACCCCTCCAGTCACCTCCACAAAGCTAGCCCCTAGAAGCTCCTTGGATACCCCACAAGCCTTTTCCCACATGACTGTATTTAAGATTTTCCCTTCGCCCTGCATATTCATATATCTATTTTGTTTCTCTGGGGGCAGCAAGAAACTTTTCACAGGGACATACGATCACGTGCCCTTTCTTCTTGACAAAATTCTAATCGGCTGCTCTAGGAGGGATTGCTTTCAGTGCATTGAACCCATCACCTCAGAGACTCTTGGAGAGCTAGTATTTACTGTGGCGCACGCCTTCCCTATGCTGTGCAGGAAGCACTTGTTAGTGAATCCATCGCAAAACAGCTGGGGGGGGTTCGGGAACATTCTGGAGGTACAAAGTCTGTGGTGGATTTCCAGAGCTCTTTGAGTTTAGGGGGCTCCCAGTGACATCAGGAATGCAGGATTGGTCCCCAGAAGAGAACCACAGAAACTCCACGTACTGTATTTAAAACAAAACAGATTGGCTATCACCCATGAAATCCATGTGTCACAATGGTAAGCACATTCAGTAAGTGTGAAGTAAATTGGCACTGGAAAGAGAGAATATTCTACAATAACTTTATTTAATTTTGACTTGTAAATTCGAAGTGCCCATCCGTCGCTCTGGGTACTTTCACTGTGCTTAAAACATACAATAGCAAATGTTTCCATCATAGAAATAGAATAAGATACAATACAATAAAACCTGCAGCATATTTATAAATGACCAGAAGTAACTGGTTTCATACTTAGGTGAGTCTGACATACATGAATGCACTAACCTATATAACCCACATACTCCTGGTAATCTTTTTTTTTTTTTTAATTGTTTGGACAAAACCCCCTGTACAACTGGACTATATTGAAGTTGGGAGGAAATACTAGACTCCACAGCATAAAACGAGTTCCTGTATTGCCGGTTGGTCTTCCTGAATGATCCGTCTGTGGTTTTTGTTATCAGTAAAATAAATTAAACTCTGAATCGATGAGTACTTGAATATTTAAAGGCCCCAGTGTGCAATGCAGGGATGCTGTGATCTTTAGAAGGACTGACAGCTTTCCCGCTGGCTATTAACATGCCTGCTTTATACAACATAAATGTCAGAATTGCTACTAGCCTAATTAGAGCAGTAGGTCAACCACTGTCTTTCTCGGTATAGGAGTCTGGGCCACTAGTGACATGAAAGAGAGCTCTTGTGTTGATTTTTCATTTTATCCTGTAATATCCTTAAAATGTTGTATTTCAGAATGTGGCATCACTGATTATAGCAAAAAGGGCATCTATAAGAGATTGCACTGTAAAAGACCGTTCCGCCCTCTACCCCCACTTTGAAAACATGAACCATAATGTATGGACTTGCTATGATAATGACAGGCCCTTGCATGGCCCTTAGGTTTGACCTACATGGGCGAGGAGCATTGATTTATTTTTGTTCCAAAGCAAAATGTACATTCAAAATGACAGTTTAAGCAATTGCAGCATTATAGATCCCAAGACCTATACAGATAGACAAACATGATTTCCTTTCAACTTACTGAAGGGTAAATAGTCTAGCTATTTCAAACTACCTTCTGTTAACTTGCAAGCAAAATAAAATTGCCATAATCTTATCCTTTCCTTACTTTAATGGAGAAATCAATTTGGTGGATTTGGTTTTTAAGTGGAATTTAGCAGTTGTGGCTTTTCCATTTCAAGATTTAGAAAACAGTGGCGCTCATATTGAATGTATGAAAGATGTGATGGCTGTTTACAGTTTAAACCATTAATTTTCTGATGGTTTCTTCAGTTTCTTCTCTTGCCATTTCACCTATCAAGACATGCAGTGCACTACAAGAGAAGTTAGGGGAACAGAACGCAAATTATTTAAAGCCAGCTGCACGTTTTAGCGTGGGACCTCTTTTGTGTGTGTGTGTGTGTGTGTGTGTGTGTGTGTTAAATATGTAAGGTGTTGAATTTTACAGTGGAAATCTTTGTGCAAAATTACAGCATTTTTTAGTGAAGTGGGCAAAAATAATCAAGTACACAAGCAGTGATATAATGTTCAGATCAAAGCCTGTATACTGCAGTTGTTTCTTTGATGGGAGAATATCAGCAGTAGGCAGGAGATTTCATCTTTCACCAATGCTGAGTCTATCATTTCTCTTTAAAGAAAAACTTGCCACGGATCTGTGCAAGTCCTGGATAGGCCCTGACGAAGGCTGAAGTTGTGTGGGGTATGGTTCTGGTCTTTCTTTATCATGTTATCACTAGCATTCAGTTGTTTTCATTGCTCAGCCCTGAATACCCATCTTTGATTCTTTCTGCTGTATGCTGTTACTCCCCTTTTCATTTCGTGTAACATGACCCCAAAATGGACTAGATTGGTTACATTCAATTTACTGAAGGCCAAATTTGCACTCACTCATACCCACAAGTAAATCTGAGTAAACAGGCTTTGCACAGAGTGATCTAAAGAAGGCTGGAGGAAGAAGAATCCTCTCACCTAGCCCAATGGCTTGTGCTGCTACTACAAATTAAAGACATCATGAGCTGCTGGAGGCTTCTGATGCAGAGGCTTTAGGCCTGTAGATTTGTGTAGTGGGGCATCCATTGGCCACGCCACAACACACCCTCAGTCTGAGAGACAGCAGAGCTCTGTGGCATGCAGAGTATGGGGAGGTCTGCAGCCACTGAGTGGCCTCTTTGTGGCTCACCCACCCTTGCAGTAGAAGTGTAGCATTTCCACTTAGGCCTCATTTAGGAGCTTCTGTGCCCATCCTGGGAATGGCAGCTTCAGTGCAATGTGAAGGAAGGAGAAAGGGGTGGTAGCAGCATTTGGTGGATAGCAGTTATTTGTTCCAGTTCTAGCCCATTCGTATTAGCTGTTTGCAGCTGAGTATCCTTCTCCTGCATGTAGCTCAGGGTGCTCTGACTCATGTGCATACACTCTAAGCCTACTTATTCCCTTCCCGATGTCCCCTCCCCTTCTTATACTTCAGTGCACTGTTCATTCCAGTGTGATCTTAGGAGCAAATTAGTCCTGGATCCTTTTGCAAACTATCAGAACTGTAAAAAGAAAAGGAGTACTTGTGGCACCTTAGAGACTAACCAATTTATCTGAGCATGAGCTGTGTGTGTGTGATATCACATTCTTACTTGTAAGTTAAAAGATGAGAAGCTGAAATAGTTTAAAATCCCAAGCAATGCCACAGAAGAGGGATCTTCATTCCCCTTCCTGGCTCACTCTAATTTCTGCCCCTCCCTTCTCCTACCCCCAAGCCAGCACTTTTCTGCAGTGCTGCCTCTGTAGAAACTGAAAATCACATAAAGGGATGTTTTCAATTTATAGGAGAGATTCATGGCTTGCTACTGTGTTCTTTTCTTTGTGGGGTGGTTGTCATTCAATGGAAAACGAAAGCTCTTGATTGCCCCAGACATACTTGCTGGGGCAATTTTATTGCAAATTTATGTTGCCCTTTTCAAAAAAAATGGGCTGTTTCTGCCAAATTAGCTGCAGCGGATCTGTGGCCAGGGGCTGCTCTTCAACGGGAATGGAATTAAAACCACCTCACTCATTTCTGATGGGAACCATTCTGCCTGGGATTTTCAAATAAGCCCACTTACCTGAGGTGTTAGGCACCAAACTCCCACTGAATTTCAAAGGGGTTTGGGCACCTAACTCCCATAGGCCTTTTTGAAAATCCCAGCTAAACAATAAAGGCTTGTCTGCACACAACTGGAACTGAAATAATTGCAAATGGTTTAACTCAGACCATTCATTATTTCTCTGCAGGCCTGTGTCTGGACACTCTTATTTCAGAATTAGTGTCATGATTTTATTTAATTTCAAGCAATGCAAAAATCAATCTTAATTTGGATTGAATGTCCATACACAGGCTTGCACCAAAATAACATAAGGTGTAAATGAAAACTGATTGTTATTTTGGTGCCAGTTTGTGTGTAGAACAGCCTTTAGGAGGAGAAGCATGCAAGAGGCAAAGACTATAATCAGCTTTTTGATTTATCCCATCAAATGGCAATGTTTCTTTCTGGGCCAGAGTGTGGTGAGCGTTTACTCATGTGAGTAGTCCATGTGAGTAAATAAGTAAGGGTTTCACAGTCACCATAAGTAGGTCAGCTGTACAATAGCTCCCACCCACTGAAATAGAATTGCACAGCTGGCTATATGCATCACTGTTTTCTTTTCATGTCTTCCTAACCACCCACCCTATATCATTCCATCCCTCAGAATTATTGTGAAGCTACTGTGGGAAACACAGCCCCAGCCTAAGGGGATTAGTGAGACTGGCTGGGATTCTGCTTCTCTGCTCTTTGCAGTAGAGGCAAATTTTCTATAGCAATTACATTTCAAATTCTTCTAGTGCCCGTACCTAGGTACCATTATCAATATTGATATGCAGTGTTTTTGTAGCCCTTTTGGTCCCTGGATCTTAGAGAGACAAGGTGGGTGAGCGAATACCTTTTATTGGACCAACTCTCTCACCAGTGGAAGTTGATCCAATAAAAGATATTCCCTCCCCCACTTTGTCTCTATAAATACGGATAGACCTTCATCATAGAACACAGGATTTGAAACTGCTTTGATGTGCATTGTAATCGACAGCACTACCGGGTGTGAGTGCTGTCTAGAGGTAGCTGGTAGTATGCTCTGTGCAGCACAAACTCCAAGGCAAATGCTGGAGGCACTCAGAGTACAAGGCCACTACAGGCTCTAGCAATGGGCATTGCCATTAAACACTCCCAGACTTAGTACGTGAAGGCGGATACGTTCCCAAGCCTGGCAGGAAGGCACAATGGCTTATGCTGTTATAATGAAGGCTCAACATCGGACGTTTCTAACTCAGGGCTACATCCAGCTCCACTGAAATCAAGAGGAGCAAGATCAAGCCTTCAGCCCCTGGAGGCACTCCAGTACAGGAGTATAAAGGTGACCGTGCTTCATGGGGCTCCTCCAGTCCATCCCTGTTGTGCTGAAGGAAAAGGAAGTGACAGTCAGAATACAGAGCAGCTCAGGGACAGAACACGTGAGGTTGGAGCAGCAGGCGGGAAGAGGCAGACTGGAAGCTGGCTGTAGACAGAAGGAAAGGGGACAGGTAGCCTGAGAGCTGGGACAAGGAGGCTGGGTGAAAAGCCAAGCAAGGGAGCAGACTGTGGCTGGCAGGGGGCCTGTAACAGCAGGACAGGCCTGGAACCCCACATCTGGTCAACAAGCCTGCTGGCCATGGTGGTAAATGTCTCCAGCTGGTTCTGAGAATCTTATGGTTACCTAGTAAATAATGTGTTCGTGTGGTTAAAATACTGGTAGTGAAGGTAGTTTAAGAGCTGTAATCCTTCCTTTGCTGTACCAGAGGAGACTGATTGTTTGGGCTTGTGAGATTGGCTGTCTGAAGTATTACTGATGGGGCCAAATCCTGAGCCCACTTACCTGGGACTGTCAGGCCCCAAATTTACATGGATGATGAGCGGTCACTGTGCACGTTAAGTGCTGCTTTGGCTACCAGGAAAATAGGATGCTCCTCTCCCATAGACAGACGAGACTTCCTCCCAGAGGGCCTCACAAAGCCAGGAAGATGGGTCCAGTACATCCAAGTGCAACAGCAGTCATCTTGACTTACACACCGGTGACTGAACTGGGGAACCTCCAGAGCTAAATGCATGAGTCTTTGTTACCTGATCTTAAGGGCCAGACTTTGTAGCTGGACCTATATCCTCTGTGGACTGGGCGGAGGGGGAGACACACAATCCGCTAGTGTACATGGCTTGACAATGATTTAGGAGGGGAACAGTGATTCATTGGCACCATGGACATGAAGTACATATTAAAATGGGGATTCTCATCCTCCGCTTCACTGTGGAAATACATTTGCATGTGAGCAGGGCCCTTTCACTTGGGCCTGTCTGAGTTTTCTGAGATTATAATTATTATTATTATTAAATATTATAGTGGCACCCAGAGTCCCTAATAAGAATCAGGTCCCCAGTGAGCCAGACACTGTACAGACATACCGAACGTGATGTGCTCTGCCCCAAATATCTTATAGTCTAAGAATGAATCTAAAGTCTCAAAGACCCTAACAAAGCAACACCAGGTTTTCTTCTTATTTTCATTTGAAAACTGTGTGAATGTAATTCTAAGTGGGGATAAAAGCGAGTGACTGAGCGCAATGGGCATATGTAATACACATGAATAGCTTTGGTTTTAGTTTTCTCTTTTTTGTGGGGGTGGGGGAAGATTGTTGAAGACTCACTTTTTTTAAAACAACTATGCGGGTCAGCTGATCAATTGGAACTGGTACACAGCACTATACAGGTGGCAGATGAGAGGACATAAGAAATCTTGAAAACAACTTGAGGTGGCAGTTCTGCACCTACAAGTCCTACCTGAATCTACGGTACAAAAGGTCCACAAAAGATATCCTAGGGGAAATAACAGATTCCATGAACTGCTTAATGCAGAGCTGTAAGCTGAAAAACATTCCACGCTCAAAGCTAAAATAATCTGCAGTGCGAGACGGGGACGTTTTGTTTTCACTTATCATGTATTTCACAAAAGTGTTCTCAAAATTCACTGCCTGATTTCCCGCTGTGGTTGTATTATTAAGTAAATAAGGACCATTGTTTGCATGTTAGAAGCCAGTCATCCTAAACATAGAAAGAGATGAAACAGGCAAGGAGGGCAGAAATATTGCAGAGAAAAGGCTTATGGCAAAAATGCAGACATTACTTTAGAAACTGCTGTTTGAAACTAATGCTCCCTAACCCAGTTCCACTACCTGTCATGAAACTGCAATCTGGATTTGAAAGGAGGTCTCAGAGGTCAATGTTTTATCCATTAAGCTGTTACTGCCTAAACTGAGAGTGCTGCCCAAGAGACGATACAGAGTCTAGCTTGATTTTGTATTCTGTTTGCACGTTGGGGAGTTGGCTTAAACAGACCAAATAACAATAAGATATTCCTCAGATGATAACAGACCAATTATAAAGTTCATCTCATGCGATTGTGCTGTGAATTAAAGTTTCATGCACCATCTTTAGTTTGGGTAGGTTCTTGGGGTGCAGTAATAGCCCAATTCAGACCTAGGCGACAGAGTAGTCATAGAATCATAGAAGATTAGGCTTGGAAGAAACCTCAGGAACTCATCTAGTCCAACCCCCCGCTCAAAGAAGGACCAACACCAACTAAATCATCCCAGCCAGGGCTTTGTCAAGCCAGGCCTTAAAAACCTCTAAGAATGGAGATTCCACAACCTCCCTAGGTAACCCATTCCAGTGCTTCACCACCCTCCTAGTTTTTCCTAATATGCAACCTAGACCTCCCCTACTGCAGCTTGAGACCATTGCTCCTCGTCCTGTCATGTGCCACCACTGAGAACAGCCGAGCTCCATCCTCTTTGGAACCCCCCTTCTGGTAGTTAAAGGCTGCTATCAGATCCCCCCTCACTCTTCTCTTCTGCAGACTAAATAAGCCTCCGCCTCAGCCTCTCCTCATAAGTCATGTGCCCCAGCCCCCTAATCATTTTAGTTGCCGCCTGCTAGACTCTCTCCAATTTGTCCACATCCTTTCTGTAGTGGGGGCCTAAGTTCCCTCTAAGCTGTACTGGCGCACAGCTACCTATTAACCCCCTCTCAGGGCTGTGGTGAGGAGAGATGCCTCTCCCCCAGAATGAACCTGCTGCAGCAGGGAGAGGCACCCCGCCCTGCCAGCCCCTTCCCGGACCTGCCGCGGTGGGGGGAGAGGCGCCACGGCCCCAGTGTGGACCTGCCGTGGCTGGGGGAGAGGTGCCCCTCCCCTGGCCCCAACATGGACTTGCCCCGGACCTGCTGCGGCCGGGGGAGAGGCGCTCCTCCCTTGGCCCCAACGTGGACCTGCCCCAGACTTGCCAGGCCCACCAGAGCTCTTCCCTGTCCCGAGCTGCTGTGGCAAGAGAGGGCTGGGGGGAGTCCCCTCTTTCCCTACTGCAGCCCTGGGGCAGCCTACACCTCCAAACCCCCCATCCCTGGCCCCACCCCAGAGCCCACACATCACCTCCATGTTGGTGCACATAACAAAATTCATTCCGCACATGGGCGTAAAAAATTAGAGGGAACACTGGTATGGGCCCCAAAACTGGACACAAGATGTGGCTGCACCAGTGCCAGATAGAAGGGAATAATCACTTCCCTCGATCTGCTGCCTTATTTGAGGTAATATTAATTTAGTCAGTCTTTCAAAACCTGTTTCTAACTTAAGTCTAATTATAATCTGGCTCTGGACACTGATTTCAACGTTCTTATTGAAGTTGAGAAGTACTGTTGGCTGCATTTGAAAGAGAAGAATCTGCCTTTCCTATCTAGTCTGGCTGTGACTCTCAGCATCTTCAGAGGAGGTTAGGAGCATTAGCCATTGGCTTAAAAAGTTGGCTTGAGAGCTTTCTGGCCATGGCTGATATGGAATTGATACTTGAATGGACACCTTGGTACATCATTGGAATGCCTCTGTCACATCGTATGAGCACTCCGAATTCAGTTTCTTAAGGGAGAGTAAAGATTTAAAGCTCAGCAGCTGGGTGACAGGAATTGGGGGGCACAAAGGAAGAATGAGGCAATTTAAAACTGCCCCCAACTCCATGCACACGTCTGTCTTTTCAACAGAGGTCACTGGTCCTCTAGGACCTTTAATTTCTCACCACTTTCTGCTGTATTCTGATTCTCCACTGTAACACATCAGTTTTCCCCAAGTGCAACTCCACATAATTCAGTAGCATTCCACCTGGGTAAAATCAGTGTAGCACGATGAGAAACAGGCCCTATGCTGGTAGCTGTTAACACTCCCACTGTGCTACTGAGGCATTTGCGCTAGAATACTGGGTTGAAAGTGGTTCTTGGTTTACACACTGCTGCTGCAAAAGAGTGAGGAGGATGCCCAAAGAGTCCTGGCAACCTTAGAAGCTAGTCCAACAAATAGAATTTTAAAAATTTCAATATAGTTAATTATCGTCTCTTGCCCTGACCCTGGTGTAGCTGTTGACACCTGGGCAGAGTGGGCAGATGCTGGGTGTGCAAATCCCACCATTCCCGTTTGGTAGCATCTCACAGCCCCTTTGCAGAAGAGGATATGACTGCATAGGCCCAAAATGTTCACTCAACGTTTTATTTAATCCAGCTTCTACAAGCTATAGGCTTGATTCTATACACTCTTATTTATGTATAGAATTAGGTCATATTTTTCACAGCTGGTGTATACCTGCATGCACCAAAGCCAAACTCAAGGCCCACTGAACTCAATCAGAATCTTTCTGTTGAGGTCAGTGCATTTCGGGTGAGGCTTCAATCGCTCAGAGCTGTTAACCTTGTTTTGCTAATTTATTGGTGAGTTTTGTTCTCGCTTGTTATGAAACATAGATAGAAAAGTAGCAGATTTCTCTTGTCTGATATACACTTTGCAAAGAACCTGCTCTTGCTCACGTTGAATAGGAAGCTTCCCGTTTACTTCAATGGGAGCAGGAATAAGGGCCAAATAACGTTAAGATGCAACTCAGAATGCACTAAGAACCTCTCTGTTACACTGTAAGAGATTCGGGTGTTGAAAAAGAGGAAGAAATACAGAGACATCCTCAATTATAACTGTTATGATAAATCCATTCCCAATAGGAGGTGTTATAGTCTTAGGTGGATTGGCAAGTTTGGCAGTTTACTGTGTCTAAGAGCATTATGGAGAATTGTAGTCTAATCCTTTGTTCTTGTTCTATTCATCTGGGGCTAACTTTTCAGTTGATTTATATGGGTGTAGCTCCAAAGAAGTCAAGCTTCTAGCCACCACAAGCCAATCTTTTCCTGCCCCTCCATGTTCTCTGAGAAGTATCACTATTGAAAATACATTGCTATAACAATCTTATGTACTGCTAGGCATTTACTTGGGATTGCCACTGTCGTACACGGTATCCCCTTTGTAACCTTGACACATTCCTTCCTAGCTCTACTTTCTTCCTTAAACATTAAAGATAATAATTTAGCCCTCCTATAGAACATTACCTTCATTTTTTAAATTATATTTTGGAGTCTGTTTTTTGTAATGAGCGGTTCTGACTCATTGGGAAAGCACTTTCCAAATTTATCAAACCCATACTCAATCTCTGGCAGTTTGAGCTACTGTATCCTTTTTCCTTTCGGCCCTCTGCCAGGGGCGAGAGGAGGGAACAAAACAATAAAAACCACAATGAATATTCTCTCTCATTACCTTTGTGATTTGTCAAACTTGTAGCCAGAGTCTTGCAGCTCTCTCATGTCTTCATCTCACTCTAATGCCTCTTACTTCACATGACCTAACCGCGTCTTCTCACTTGATAACTGTTCTACCTCCCTCATCCATGCATTTCTAGAGTACTTATGATAAAAGCATTTCCATTAGTATCCAGAAGGCTGTGTCATTGTGCACTTACCACAATACATGGATCTTACACATTAAGTAAAACATGATATGCAGGTTACACTGTTCAGCAGTTTTGCTTCTGGTGTTGGGTAGCATTGGAAATAAGTTAAATCTAAAAATGAGCAACTATAAAACTTTCTGTAAGAGGTTCCTAGTCTCTGTTTTTTCATGATAGTAAAGTTATTAACCTTCTTAGCTATTTAAAATTTTTAAAAGATAGAAGCCCTCTAAAATAAAAGTAAGGACAGAAATAACATATACAGCTCACCCTGCCTGCTGTCTACAGTTGTGATAACCTTGTTTACTGAGGTAAAAGGAAATGTACAGGGTAAAAATGAGAGTAACTGCTGTAGACCACATGTTCATTGACATTCCGTATTTGGTTCAATGTATGTGAGAATGTCTCTCGACAACTCCTGTAATTAGAAATGAGTGTTAGCCAACATTCAGACCATAAATAGCTGCTCTTGAAACCTAGATCATTTTCTACCTTTTATCTGAAATGTTTTTACAGGGAAAAATAAAGTAAATCTCTTACAGAAATTAAAAGCTACAGTACAGAGCTGGACATAAAACATTCTGTACCTTTTTAATCCTCAACATCTAATTTGATAAGGCAGGAAAACATTAGAAATGAGCCAAAGCCCATTAAAGTGAATGGGAGTCTTTTTGTTGACTTCAGTTGGTTTTGGATTAGACCCATAGTGCATGGTTGTTTCTAAACAGAAATATGGAGCTATACATTTTCATCCTTAACTCGCAGGCTCTCCACACTTGGAACCACCGTTCGCTATAATGCCAGTTCTGACAGCCAAGAGATTGCAAGATTGGGCCTTTTCTTTTACTATGGGCTAAAATTTAAATGCCAATGTTTATTTTATAATGACTGTACAATGTCTCAGACACTCAGAATCCCAAGTCCTTTCATATTTTAATGGGAACATTTTCTGTATCATATTAAATAAACTGCCATGTAATCGTGGTGCTCCAGTTATTATGAAATTGCTGATTTGTGGTTGTGCAATTAGCCGACTCCAACAAAAATGGCATCGTAGATATTCTGTACATGAAGTGGCAGATGATGGTCTATGAATTGTTGCATTGCCCCTTAGCGTGGGGTCTGGGCTCATTGCCCTTGTATCACAGCTTATGGGAGAGGAGAATTTAAGGCAACCACAGAGTTAATACTTTGTAATTCAGCTTCTCTAATACAGTACTTACACTGCTAACGTGATACAAGCTATTTGTATCATCAAACAAAAGAGGCTGCTCCTTTGAAAGCAGATGAGGCCTGTGCCTGCTGTGAAGCCAATCAGAGTTTTGCTGTTGACATACCGTGGAGCAGCGCCGGGCCAGGCCTTTAAGTCTTTACTTATTGGATTTAGAAAACTTTTTTCGGGATGTATAGCGGGTTCCCATGTTGAAGTGGTTAGAGGAAAAAAAAGACCACCTACTATATATTCACGTCAGGGCTAGATGTAGGCCTCAGACAGCAAATGCATCTGATGATTTAACTTGACCTCCTAGTTGCTTATAATGCTGTAAGGTTGGAGGAAGGAATGGGGATTTTTGTGTGTGAAAGGACAGACATTTGTTAAAAGTGGTACTAATAGTCTCCGGATTATATTTATCGTTTCACATATCCTTCCTGACAATATATTAGTTGTAACTGAAGCTCCTATTTCTTTCCCAGTGCACAGCTATTCCCTGCAGAGCTCCTTCAGGACGGTAGAGGTTGCAGTCCTGTCCCCATGCTGCATGGAGGAGCTCTCCATAGCTTCTACTGAAGCCTCTGGGCACTGATTGTACCTGTCCCATCATTTAGTGGTGTGAGATAGACAATGCACAGGGACAGAGATCCACTTGCCTTTCCCTGGTTCTGCCCCCAAGTCCCCACCATACACTAGCATATAAGGACTCTCTGGGAAGCTGGGCTTCATGACTGTGTGGTAGACACCTTGTCCGCCTCGCCCAATCCTGCCCTTACTTGTGCAACAGAACCATACATCATGTTGTTGTTATCATCTTGTCCCCTGATACTCGTGCCAGGCCATGGAGTTCAAGAATGATTTCAGTCCTTTGTGAGGGCTTGAGCCAAGGTGTCGGATCTGAAGAGGATCACTTTCCTTACAATATTACATTCAAAAGCATGGGCTATATCTCAGTCTCATCTCTGTTTATTTGCATTCCTGTGGAGTGCCCTGTCTGCAATCTCACAATAGTAGGTGTTTTTTCTGCAATGCTTGGATATTAATCACAAGATTTTTTTATCTGTTGACCCTTTATTTCTGCTAATATTTTCCATGATAGGGCATCAATATCCTCAGCCATTGTCATTCTTACCTGAATTTCCAGTCTTCCAACTTTGGCCAAATCATCAGCTACCTCACTCCTATATATACCAACGAGTGATGAAATCCATTGAAAACTCAATCTATTGCCTTGCTTTCTGATCCTCTTAGCCTCCTTATGAATTGTATTGTTGGTAGTGTTCTGGTTTCTCTTGCAAAAGGACACACTGTGATTGCAGAGGAGGAGGGAAGGATTTGTCTGAGGAAGAGCAAGTACACCTCCTCAAAATCTGCATAATTCAGCTGATTAGAAAGATATTGGGGATGCTTTATCTGCCAAATGTTTGCCTAGTTTTTAAGTAATTATTTTGGGTGCACACTAAGGTTGAAATCCAGGCCTCGTTTAAGTCAATGGCAGAATTCCCATTGACTTCATTGGGACCAGGATTTCACTCTAATTGAATAGCCTCTGACAACTACTGTTGTGGAGCTGGCATGCTAAGTAGGCACAATAGCATCTCTGTCACATCAATAATTAGCATCTTACTAAATATTTAGAAACCTCCTAATACTAAACAAGTAGATCATATTATATCCTGAATTTTTTATTTTTTTACAGCTCCCTTTGAAGTAAAATGAAGGTTCTGTGGAACGTGGGGAGACTAGAGCCCTGAAAGACTTGTAGTGCATTTTTTACATACAGGGCTAATGGTTAGTGGACAAGGAATTTTTGATCCATCTGCACATGTAATGGATGCAAATCTGGGAGCATGAGGAAAAAAATGGTCTTATATATTTATATATGACTGACAGCTGTAAAATGAGTTTTGCAAATCTGGATCTATGTATATTCGTGCATACCTTATGCAGCAGACATGCATATATTGTGCGTACAATTTTTCTTACTGATTTTCAACGTTTATTAGTGTGTCATTTTAGTAGTGAATTCTCACGCCTATTAATTATGCTGTCCGTAAAGGAAAGACATTAGTCTATGCAAATACTTCCTTTTACTGTTTACTCATTGTAATGGGTTTCTTTTTAAGATAAATAATAAAACCTAAATATGAAACAACAAATACGTACGCATAAAAAAGTAATTCAGATAGTCTGAAATATTGTGTTAATTGTGGAAAAAGCATGTTTTCAGCTTGTCTTCTTTCAAAATAGCTCATAGATAGTAGAGTTTATTTCGGATGATTGAGTATAAGCGTCTTGTTGTGCATTCAAACCTAGGACATCTTAAAGTGCTTCTTTTCGTTCTTAAGGAATTAAATGTTTTTCATATCTTGACATGATGTATCATTTTGAGGCTGAGCCAGTAATATATCTGGGTTCAATCGGTAGCCCCTAGAACTGATAGCATATCTTACATCTCATCCGAAAATCATGCATGGCTTGCCAATGCAGCTTTCTCTCAAAGAAACACAAATACAGCACCTCGTCCTCCTTCGAATAGTATCCGTCCGTTAATATGTTCGGTAGGTGTGTTGCTAAAAAGGTTCCAGTGATATTTATACCGTTGCAGCTAAGGCTAGGCTCTTGTGTGCAAGAAATTCTGATCTTCTTGCAGAGATCTAAACCGATTGTTTTAGACATATGTTCATCTAGCGTTCAGTCCTTGTTAGGTCCCCACAGACCTAGATCTTATCTGTACTTTGTCCCAAGGTGATATTTCCTTCACAGTCCTCTCTTTCTAGTCCAAATCCATCAAGGCATTTTAGCAGTGCAAATGAATGATTAGAGATACTTCTGCTGGAATGTGCACAGTAGTGATTAATTAAATTAACTTGGCACTGGGAGTCAGCACTGGGTTTTATTCCCCTCGCTGTCACTGATTTATTGTGTGACTTTGGGCAAATCACTCAGGACCTGGTATTTTGAGGAGCTGAACATCTACAACTCCAGTTGAAGTTAGCTCAGCACCTCTGAAAATAACACCCTCAAAGTGCAGCTACGGCCAGAAAAAACTGCTTTCTCTTGCTCAATGGACCCAATCACTGTGTATATTAAGAGTCAAAACTGCTTATTTTTAGCAGGAAAATTAAGTGGGGACTGAGTTTGAGCCTCTTTCTCCTCCACTCCCAGGCATTTGGCAGCTAGCTTAAAATATTTTTGCGAGGGACTAGACCTATGCCTGTAGGATCAGAGAAATGTAAAGGTGGCTTAGAGCCACCTTTGCTCCAATCCCCACCAGACTTGTACAGAGCACAGCACGGCCACTTTGGTGACTTTGGCACAATTATTTTGTGATTTGGGCTAATAATTATTTAGAGACAAATTTTTCAAGCCATGCCCCTGCAACATACAATGGAACGCTGTTCATGCAGTGACAGATTGTATAGCAGTGAGATGAGCAGTGTAAGTCTACCCCCCTGAACTTGGTGACAGAAACACCTGCTGCAGTGAGGCATTTACACACTAAAGGCACGTCTACACTGGCAGAGTTACAGCGCCGGGAGTTAAAGCGCCGCTCAGAGAGCACTGAAGGGAAACGGCTGTTCTGTGTTCACACTGTCAACTGCCTGTGCAACAGTGTGTTCACACTTGCGGTACTTTCAGTGGTATTTGGAGCGGTGCACTCTGGGCAGCTATCCCACAGAGCTCCTCTTTCTCTTCTGCTGCTAAGAGTTGTGGGAAGATGGAGGAGGTTGCAGGGCATCCTGAGTCCTGTCTCATGTCTCAGTGCCCCGTGATGCATTGCTTCGCATCCCAGCAGTCCCTGTGCTTCTGTCTGCATTTAGCGCCATCTTTCAACGGAATGGATCCCAAACTGCTGACCAGTATGCTGTTCGCTCTGACCAACACATCACGAGTGGTAGTGGAGTTATTCCTTAAACTACAAAGGCAAGAGGAGTGCGACATTGATCTCACCACGCATAGCAGCTACTCCATGAGATTGCTTGTGGCATTCACGGAGGTGCTGACAACAGAGGAAAGCCCCTTTTGGGCTCGGGAAACAAGCACTGAGTGGGGGGATCACATCATGATGCACATCTGGGATGACGAGCAGTGGCTGCAGAACTTTCGGATGAGGAAAGCCACGTTCATTGGACGGTGTGATGAGCTCACCCCAGCCCTGCGGCGCGAGAGCTGCCCTGCTATTGGAGAAGCGTGTGGAGATTGCACTGTGGAAGCTGGCTACTCCAGACTGCTACCGATCGGTTGCTAACCAGTTCGGAGTGGGAAAGTCGACTGTTTCCCTAAGTCTGCAGGGCCAGTAGTCGCATCCTGCTCCGAAAGTCTGTGACTCTAGGCAACGTGCGTGACATTGTGGATGGCTTTGCACAAATGGGCTTCCCTAACTGCGGAGGGGTGATAGATGGCACACACATTCCAATTCTGGCACCAGACCACCTAGCCCAGGGGTGGCCAACCTGAGCCTGAGAAGGAGCCAGAATTTACCAATGTACATTGCCAAAGAGCCACAGTAATATGTCAGCAGCCCCCCATCAGCTCCCCGCCACCCCCGCTCCCAGTGCCTCCCGCCCATCGGCAGCCCCGCAGATCAGCGCCTCCCCCTCCTTCTCCGCACCTCCTGATCAGCTACTTTGTGGTGTGCAGGAGCACCCCCCCCCAGCACATTGGAAAGTTGGCACCTGTAGCTCTGGCCCTGGAGTCGGTGCCTATACAAGGAGCCACATATTCACTTCTGAAGAGCCACAGGTGGCTCTGGAGCCACAGGTTGGCCACCCCTGACCTAGCGACTGAGTACATTAATCACAAGGGGTATTTCTCAATGGTTCTTCAGGCACTTGTAGATCACCGTGGGCGTTTCACAGACATTAATGCAGGCTGGTCTGGAAAGGTGCATGATGCACGCATCTTTGGGAACACTGGCCTGTTCAGGAAGCTTCAAGCAGGGACTTTCTTCCCGAACCAGAAGATCACCGTAGGGGAAGTCAAAATGCCCATTGTGATCCTGGGAGACCCTGCCTACCCCTTAATGCCATAGCTTATGAAGCCGTACATGGGGCAAGCTGACGGCAGCAAGGAGCGGTTCAACGACAGGCTGAGCAAGTGCAGAATGACTGTTGAGTGTGCTTTTGACCATTTAAAAGCCCGCTGGCACTGCCTCTGTGGGAAGCTGGACCTGGCCGATTACAATATTCCTATGTTTATAGCTGCGTGCTGTGCGCTCCATAATAGTTGTGAAGGGAAGGGTGAAAGCTTCACTTAGGGCTGGACCGCAGAGTTGCAGCACCTGGAGGCTGAGTTTGAACAGCCAGAGACCAGAGCTATTAGAGGGGTGCAGGGCGGGGCCATAAGGAACAGGGATGCTTTGAGGCAGCAATTTGAAGCTGAAAGCCACTAATATTTGTTGCTATGCTTGGGAGTGCAGTGCTTGTAATACTAGGAGGTGATTGGTGCAGACGATGCAATATGTGGGTTTAACATAATTGTATGTTGCTTTGCAGGTTTCTTTTTGCTTTAAATTAATAGAATAAAGATTGCTTTCAAACCAACACAATTCTTTTATTAAAAAACAACAACCGGAGGAGAAAATCAAACCGAGAAAAAAAAAACAGCAGTGAGGGGGATGGGGGAAGGGAAGGTCCCATGAGGAGAAGGGGTCCCGGGACGGCTAAAGATTTGTGTATGTCCAGGGGTCATATCCAGCCTTCTCCTTCGGAGTACAATGCAGCGGGTGCTGTTCTTCAGCAGGGCCAAACTGCAAAGGGATGGGTGTTGCGTGCAGTGGGTAGTGGGAGTCCGCAGTGCCGGACTGTGAGGGGGGAGGAGTGGAATGCCGCAGGTATAGACTGGAGCCAGGAGGTTCCTAATAAGTGTGTGTTTGACGGTGTCTGGGGTGGGGGGGGGTGCATGGGAAAGAATTTTATGACAGCAGCTGCAGGGGAGGGCGGGCGCGGAGCTGTTCGGTTTGAAGAGATAGTATCACCTGGAGCGTGTCTGCTTGGCGCTCCATAACCTTTAAGAGCTGCTCCATGGCTTTATTCTGGCATGCTGCGTTCTCCTTTCAGTCCCTCTTCTCGCTGTCCCGCCACTCCTTCAATTCCTGTTTCTCAGCGGCAGAGTGCATCATAACCTCACGCAGAAAGCCCTCCTTAGTTCTTCTTGGCCGCTTTCTAATTCTGTGCAGCCGTTCAGCCACCGATAACAAAGAGGGAGGCTGGGCTCCCAAGGTCATCTCTGTGAAGTTTAAACGCAACATTTTACAGAAGCAGTATTGTTTGCAATACAGAGAACGCTGATTCATTGATTTAAAACACAGCCAGTACTCACACACCTGTCACTGTCTGGCTGACCCCAGACAATCACACATGAGCCACAAGACCCCCAAAATGGTGAGTAGCCCCAGGGGCAGGGTAAATCACTCTTCCTGGACCCTGCTGTACACAGGGCACATGGCACTCGGGTAGAGCCAGCACTGAAGGGGAGGCCTGATAATCATTTCTGTCCTCACACTTTCCACAGGATGTGATCATTATGGAAGATATCTCGCTGCTGAGGGTGAGCAGGGAATCAAGGGAGGGTCTTCTCCAAGCCTGCGACTTCCGCCCTGGCCCCTATGCAGCTTGCCTGTGTGCAACAATGGTCCCCCTGCCCCCATGATGTCACAGCAGCATGGGAAAGTTACTGTTAATGGGGCAAGAAACAAAGCAGCTCTGCTGAAGAACCTGTAGGAACGGATTGCCCAGTATCTCCATGAGAGTTTCCTGGAGATCTCTGAGGCAGATTCCCGTGAAGTGAGGGAGTCAATCAACAGCCTGTTCCACCGCTCAGACTAGGCATGCGGTGGGAGACAAGCGTGCTTCCTGCAACCCTCCTGCCCCCAACAACTCGCTTCAGCAATTCCCAAAATCAAATCCACTTAGCAGGGGCCTCCTCTTCTGTTTCCACTTCACCAACATCTGGCAGTTGTGACTGGCTAGCCTCCTCCAGGGTAGAAAAGAGCTCCTGGTTGCATGCATCTCTGACCTCCGAGTCATCCTCTGCCTCTGGGTCCCCCCCACATCCTCGTCCAAGATTTCCTCCTTCTGGCTTGATCCACTTTTGACTGGCACACGAGCCACCGAAGTATCCATAATGCCGTTCGCAGTGGAGGCGGGATCGCCACCAAGTATCAGGTCCAGCTCTTTGTAGAACCAGCAGCTCGTGGGCGCAGCACCGGAGCAGCGGTTTGCCTCCCGCGCCTTGTGGTAGGTGTTCCACAGCTCCTTCACTTTGACCCTGCACTGCAGTGTATCCTGGTCCTGGCCCCTTTCTGCCATGCATCGTGAAATCTATCTGTAGGTATCATAATTCCTACAGCTGGAGTGCAGCTGGGACTGGACAGTCTCCTCTCCCCAAATGCTGATGAGGTCCAGCAGCTCGGCATTGCTCCAAACGAGGGATCACCTGCTGTGTGGTGCAGCCATTGCCACCTGGAAAGATGCGGTAAGACCACTGCACGCATCACTGAGCAAACAGGAAGGGGACTTTCAAATTCCAAAGGAATTTATGGGGTGGGGATGATGGTTGGTTGGTCACCAGGGCAGGCAGAGGCCAGGGCGGTAGAGTTCAAACCGATGACCAGAGAGGCGAGAACAGGCATTGTGGGACACCTCCTGGAGTCCAGTCGCAGCACTGTAATCGACCAGGGTGTTTACACTGGCACCACAGCGCTGTAGCCCCAGCGCAGAAAGCCATATGCCTCACGTTGGGGTGGCTTTTTTACAGCGCTACAGCTGCGCAGATTCTGGGCCCTAAGTGGCTTGGCAGTGTGTACACCTCGGGAGTTACAGCACAGAAAGCTGCTTTACTGCACGGAAACTTGCCAGTGTAGACAGGGCCTAAGTAGATGTCGTCTCTTGCTACGCATAGGAGCCAGAGAAAGGACATGCCACTGCGTCCGGGAGCCACTTAAGGTAAGCGATGCTCGGAGCCTGCATCCCCTGAGTGTCTCCCCATACCCCAAACCCCTGCCCCAGCCCTGATCCCCCTCCCACTCTCCAAACCCCTCGATCTCAGCCCGGAGCACCCTCCTACCCCCCAAACTCCTCATCCCCCAGCCCCACCCCAGAGCCCGCACCCCACCCCCAATTTTGTGAGCATTCATAGCCCACCGTACAATTTCTATTCCCCGATGTGGCCCTCGGGCCAAAACGGTTGCCCACCCCTGGTCTGTCACATAGTTTGGTGACATTTTCCTATCTCCCAGTGACTGCTGAGAATCCCACGCACACATCCTGTGATGTTTTACTGTGATCCCAATATGGGCCAGTTGAACAGGTTTTTAAAATCAGTTCTGTGATAGTAAAAAAAAAAAAAAAAAAAAAGAAAGACAAAATAAATTAAAATAAAAATGTCATAAAATAGCTCTCTATTATCATCTAGAAGCAGCTTTGTTTCCTTGCTCTTGTCACTTGCACTTCAGCTTTATTTTTTAAAACCTTCAGGAGTTGTAACCTGGAATAGTATTTACATCAGGCCAGATTCTCTGCTGCATGTTGCAGGAGGCTTAGCACAGGCTGTGTAGCACAGGCTGGGAAAAGGAAGCGGGGGCTGACTCCCACCTTTTCCCTCTCCAAATTCTGACCTGTCTGGGGGCCTGCCTGGTCCCTAATGCAACTTAGACCACCCCAGGTTACGCACTCAGAACTGGATAAGTACTATTCAGCATGAGTAAGGACTGCATGGATTATCAACTCTTTTGAGCAGATACACTCCACCAATGCAAATGGTGACTTTCCTTGCCTGCACTGAGGGTTTGCACTGATATGCTAGCTCAGTGGTTCTCAAACTATTGTACTGGTGACCCCTTTCAGACAGCAAGCCTCTGAGTGTGACCCCCCCCTTATAAATTAAAAACACTTGTTTATATATTTAACACCATTATAAATGCTGGAGGCAAAGCAGGGTTTGGGGTGGAGGCTGACAGCTTGCGACGCCCCCATGTAATAACCTCACAACTCCCAGAGGGGTCCTGACCCCCAGTTTGAGAACTCCTTTGCTAGCTGCTGAAATTAGAGGTATCCCTCAATATAGACAAGGTCTCTGTGTTTTGTACAGGATCAAGTACGGTGACTGTGTTGCACAAATGACAGTAATTCTGTTGGATTTTTTTTTTTTGTCACTGAATCCATGACAAGAAAAACTAATTAAATGCTTTTAATATCAACATTACCAGTGGAAAAAATGGCAGTTGATCTCATCTTAATCCATATTCTCGGTCTTGGACTATTGCTTCTTTTCATCTTTTTATACTGAACAAATTTTCTTTTCTTTTCTTTTCTTTTTTTTTTAAACCAAGTGTTATTTCCTGCTCTCTCTTTTTTGGTAAAACTTCCGTTTTCCTGTTTGAGTATAGGGCTTTATGCATACACTCTCAAACTGCATTACTGTCAAGTTTTTGTTCCGCTCTATAAATTGGAGAAACAGAATATCTCTGATTTAGCACAAATTACGTGTGACAGATTGATAATACATTGTTTCTGAATCTTCTGCTAAATCCTTTTTTCAATGGCAAGCTGGTAAGTACCTGGGGACTCTACTGTGAATATATAATGACTTTGTTGAACAAAACTCATATGGTGTAATATAAAGAATAGCATGTCCTATTTAAACTGTACTTTCAGAAGGTTTGTGTTTCAGTTATGAAAAGATCATTAGATTTTTGTGGCAATAATAGATTGCTCTGATTCTGGCTTCCAGTGCTGAACTTGATTCACTGGGCCAAATTCATCTCTGTTGCAAGTCAAATGATTTCAGTGGAGTTATCAGAGATTCATTTGTCCCATTGAGAACTGAATGGGAATAAGAATTCACCTGTGTGGATCTCATTGAAGGATCAAGGCCTTATATAGTTTGTTGTGTTGTGTACAGTTATGCATGTGTCTATGTCCTGATGGATAGTGTCATGTTTGTAATTTGCATATGTTTGAATTTTTTAAAATCTTTGTTTAAAACGTTGTTCTACTCAAACACACTCCAATGGCTTTGAGAGTGTTTGTCTGAAAGCATTAGCTGGTGTCTAAAATTTGCATTTTCCGTTCACAGTATAGTTTCTGATTGTGCATGTTGTTTCAGTATTTTCCAAAATTAGTTACTTCTTGTTCTTATTTCTATAAAAAGGGAAGTAGTTTACATTAGCAATGGCCTGATCTTGTAATGATACTTCGTTACAATTTTATATCTCAGCATATGTAATAGGCTAATCAAGTCTGTGTCATTTTTTTCCCTACGCTTACCATCCTGATACTTACTTCTAAGAATTTGGTGTGTGTAGTGGAGGTTGTTTGCAAGATGGCATGTGTGACGCTATAAAGTACCGCACTTTATTACAGGAAGATACAGTGAGTAGGTTAAAGAGTTAATGGATCAGTGAAGTGCTGGAGAGGGTGGAGGTGTGCATACATTGCTTAAATAGCTTGAAGGTCAAAGGAAAGCTTCTGCCCTGGAGTATGGCATGTTCCTATCTGTAAGCGGGGGAATAGTTCCGCTCTTGTGGGGAACTTTCCTGGCTTCTGCACTACCCCGGTTAAGTGGGCTAGCAAAAGGATCTGAGTCCTCGCTCCCACTTCCTTTACCCAGTGGCCTCCCTGCCCTTGAGGACTCCCCTTCCACTCTCCTGTCTGGCAGAGTCCTCGTAACCCCAACAAGGCTGGGCCCAGGATTCCTGGGGGGCTCGACCCCCAACCCTGCTATGGTCACCTAGGACAGGAGCTAGGGTGTCCCCACTCCGGGGTACTCTCCCTGCATTGGACACTTCTCTGATCCACTGACCATTACATACAAGTTAAAGCAAATGCAAGTTATTTAATCAACAATTAAATTTAAAAAGAATAAGAAAAAATGGGAAAGGTTAAAGGAAACACATCACCCCGCTCTGTGGCAGGGAACATCACAAACAGTGTCTCTGGAATGTCAGGGCAGTTCACAGTCTGTTCCTTGTAAGTCCCAGGCCTTCTTCTCAGGCCCTGGCTGTGCTGCAGGGATGCTGTGGGTTGGACACTTGCTCTGGTGGTGGCCACATGCTCTCAGGCTCTAAGTGGTAGGACCCTTCTTCCCAGTGTCGCCCCCGCCCTGTTGGGGTTACGATCCAAGCCTGGCCTGCAGAGCCCCTTGGCTGAGGCGTCTCCCTGTGCTGGGCCTGCTGCCCAGGGTCCCCCTCACTCTTCCCAGCTGCTCACCACACCCAGCTCCAGAATGCTCCAGCCCCAGCTCCACCACTCTGTCTCTGCTGCTCTGCCTCCAGCTCCCTGGGCTGCTTCTTTGGCCCCTCTACCTCTGGTTGCTACAGCTCTGCTCCCAGGACAGGTCTGCTCTGCAGGCTGCTTCTGTGACTCTGCTCCCAGCACTGACCTGCTTCCTGGGCTGCTTCTCTGGCCCCTCTGGCTCTGGTTGCTGCAGCTCTGCTCCCAGGGCAAGTCTGCTCTCTCTGGGCTGTGCCCCCGGCTTTGGGGCTGCATCTCTGCTCCCAGGACAGGGTCTGCTCTCTCTGGGCTGCTTTTCTGGTCCCTCTGGATCCAGCACAGCTCTGCTCCCCAGCTCAGCTTGAGCCCCTGGTTTCTCCTTAGCTCGGCCCCACTCTGTGTGACCCAGGCAATTCCAGCTCACACAGAGGACGGGACCTCCCTGACCTCCTGACTCCCTGATTAGCCTGCCCGCCCTGTCATTCAGGCTGACCTGGAGCATTGGCCTCTCCCCATTTTTCCTGGGGGCTGTCAATCTCAAGGTCCTGATTCCCATAGACCCTTCCCCCTTTTTAGTACTGGGAGCTAGCAACTAAAACACCCCCACTGAATGTTAGTAAGGGGGCAACAGTCCCCTTACATATGTATCTGACTATTTTGACAGGAGTGATGTTTTTTAATGACTAAATTGCTGAGTATGAGATGCCTTTTGTTCAGCAGCTGTTTATATTTTTTTAAGATGCTGAGTTGACGTGTTCCCAAGTGGAGTTTGCCTTGAAACCCTTTTTTCCTTACGTTAATTGTTCTGTTTCGCAAGAATGTATCAGAACAGGAAACAGAGGAGTTAAAATGAATCCACCAGCTACTACCCAAAATCTTAGCAGGATAAACTAAGTGCTGGGGCAAGATTCTGCTCCCAATTTCATTGGTGTAAATACAGAGCAACTCCATCAGCCCTGATCTGATTCGCTGCTGACTTGCAGCTCATACGCCATTTATATGTGGGTACCAGACATAAACAAATCAGAATTCTCTATTCATTCACATCAGTGGTACAGTAGGATAGAATTGGTAGGAGATTACTATCAGACCTCTATGAATCATCTGTTACTCTGTGGTGTCTCTTTACATATGTTATACTTGCATCCCAGATTACCTCACGGTCATGTCTCAGTGCTTTGATGCAGCAAGTTACAAGTAAATAACTGTGAGCCTTATTGAGCATGGCTGCACTACATGAATTTTCACACTGAAGTGACTAAGCCCCCAAAGTCCTGGCCTACTAGGACTGGACTCTCAGTGTAAAATCTGGATTCTCTATGACTTGTCTCTTCTTTGGTTTCCAGCTCACAAGTCTAGATGGATGTCTTCACACATTGCTCAATATAGTGTTTTAATAACCTCAGAAAGGAGAAATCAATTAAGGGGAACACCATCAGCATAAAGAGCAACTTCTGAACCCTGTTCTTTTATAACAACACATAGTAGTTGGCATCGTGCTTGTTAGTCACACAAACCTTTTCTGTAAACTACTTCCTTATCTGTCAGGCATGTTCTGAGGCTTAATTCATTAACAACATCAAGCCTTTTTGAGATGTATGGATGAAAGATGCTATATATATATAGTGTGTGTGTGTGTGTGTGTGTGTGTGTGTGTGTGTGTGTGTGTGTGTGTGCAGGGGTTCTCAAACTGGGGGTCGGGACTCCTCAGGGGTTGCAAGGTTATTACATGGGGGGTCGCGAACTGTCAGCCCCTACCCCAAACCCCGCTTTGCCTCCGGCATTTATAATGGTGTTAAATATATTAAAAAGTATTTTTGACTTATAAGAGGGGTCGCACTCAGAGGCTTCCTATGTGAAAGGGGTCACCAGTACAAAAGTTTGAGAACCACTGAGTACAGGATTGTTGTAATTTTTGTTATTGGTATCTTTGGATTTAAGATATTTTATAGAGACATGGGAGTTTTAACAAAGAAGCAATTTGAGGGCAAGGCTGTGAATGGCTATACGCAGATGCACAGTGTGGATGGATCTTCCCCTTTGACAGCTCATCCAAGGGCCAGCCACAATTACAATCCCTCAATGCACATCAAAGGCGGTGGAAAGGAGGCTGGTGCATAGCTTGCCTCCTGTTCACCAGACTTCAGAGTGCATTAGAGAAGGGAGCATAAAAGGTGGTGTGACCTGAGCAGATCCTTCTGTGCATTGGGTCATAGGGGGGATGAGAGACCATGCCTCCCCCTTAGTTGGGCCAGTGGCTAAATGCCCTCAACCTTCACAACAGTTTTGGTCGAGGGAGTTTTCCACTTGTTCCCACTGCTGCTCTAATGCAGGAGCAGAGTCCTGCCTCGCTTGGTATCTGGTAGAGCAGGGGTGAGCAAACTTTTTGGCCTGAGAGCCACATCTGGGTGGGGAAATTGTATGCAGGGCCATGAATGTAGGGCAGGGGGTTGGGGTGCGGGAGGGGGTGCAGTGTGCAGGAAGGGTCTCAGGGCAAGGGGTTATGGTGCAGGAGGGGAATCAGGGCAGGGGGTTGGGGTGTGGGCTCTGGCCCTGTGTCGTTTACCTCGAGCAGTTCTGGGATGGCAACAGCACGCAATGGGGCTAAGGAAGGCTCCCTGCCTGCCCTAACCACGCGCTGCTCCCAGAAGTTGCCAGAATATCTGGCGGTGACTCCTGCGGGTGGGGTGGGGCAGGCGGCACCGCTGCATGCTGCCCTTGCCTGCATGTACCACCCCTGAAGCTCCCATTGGCCACAGTTCCCTGTTCCCGGACAATGGGAGCTGCGGGGGGTGGTGCCTGCAGGCGAGGGCAGTGCATAGAGCCTTCTGCCCCTCCTCCCCCAGGGGCTGCAGGGACATGGTGCCGGCCGCTTCTGGGAGCGGTGCGGGGCCAGGGCAGGCAGGGAGCCTGCCTTAGCCCCGTTGCACCACATCCCGTGGGCCGAATTGAAAGCCCTGATGGGCCGGATCCGGCCTGCAGCCCATAGTTTGCCCTCCCCTGTGGTAGAGGATCCTCCAGAAGTGATGCTGACTTCGGACAGGAAGTAGAAGTGGTAGATTCTATGGCAGGACAAAATTAGCGACCTAGTCATATCTGCAGCAAATGCTAAGATGCCAGATATGGGCAGTGTTTTGCTTGTAGTAACTTGACTGAATGCTTTTTTGCTCTGAAGTTTCTAGAGGTATTTTTAAGCTCCATTTGAATAAGTAGGTTGGACAAAAACTGCAAATATGGTGCCACTCCATAAATGGCCATTTCTTTAAATAATTACATCTAATTAAAAAATATTTTCTTCCCACCCTAATCATTACTTCATTTGGTGTGATGAAAATAATTGAAATAATTCTGTTTAGCAGAATAGTCCATTAGAGTTTGCAGCTGACCCCAGCTGCTGCAGGAATGTGGTCTCTACCTTTGTATCTTGTTAACCTCTGAGGTTAATCTTCGTATATCACACTAGCCATACTTCTCGTTATGTACAATTTCTTATTTACATAGGTTTTTTTAAAGGTAATGTCGGATGAATTATATCAGCATGTGAACTTGCACAGCAGGTTTAACCACACAAATGTGACTTCCTGTAAAAAGTACAATATGTTAAAAACATATTGTAGAGGGATTTTGTAATTTTTCCTTGTGAAGTGGATTTGTTGCAAGGTAGAACAAGTCCTTGACTACCCAAATAACTTCTGATATCAATAATAACGATCAGGCTGGTGAGAAGAAAAATAGTACAAACCAAGTTTTGATAAACAAAATGAAAACAAAAGTTTAGGAAAATGTTCACTAACTAGCAGTTTGCAACTTCAAAGAACTTTACAAAAACACCTTAGTTAATGAAGATAACTAAGTAATTATTAGCATCCTCATTTTAAAAAGTGAGGCATATTCTTAGCTTTTGTGAAATATCAAGTCAGTGGAGCTATGGCTGTTTACACCAGCTGAGGATCTGCTCCAGGGAAACAGACAGAGTTTTGTGTAAGTCTGAGAGCCAGTATGGGCTTCAGTGGTACTACTCACACACTCCAGTACTTTGCTGGATCGGGGTCCGAGTGCTCAACACTGTGCAGGATGCAGCCTTTAGTTCTGAAATTGGTTAGTTCCATGGTCACTATAATCTTTTGTGGGAGTGAGTTCCATGGCCCAATAAAGGCTATGATCAGCTGTCATGGTTACAGGGTGAGCTGCGGTTTAGCTCCTTTTAGTCCCTCTCAAGTGCACGCCTCCTGGGTGGAA
Source organism: Natator depressus (assembly GCF_965152275.1). Classification (NCBI taxonomy): domain Eukaryota; kingdom Metazoa; phylum Chordata; order Testudines; family Cheloniidae; genus Natator; species Natator depressus. Next base: position 107,894,538 of record NC_134239.1, read on the forward strand.
TTACGTGGCCCCAGTGTTCTTAGACTGGATCTCTGGGCTGCAGCTCCCCTGTGAAACAGTTAGCATGACAGACCCAACTGGGTTTGGCACCTGAGAGCCTCTGAGCAGTTGCTGATTTAAAGAAACTCAAAAACACCTTCTTCAAAACAAAGGGTTATTTATTAACCCGAAGGTACACAGCAAGCAGAGAAAGAGGCTAACAACAGAAGGCCTATCCACCTGGTCTTACCTAACTGTATTCTTTGCTTGCAAGCTCCAGCAGCTGCTGCCTGCTCACCTCCCTTTCTCTCTATGCTGGTGTCTTTAATGGTTTAGTGCTCCTTTGATCTTAGGTTCCAGCCTGGGAAAGGTTCCTTTAATTCCATGCAATCATGCAGGAAAATATCAAACAGGTAAATTGAAATGCAACTGATATTCATAAAAAATAATACAGATATCTCCTTGTTCTCCACATAAGCATTTTACATTCTCTTTCGTCACAGCTCTAGTATGGCTTACGTTATCTTTGGTAACCTTTACAGTGAACATGGTTCTAACTGCTGCTATAGAAGATGTGGTCCATTACATAGGGCACTGAACTGGAAGTCAAGAGAAATGGGTTGTGATTGTTATTAGTCATCTTTCTTATGGTAGTCTCCAGGAGTCAACCAAGAACAGGGCTCCATTGTGCTAGCCACTGTACAAACATAGAATAAGAGACAGTCTCTACACTGAAGAGCTTACAATCAAAGGGCTTGTCTTCACTGCAGTATTAACTCAAGGTAAATTCAGTGTTGCCTCTAACTCGACTCTCAGGTGACCACCGATCCCTTATTTTAAGGGATCATCCCTTATTTCTTTGATTTGTCCCTTAGGGTGATCACCCATCCCTTATTTGAAGATGTATTGAATTGTATTAAAACTGATAGTAAGTACCATTTTAAACATTAACTTGAAGCTTATAATAATTGCATTATATATCTGAGGGCAGTGGAAGTATACACTTAAGAGAAAAATACATTATGTGCTAGAGGAAATGGTGTTTGCCTAAAATGTCCCTTACAATAAAGCCTTGTCTCTTAATTTTTCCTGTGGTTTTCCCTTTTTTCCATCCAACAAAGACACTTACCCTACCCGACTTCCTTTCACGGTTCTCTACCACAAGGTAGGTGGTGCTTTAAACTTGAGCTAGCTGGCCTAAGAGGAGGTTGGGGTTGCAGCTCCCATGCTGCTGATAATTGAGCTAGTAATCCAGTGGGAACTCAGCTTCTCTGCTGTTAATTCAATCACTCTGTGCAAATGTTCTCACTTAAGCGTCACTGACCGGAATGTGGGCAGTCGGGCCTAGTGACTGGATCAAGAGTCGGCAGTCAGGGATAGAAACCCAGGGTCAGAGTTGGAGTCAGAGTCCAGAGCCAAGAGTCAGGGTGAAGTCAGAAGTCAGAGACAAGGTTTAAAGCCAGGTTATCTGAAGTGGCAAAGCAGGGGAAAGGCTGGGTCCAGGACAGGAGTGGAGCTGGAACAAGGCAGGAGAAGGGCTGGAGTGAGCGTGGGAACAAGCAGGCAAAGGACTTAATGCAAACGTGGGTGAATACTTGAGCTGCCATTGGCCTAATACTGCTGCTGGGCTTAAGAGCATGCCTCTTGGTTCTTCTAGCCAATTGGGTGGCCTGGCCAATCTGGTGATTCTGCTGCAAGCCAACTCTTATTCAGCTCTCAGTCCTCTGTTCCTCACTAGGTAGGTAGAGCTAGCTGGTTCCAGGCTCAGCTGCCAGCCCTAATTCATGACATCGAACAAGGCTAACTCAAGTAGTTAACTTGAGTGTGGCTAATTCAACCTAACTGCAATAAAGACAAGGCCTAAGTAGACAAGACAGACAAGTGAACAATGCGCTGGCAGCACATATCATATTCTGCATTTTATTTTATTTTTTTGCGAGGTGAGGAGGTTGTTTTTTTTTTAAATTTAAATCCTTGGATGGAGTTATCTGAGGGGGGGATTCTATCCCTGGCCTGTACCTCAGGTACCCCAGTGTAAATGAGGATAATTATATTTACCATAATTTCTATAGTGCTTTGAGATCTGTGGATGAAAAGTGCAGCTGACCTAGCTTAATTGGTGTCTGTAAGTGTTTCTGTTGAAATAATAATAAAATTATTTTCGTATTAAAATTAAATACTATTATTAAAATCAGTTCAGCATAGTATAGTAGTTCAAATAACCTTATATTTGGAGATCAGTTTTTCCTTTTTACTGTTTTTTACGTAGAAAAGGGTGATCTGAGCCTAAGTAATTCAGAGGTTAAATTATTTCATTTTTAAGATTGTCCCTTTAAAAAAAAAAAACTACAGTATTGTACAGTAATGGCCCTGCAGAGATCCTGCAGTAATACACTGCAGTATCTCTACTGTAAGCTGCAGTGTTTTAGACCATTACAGTAGAATACTTCAGTACTTTTCTCATAAGGGAGTGTTTATATCCAGCCATGGGCCTTAAGAGAAATACATTTGATTGTCTCAGCTCAGTTCATAGTAAATTGTGGGTAAAAAAAACCCCAACAACCCTACTACAACTGTAGGGCAGGGCTACACAAAACACAGTGGCATGACTTCTCCCTAAAGGATCGTGTACATTGCAGGAAAACTCATTTGCCTTCACAACTTTTTCCGTGTGAATCAACAGAACATTTTATTTTTCAGCTTGCATAAAAAAGAGCAACGTATTTCACATGCATTCATGCTACCATGGATGTTTTCTGAATTATTACATTTTTTTAATATTATGGAGGGTAATTCTACAATAACCAGAATGCAAATTAACAATTAATGCCATGACATCAATAAAATCTGTTCAGTGGGTTTCATTAATATTACATCTCAATCAAACACTTACGCCATTTAAACAATTTTTATTACTGCCCCAGCTACACGCCTTAAATGATCTAGTATTCTCTTGTTCTATCCTATGGCACAGTACTTTAAATATGTTGAAAATATAGATATCTCTGAGATATATTTTCTAAAGTAGCTTTGCAAGTATATTCCATGGTTGCTTTACTTACACAAAAGTACTCAGATTTTAAATAAATTTAGGCCACATTCTGATACCCTTACTCATGTTGAATAGTGTGACATATATGGCAATTTCCTGAAATGTTGTTGGGAGACTTTATTGAATTATCTTTTGGTGCCCTTAACTGTGAAATATAGAACCTTAGTGAACAAATAACCCAACTGAAGTCAGTATTTCTTGTGTAGTGAGAAGCTGCTATATGTGAGCATAAAGATATCAAAATCTAGCCCTCTAATAATATGTAAATTAATGAGATCCGTGCATGGAGGGGTTCATCTATGTCTGCATATCCCCACTCCTGTATGGAAGGTTAGCTCAGACCCATTCCAAAGGCTTCTCTGTGGACCAGCACCTAATCAGAGGTGCTCTGTATCCTTTGATATCACTGGCAGTGGAGGGCCGTTCGCACCTAACAGTATCAGGACCTTCAAGAACAACTCATACGTCCTCCACAGCAACCCTGGAAACATATCACATATCCTACAGTAGGTAAGATGTTAGCAATGCTGGTAAATGAGCCTTTATCTTTGCATGTTCCAGATTACATGTGTCAGTTTTCAGGGAAGACAAACCATCCAGGAAGAAATTGAATCTTAACTCATTGTTTCATAGATTCCAAGGCCTGAAGGAACCATTGTAATAATCTAGTCTGACTTCCTGTATAACACAGGCCATAGAACTTTCCCAAAATTATTCCGAGAACATATCTTTTAGAAAAACATTCAAACATGACATTAAAATTGTCAGTGGTGGAGAATTCACCGTGATCCTCGGTAAATTGTTCCAATGGTTAATTACCCTCACTGTCAAAAATGTCCAGGTGAGTCGCATCATATGCGCATTTAACTTACATGAATTCAACTATACGCACTCAGTAAAAAAAAAAGAAAAATAACAAGATACGTGTAAATAATGCTGGCGATTCCACCCACCATTCCACTCAATAAGTGTATGCCCCAGAGTAAGCGTGAGATGGGAGATGTGAATTTGCTGTTCCCTCAGTCAGTCTCGGTTCCTGCGTATCTCCCATAGTGTGAGCATCTCGCCACGCTGAGTGTGATTCTAGTTTTTAAAGATACTGTACGTATTTTTCATACAACATGGCCCCTAAACGCAAGCCAACTACTTCATCTGGTACACAACCAAAGAAACAGTGATCTGTTCCAATACTGGAGGAAAAACTGGCTGTGTTGGACTTATTGAGAGACAGTATGTCGGTCTCCAACATGGCATGTAAATATGGCCACAACGAATCTAACATCCATGCCATCAAGATTTGAGAGAGAGAAATTTGTCAAGCCGTAGCATCAAGTGCTCCAGTAACCGCTAAGGTGATGAGCCAGGTGCATGATAAGACTTTAGTGAAGACTGAAAAGGCATTAAACTTATGGCTGGAAGACATGAACCATAAACGTGTGCCTATTGATGGCAACACGTTGCGAGAAAAGGCTCTTAGCCTCTACGCGCTGTTCAAACCTCCCCCTGAAGAGGGACAGCCTTCTGATGAGAAGGAATTCAAAGCCAGCCAAGGTTGGCTTAACAGTTTTAGGAACCGCTTCAACCTCAAAAACGTGCAGACTACTGGTGAAGCTGCATCTGTCAATGAAGAGGCAGCAAAAGCCTACCCCGAACAATTAAAGAAAATCATAGAAGAAAAGGGCTACCTTCCGGAACAAGTTTTTAATGCTGACGAGACTGGAAAAAAATGCCCAACTGCACTTACACTTTGAAATCAGAAAGACAGGCCCCTGGCTTGAAAGCAGCTAAAGACCATGTGACTGTGTTGATTTGTGGCAATGTGGCTGGGTATTTAATAAAGGTGGGCTTGCTCTACAGGGCTGCAAATCCCCATGCCCTAAAAGGCAAGAACAAAAATCTCCTGCATTCTGTTCTGTGTTCTGGCAATTAAATGAAAAGGCTTGGGTGACGGCGGCGTTATTTCTGGATTGGTTCCACAAGTGCTTCATTCCAGAGGTCAAGCGGTACCTCGAAGAGAAAGGACTTGACTTTAAAGTGTTGCTGATCGTAGACAATGCTCTTGGCCACCCTGCAGCACTCCGGTTTGCACATAACGACACTGAAGTCTTCTTTCTCCCCCCCAATACCACCTCCATCCTTGAACCTCTCGACCAAGGCGTGATTCGCTATTTCAAAGCCACATACATGACGCTTACGTTCTCACGGATACGTAGCGCTATGGATGCTGATCCCAATCATAATGTGATGGAGTGTTGGAAGTCCTTCAACATCGTCGATTGCATCCATTGCTTGTTTAATATAAGTGATGCAATCAAGCCTGAAACAGTCAATGCATGTTGGTGAAACCTATGGAAAGAATGTGTGAATGATTTTAAGGGTTTCCCAACCATTGACAAGTGAAATGCATCGTTCAGGTGGCCAGGCAAGTGGATGGTGATGGCTTTGTTGACATCCTTGAGGAAGAAATTGAAGAATTAATTGAGAGCCATAGAGAAACATTGACTAACGAAGAGTTAGAGGAACTGATAAAATAGTCTACAGAAGACGAAGATGATGACGACAAACAGGAAGAGCCAGCAAGTTGGAATCTTCATAAATTTGCTGAAGTGTTCCAAGCAGCGAAACACTTGAATGATTTAATTTCTGAATATGATCCCTCTATGGAACGAAGCCTCAAAATCACACGTAGTATTACGGACGATTTGAGACTGTGTCAAGAAATGTTTGAGAAGCTCAAGACACAACAGTGACAGTTGCCGATCACCATGTTTTTCAAGGAAAAACAACCAGCAGCAGATCAACACAATCAACTTCTTGAGCTGAACCAGAGTCAACCACTTCGTCTACGACTCACTCTCCATCACCCAAGCTCTCTGTCACCTCTGTATCCTGGATCGACATCAAGCCCTGACTACCCCCTGTAATTAAAAATACAGTACTGTAAAATTATATTTTGCATATGTCCTCTTTATTATATACTGTACATTCTTGTATACGTGTTATATTTATACATATTACTATACAGGGTTGTATACACAAAACCATGTACAGGATACTGTACTTTATGGGCGATTTAAGGGATTTTCAAGGGTAATTTTGACTATATGCGATTTTTGCCTTATGCGCTGACTTTAGAACCTAACCCCCGTGTAAGATGCAACTCCGCTGTACGCTTTATTTCCAGTCTGAATTTCTCTAACTTCAACTTCCAACTATTGTTTCACACGATACCTTTCTCTGCGAGATTGAAGAGCCCGTTACTAAATATTTGTTCCCCATGTAGATACTCACAGACGGTAACCAAGTCACCCCATAACCTTCTCTTTGTTAAGCTAACCAGAGCAGTCAGCCACCAGACAAGAAAGCCTGATAACTCGTCATAAATGTGGTTCTAACATTACAACAAAAATGAAATTACTCACATGAAAAAAACTTCTTTAAACAAAAAGGAAGGTTTTTTAGCGACAAACACTATAGGACATAGCCATAAATCTAGAGGAGATTGACCAATTTTTTTGAAAATAAATTAAATGTGGAATTTACTGCTATTTGTCAGATTTATCATTTCACTTGCAAATAATTTTTTTTTAAAAAGTGTTGACAAGTGGGCAGGTAAATTCCAGCAGAGGGAGAAAAGCCGCTGTGCAGTGGATCAAGAAGCCTGTGAGACTCAGAGACCTCAGTGGTAGACATCATTGAAGAATCTAAGTAGAAAGAGCCATGAATGGCCATGCTTCTTTATACACAGTGGGGTCTACTAGCATCTGCTATGCAGATGAATGCATTTGCTTTAACTTTTAAGTTTGTTAATAGTCCTGTTATAGAGCTTTGTCATGTCAGAGGCATACTGCACTTGGAAGGAAATAGTTTAGGAATGGCTAACTTATAGATATTACCATTTGGGTTCAAACTGGCTTCTCAGTGGGAAAAGACCATTTTAATAGGATGTCTCTAGTCTGGTCCAAAATGATATCCCAGCGTATGGGAAGTCTTAAAATGTGTGTGAGAGCTCTAAGAAGGGAAGAAGAAAATTCAGAACAAGAAAATTCTTAGGTTAATCACACAACTGTACAAAACTAGTCTGGACATCACGTGTGATACGTTACGCTGTAACGTATTGAATTTTCTGTTACTATGGTGTAAAAGTCAGTGCTCTCCTAAGCATGTACTGCTTTGTAATTAGGCTAGAGTTGCCAGGTGTCTGGTTTTCAACTGGAACACCCCGTGGAGAAGGGATCCTGGCAGCACCACTGACCAGGCCATTAAAAGTCTGCTCAGCAGCGCAGTGGGGCTAAGGCAGGCTCCTTGCCTGCCTTGGCTCCACACAGGTCCTGGAAGTGGCTGGCATGTCCCTGCGGCCCCTAGGCACGGGGCGATCAGGGATGCTCCATGTGCTGCCCCCCAGCGCCGGCTCTGCAGCTCCCATTGGCCGGGAACTGTGGCCAGTGGGAACTGTGGGGGCGGCGCCTGCGGGCATGGGCAGCGCACACAGCGCAGAGCTGCCTGGCCGTGCCTCTGCCTAGGGGCCGGACATGTCAGCTGGAGTCCACACCCTGAACCCCCTCCTGCACCCCAACCCCCTGCCCCAGGTCAGAACCCCCCTCCTGTACCCTAACTCCCTCCTAGACCCTGCAACCCAACCCCCTGCCCTAGCCCTGAGCCCCCTCCCACACCCAAACTCCTGGAGCCCACACCCCAAACCTCCTCCCACACCCCAACCCTGAGCCCGCTCTCCAAACCCCTTGGCCCCAGCCCAGAGGCCCCCCCCCACTCCAAACCCCTCATCCCTAGAGCCGCACCCCCAGCTGGAACCCTGACCCGCTCCCGCACTCCAACCCTCTGCCCCAGCCCAATGAAAGTGAGTGAGGGTGGGAGAGAGCGCGCGACTGAGGGAGGGGGGCTGGAGTGAGTGGGGGTGTGGCCTCAGAGAAGGGGCGGGGCAGAGGTGGGGCCTTGGGGCAGGGCAGGGTGGTGCAAGGGTGTTCAGTTTTGTGCAGTTGATTGGCAACCCTAAATTAGACCCATGTTTTATCCTCCTCATGTTCACTCGACAATAATGGAAATCCAGGCTGGCAACAGTGGAGTCGGACACCTTGCATGTTAATGCAATGTAATATAATTAAAAAATCAATATAGAAATTAATTACATCTTGAATGTTATGTGTAACGAAATAGCGAATTGGATCTGCTACAGAATATCTCTATTCTCAGTAATCATATTTTTTTAGATGCATCAGGAAATTTATGTATAAATTTCAAAGTTGTGGTTGTTAAACCATGACTAAATACAAATGCTGATATGATCCATACTGTTTTAAGAGAGAGAGAACATAGGCTATTCACAGTCATATGATATAAAGTGTTACCGTATGCCTGCAGTGCATTCCCCTGCCTCACAGCATTAACAACAACTTATGGCCCAGAAAAATAGCTGGGGAAACTTCCCTGGTAGCAACATGAGATTATCATTATCTGGTTTAGGTATAAAACAATGTAATAACCCATTCTAGTTCCCACTGAGCTCAGTAGAAAGATTCCCATGGATTTCAATGGGTGTTGGATCAGACATTTTATGCGGTATTTGGTGGGAAGTTACTATAGCAGTCGCGTGGGTAAAGTGAGAAAGTAGAATTTAGGCATATAGAGGTGCTCCTTAGTTCAAGGTGAGAGACTGTAGGCTAGAGTCAGGTCCTGGGAGGGACTATAGGGTTTGCAAGATAATGAAAGACCTTGCAAAGAGTGGTTTTCCTTGCATTGTTTGTCTTCTTTTATGTTGCTTTCTGTTATTTCAGTGGATGCCAAGTAATGGATCTGATCCTGTTCCTGTTGAAGTTAATGGTTAAAAACTCCCATTGACTTCAGGGGAAGCAGGAATTGCGCCTGATATTTTGTGTTATAGGAGAGTTAATTAAAATGCCTCAGCTACTAAATCTGACTTGGGGAAATGCTGCTGTAATGCACATGCGCACCTTTAAAAAGAATAGTGCAAAGATTTGGGGGTTTTGTTTAGTCACACAATGTCAATATAAGAGCTATGTGGAGGGCAGGGGTTCCATTTCATGAAGGATTTTGCAATTTTGAAATTTAGCTTCATTCCAAATCAGAATGAAAACCAAAAATTGATAAATTCTTTGTGAAGGAAAAGTAAAATAAAAAATCATTGTTGTCGAGCATGCTGTTTTGTTTTGACATAATTGTTCTGTTTTGATTTTAACTTCTTAAAATGTTGCATTTATTAGAATATATGGTAGTATATAATATAGCACAAAAGTTCAAAATGAAAACTAATTTCAAAAGAAATAAATGAAAACATTTCAATCTGAAAATATTAAAAACTGGATCTTTCAGTATTGTCTGAACTTTTTTCCCTGGTTTTCTTCCAAAAGAAAATTCCAGTAAAATCTACTTGATTTTGCAAAGCATTTTAATTTGGATGCAGTATGGTTTGGTCAAAATTTCTCTGACCAGCTCTCATCAGTATGAATAAGGGCGCAGATGTGCAATTGACATCATGGAGGATACCGTGTTTGGCTGCTGAAAGCAGACGTACTTTACTCTGAAGCAGCCTGTTCTTGATGTCCTAAACATTCACTGACTCCAGGGAGAGTCGCTTATGATCAGCACGTACTCAGCCCTGTCTTAGTTTGGCCTGTAGTTAATCAAACAGCTGGGTTTTTTTTTTATAAGCAAACATATGCGTTACAATGAGAGAGTGGGGTAGGGGCAGGGCCATGAGCTCCATTTTGTAGTATGAACTATCCTCCCCTAAAAACGTCAGAAGTTGAATTGTGCTTTTCAGAAAAACCTTTCAAACACCTGATGTTTTATGATTACTCTGCCAAGAGGTTTGACCAAGTTGTTGTTGTGCTTAAAGGCCCTAAAGGAATTCGGCCCCATTGTACTATAATGAAAAATATTGGTAATAAAAAGTCATTCCCTGTCCCATATAACAAGACAACAACAGGTGGATGGACATGGGCATATCCTTTATAAGAGACCTAGAGTACATACATAAAGAATACTAGCGTTAATATTTCAGACTATACAAGCTCCTTCTCCTATATGCTCCAGTAACATACCCTACCGATTTTCATGCTGTTAAGTAATAATAGCCTATTATTCTGGATTTCTTAGCTTTAGGATAATTAATGGATTGTCTGCCAATATAGGGCATACTGTCTGTCTCTGACTATCTATCATACTTATCAGCATCATGTCCGAGCATCTCTCACAGGTAGAAATGACAACAATGAATCTCTCTCTTTCTACCTTGATGGCACAAGAGAGGATTGAAGTTTTTTCTGGTTATTATTTGTTTCTTTGCTTGTTTTTTTTAAAGATTAATGAGACCACTCTTCAAGCGTTACTGCTTTTCATTAGATACTTGAAAATACTTTACCATCCGCTCATCCTAAACTAAGAAAGAGATCTATGTATGAAGAGGTATGTAGGTATAAAATTATTAGGGTTGTCATGAGCTCAGGACTTATGCTGGACATAAACCATAACAATTTCATTTATATTTTTAAAAGGCCATAGGCCTGATCTTGCACTGGTTACTCATGCAAACCTACTGTTGTGTGCAGGATGAGGGCCCAGATCTTGGATCACAGAAATTTTGAGAATTTACCCATTTCTCGTGAGAGTAGTCCTAGTGTGTGCAACTGCTGGGAATTCAGGGTAGCAATAGTTGAAATACTGGTTGACAGTCCAAAAATGTCAGTGATGGATGTTGAATATTATGTTCTGTGTTCGTGTGACCTCAGTTATATACCCAATGATATCTGTTTCATATGAAATATGTATTTTTACAGTAATCTGGAGGAGTGCACCGTTTGTCTGAGAGAACTGTTATTCAAAGAATAAATTTCAGTGGGAGGGAAATAATAAACTCATGTGAAATTACAGAACAAAAATAAACATTTACAGTAACTACCTTATAATGATTATGCACTTTAACAAGATACTTTTGTTGCTTAAAACGGCAAATACACACTAGTACTCATAGGTGCTAGAACTAGAAGTGCTGGGGGTTCTGCCTCACTACTTGGCTTGAAGTGGTTTCCATCATATATGGGGTTTACAGTTTGGTTCAATGGCTCTCACACCCCCACTATACAAATTGTTCCAGCACCTCTGCTAGTACTAAAAAATAAAAAATATAAAAAACTTAGATAAAGTTCAGAAAAAAAGCAACCTCTGTTATATTTCTTTAGTTGGGGAAATCTTCCAACCACAGTTCCCCCAGAAAACTCATGTTGTCATTCATGTTGTCATTATCTACATTTATTTAAAATTGTTCTTCATATCTTTAGCTCAGGTTGAAAATAACTGAAATACGTGAATCCAGATATTCTGATTTTTTTAATGTAATCTTGTATTTCTTAACATTTTGGGCTACTTCTGAAAGGCGATTATTTCAGTAATTGAACTGCATCTCCCCAACCCCTTGATCTCTCCTTCTTTGCTAGTAAGCTGAAGTAAAACTGTTTTTTAAAGAGCCTGTGTATCTTCTACAGTGTATTCTGGGATTTCTAAATGTGTCATCAAGTTCTGAGTATTACAGACATTAGCTGGATTAGTGTAATTGATTTCTTCAGTTTACCTAACAGGGCTTTTGGTTTGAGGGCCCACTTGCTTCCAGTTTAAATTGTGTGTCTAAACTTTACTCCAATTAATTTGCCAATGAGCTACAACATATTAATAATGTCAAAGCAGATATGAAAGGCCTCGCTTGTCAACAGGTGCAAATTAAATAGAGCATTAATGCTTTTGGTTCCCTTTCTTAAAGTGTTTGTGAATTAAGTTTCCACTTAGGTCCTAGTATTGGTGTGCAAGATTAAAAAAAAAAAAGTCAAGAAAAGTAACACTGAAGAGTGTGTGTGTATATGTGTTTACACACACATTTAACCATTAAAATATTAATTTGGCAGGCACAATGCAAAATGCCAGCCTTCTGAGGTTAATAGACCGGACATGCAATGTATGGTTTAAATGTATTTGATGATTGTGTTTTCCTCAGAATAGTTTGCAAGAAACCACACATTTACTGTATTTTATGGTTGTGTTACTTTTGTTCTCCAGCGAACAGAGTATTTGCCAAGCCCGGGCTTCAGTTATGGTCTATGATGATACCAGTAAGAAATGGGTGCCAATAAAGCCTGGACAGCAGGGATTCAGCAGAATCAACATATACCACAACACTGCCAGTAACACCTTTAGAGTAGTTGGAGTTAAACTACAAGATCAACAAGTGAGTAACTATGTCTTTTGTGTCCTGTACATATCCTTTGATCTCTAAAGATGTAATCAGTTATATAATTAATCCTACTCCTACAAAGGGTATATACATTTATACTTTGTTCCATAAAGCCATGTCCTGTGTGATTTCTTGATCCAGGGCTGTACCTCTATTTATTATAGCTTGTTGTTTGTCCTTTACGTGAGAAAGAAATCTCATTGAACATTAGGCATGGAAGAATTTGTGTGTTTTCTGCTCCATTTTATTATCCCTGTTTTCTACTGAAGGCTTTGCTCCCTGCTACTCCCCAACTGCTCTTTACTGCTCCATTCGTGGTACAAACTTCTAGTGTTCCTGCCAAATAAGAGATCATTCACTCTCCCTGTGACTCCTGCCTTCTTGTGATCAGTAACTAAGTTCTCATATTGCATTTTAAAAACCTAGGCACATATTCTGATCTCATTTACAATGGCATAAATGGAGCTATGTGGGATTTACACCATCAAAACTGAATTCAGACTCTGCTCCCTAGTCAATGGCTATCAGTATGATATGGGGGCACGGTCAGCAGCAGTATCAGGTGTGTCAGGCTGAAGTGTGAAAGCATTTGTTCCCAGGAACTATAAATAGATGTCTCATTCTAAATGTAATATTCACATTCAAGTGAACAAATCACATGATTCTGTAAACTGTTAAATCAATGAATTAGTCCCACTTTACATTTTAGAACAAGGGCCTGGGAGTCAAGAGTCCTAGCCCTGTCATTCACTTGTGTGATAGGGCATGTCACTTAACTTCTCTGTCTCAGTGTCTGCCTTTTGTAAAATGTAATGATGCTTACTACTCTGCTTTGAAAAGCAAACTGTGGATGGAAAGTGCTACATATGTGCTAATTAGTATTTAATGTTAGACAATCTGATGTACCCACCGCCTTCATGTTTTTTAAAAGGAAACCCAAATAATTTTTGGAAAATGTAGTATGTTGGTTTTCAACTATTTACAGTGTACTTCTGAAACTGTTTAAAATACTTTTTCATCTCTATTTTTATCCTTTTCTGGTCAGCAAAGATGTTATAAATATACATAACTCTTGAATCTTTTTCTTGTATTTTGAATAGTGCTGAAACATGTAAAGCTGCTGTGTTTAATTAGTAACAAGATCAGATATCTTTGTTTATACTTTGGTATCATTGACTGATGTCAGGATGGTTGTGAAGTAGTGCACATTAATGAACTTCTAGTACCTAGCCCAGTAAGGGAAGCACAAATCCTTGTTTCACATGGGCCCAACATAAATAACAGCTGTTGTATTTTGTATACAAATTTTTCAGCAATTGGGTGATGGCTTTTTTTCCCCCTGAACTACTTATTTGTAACTTAGTGGGCTTTCTTAAGCAGATTATAACAATTTAAATTTAGGACAAATTTGAGACTTAAATTGTAAATCTTGGCAGTGGTGCTTTAAATGTGTCAGTTCATTAGCTTTAGCCACTGGATTGGATTGCAGAAGTCATTGTTTGCATGAAGTAAATAAGTAGGCACAGGTCATCACTGAAAACATCTGAATTCAGGAGGAAACATATGTAAGAAGATAAAATCCATATGACTACTGAGTGGAGGTGTTCAGGCATTTGATGACAAAAAATAACTGTGAAGCTACCTGGCACTAGGTTAAAATCTCTTCAGAAAATAAGAAAGTATTAGAGAAAATACTAATTTAAAGATGATACAAAAAATGCATTATAATCACAAAATCCGTTGGACATAGCATAAACTGATAGATAAGACTGGGATTTAAAAGATCATTTCAAAGTTTTTCAGGTTCAGAATTTAAACTTCTTCACAGCTCTAAATATCACATCTTCTGTAGTGGTTTATAACTGCAACCAAGATTTGCTAAATAGTTGCTTTTAACAACAACAAATGCCATCCAGTGCAAATTGTTCTCTGTTCAAACCAATTCATGTACCCTCATACTGACTTCAGTAAAGTCCCATTGAAAAGTGAGGGTTTGTTAAAATTAACTATTTAGCTAGCAAAGCATGTTTTCTGAAAATGGCCAGATCCTCAGCTAGTGTAAATTGGCATGAAGTGAAATCACCTGGAGCTATGCCGATTTATACCAACTGAGGATCTGGCCCAAAATCCCTAGCACAAGGTCAGTTTAAACTTGTATTGCATACTGATTGGCAGGATAAGAGAGAGAGAGATCAGTATAATCTACATGACATGACCTTTGTCTGCTTTTAATGTCTTCTGTTTAATTTACTCCTTTCCCTAGATCTCTCAGAATCTTTCATTTTAATTTACATTCTCTGTCTTCTGCTGCATCTTCTGCTGCATGTAGGTTTTCCCTTTCTTGTCTTTCTCTAGCTGCTTTTTCTAGCTTTTTCTTCTGGCCCTTTTCCTGGTTTTCGTTTAACGACATTTACAACTTAGTCCTTATTTTCCTTACCTTTCTATCTCTGTTTGTCCTTTTCTCTAATTAGTCACCACTGAAAAGCTCACCAAAAAGGTTCCATCCCACTAGTGTAGTTTTTAAGATGATGTTGAGTGTGATCATATGTAAATTTAACAACTGGAAGTGGTCATCAGACCATTTTATAGGTCTTATTTATGGGTCTCATTTGCATGCTTCGTTCTCTCTCTCTCGCTCTTTCTCGGCTGCAAAGTTAAAGTACTTATTAACGACATAGTGCAAATGAAGTCATCTGTTTCCCCTGCACAGATGCACGTATCTGTGTAGACTCATACCAGCATGATCAGCAACCCCAAAAAAGCAGCAGCAATACAAGATGAGGCACTTTTCAAACTGTGGTCACCAGCACTTTAACCACTTCCATTTTGTTAGTCATTCGCCTTGAATATTTGTCTGCAGAAGTCAGCTGCTTTTAGTTTAATTCAGAGGTATGACTGAGTGATTGTTAAGTGAGGAATTTAATATCAAGTGATACGGCCTCAGGAGGAGCGCCTTATTGAGATGCATGTGGCAGGGCTGTGCTGAAGAAATAGACGGGACAAGTCAAAAGTGAATCACACTAGTCTGGAGGATTTACATAAAGTCCCGAGCTAGAAAATTATTATAAAAATGGGCCCTTGGAGAAGGTGGTACTTTTCAGAATTGACCACTGCAAGGTTAGGCCAGTATTGGAGCTTGTACCCTAACAGCATCCTTGTGGTATAAATTTGCCACATTTTTGAAAATGTTGGGTCAAATTCATCAAGTTGTTGGGGCCTGGGCCTGCTTGTAGCAGGATTAAATTTGGCTTGCCCTGTGGAGGTATTAGCCATTCTGAGGTTATTAGGCTATAACCCTCTGAATTTTAGAGTATGTACAGTTGGTGACAATCTGGGGAAACATTGCAAGTGGCACAAGCATCAAGCTGAAAGGAAATGTCCCTGCATTATTATCTTATAGTAGTGCCCAGATCCCAATCATAGACAAGGCCCCCTGTTCCAGATGTCATACAGATCCATAAAAAAAAGACAGGCCTGCCCCAAGGTCTTTACAATCTAAGCATAATACAAAAGACAACAGATGGATACAACAAACAAAGGGAGAACAAGGTAACATTGACACATTCCTGGCCATCATGAAAAGAAATGGTGGCATTGAAAGATGGCAAATATAATATGGATATACAAATATTTTTTCACACAATTAATAATTAAGCTGTGGAACTCATTGCCACAAGATGTCACCGAGGACAAGAGCTTAGCAGGATTCAAAACAGGATTGGACATTTATGTAGATGATACAATTATCTGGTGTTTCAACAGTAAATATTAAAAGGGATGTGTGATGGGGTGTACGGATCCTGTGCTGTAACAGCTACAATAGGGTTAATGGACAAAGCAACTACTTCCTCACCTGCAACTGATTATATAACCAACAGCGGGTGGGATACAAGGCTGCAGCTCAGGCAGAGAGGGACTGCTGTCAGGGTGTCTGTGGAGGACTCTGCACCAGCCACAAACTCAAAGACAGGAAGTGGCCCAGGGAATCAGCAGTGAGTCTGAGGAAGCAGAATGTATCAGCTTAGTAGTACAGGGTTCCAGGACTGGAACACAGAGGAAAGGGAGTGTCTGGGTTCCCATAGAAGGGATTTAAATCCCTCCTAATGCAAGGGGGTAAGGACTACTGAGCTCAGGTTGGGGCTGAAGACCTGACATAAGCTCCTAGGACTGTTTGTTGGACTCTTTATTGTCCTGGAAAGGGTGGAGCCCTATAAGTGACCTTATGGGAGGGCTGAGTTGTGAGAAGAGGCAAACCACCTCAGGCGCAGAGTGGCCATTGATAGGGTGTGCCAGAGGCTTCTACACCATGCCTAGCCATGATGGGGGCACACTGGCCAGTGAGTGACCCTTCTACAGGGGAAAAAGGGTTTTCAGAGGGATCAAAACCATCATGCTTCAGGCCTGAAGTTAAACTCTAACTATTGGGAGTTAGAAAGGAGAATCCTTCCTGGTGGGCAGATTAATCCATCGCTGTTTTCTGCAAGGTTTCTTGCACTTTCCTGTTAGCTGCTGCTGGCCACTGTTGGAGCTAAATACTACTCTAGGTGGACCACTGGTCTCGTCCAGTGTGGCAAATCCTAGATTCTGACATATGTAGCTCTAGAGGAAACTTCCCCTAGAAATGTTATAAAAGCTATGTTCCGAACAGTGGAAAATTTTTCTGTATTTATTTATTTATTTTATTTGCTCCTTTGAAGCATCCAACTTTCCATTTCACAATTCACCTTGTGATCTAAGCACCATCTACAGCGGATGCTACTCTGCCCTCATTCTTTCAGCAAGAGGCAAAGCAGTCCCGTGTTTGCTTTATTCTGAAACTACTGACTAAGGAGGTAAAATTAAACTCATACCACTTCCTTTCCTTTTCCTTTTAATGGGAGCCACACTTTGGAGCATGAGGACAGGTTGTATACTTATTCTTCTGCACGTTGGTTTTGCTGGCAACCTGGAAAGTAGCAGTATTCCAAGAGTTAATATGGGTGAGAGGGTTCAGAATTCTGTCTCTCCTCCACTTGAAGTGGTTAAATCCTCAAAGTGAAGGTAGCATTCTGAATTCTTCAGACCACATGGAATTAAATGCTCTGAGACGCAAACTGAAGAGTTTACCTGCATTGGTAAATAATTTATTGCAGCGGCTTTTTGCAATTTTTATCTTTAATTGTGTTAGTCATCAAATGCTCCACACCCTTTAGTGCTCTTCAGATTTGTACAGTCCTGCGTCTGAAAACCAAAGACACTCTCCAGATGAAGAGGACAGACTGTTCAGAGTCGAGAGAGCCACACACCAGTCTTCCCAAACGTTTCTTGAAAGGCTCTGGCTCTGCCTCCCTGACTTAAGTTAGTCAGAGACGGTTGAAAAGCTTAATTTTTTTAAAATTGGTAAATGTGAAAAATACTTGCTTGTTAGCCCAGACATAAGACCCCTTTTGCTCTCTACAGACCCATTTCACCATGGGCATTATTCATGGAAACTTCCCTATATTCCCTTGCCTAAGCCCAGAGGGGTTGTCTGTAGGATGAGCAAGTAGTTCTGTCTCTGTGTGATTCAGGCATTGCCCGCCCCCCTCCCCCCCCCAGCACTGTGTCTGCCATCTAGTGGCAGTAAATGTGGTCTTGCAGAACTGGACTGATACTGCTAATTTATATCCCATAGTCAACTGAGCAGCCTTGTGACAGCAACAGACTTCATTCACTAGACACATGAGCTGATTGGGAATGGGGAACAGAGGTGCATGATTCTGGATGCCAGATTCAATCCTTTGAGTAATCTAAATGACAGCAGGGGGGTTTTGGTAGGGTGGGAGTTGTTTGTTTTAATTATTATTGGGTTTTTTGTTGCTTTATTTATTTTATTTGTATTACAATATTGGTTTGCAAACCTAGTCGTGGACCAGAGCTCTATTGTGCTAGGCACTGTACAAACACAGAACAAAAAGACAATCCCTGCTCCAGAGAGCTGCTAATCTAGGTATGACATATGTTTCTGAGGCATATATCACCTAAGTATTTGGAAAAAAAGGATTCTTCCTTTAAAAAAAAAAAAAGAAGAAGAAGAAGGCAAAGCATAATTGCCCATTTTGCTTCTATTCAGATAAGCTTTTCAAATAAAAATCCCTGTGATCAATCCTGTGTGCCAGTTTGAAAATGCTGCTGTGGTAGGAATTATAGAATATCTACTTTGAGAGTTCCAGATCCACCACATTCTAAAGGGACAATGCTGATGTTAAACTAACTTGTGCTCTTAGTGTAACAGCTCTCATTCTGGTCTTTCTGTAGTTCTCTGGCTGGCCAAATCATTATCTGTACTGAAAAATATGAAATCTTAAACACAACAACCCACAGATATCTGTCTGAAACATCACCCAAAATGGCTATGTGTCCTGTTTCTGATCTCTCACAACTGTGAATCAGGAGCTTCTCCAGTCAAGTTGGTGGTGACAAAGTAATGTGGACTGATTCTTACACTTGTAAGAAGGGAGGCTTCTTAAAGGTTTACCCCAGAGTTTCCTTCCGTATACGTCCTTGCTACACAAGCCACTCCGGGGGCTATTTAATTATCTGACACCTCAGTATTATTTTCCAATAGCCCTTTGTGGTGAGTGGGCTGCCAAAATGTCTCTGTTTTCTGCTTCCTTCGTCTTCTTTTCTCATTCCTGTCTAAACACTTTCACTCATGCTGCCCCCTGCACTTAAAATAGTCTCCCAGACAGTGTGCTGCAAACCCCCTCCTTCTACTCCTGGAAGTCACTTCTTATCACTCAGTGATGGAGCTGATTCACATACTACCTAATCTGAACCCCACTGAAGAAAGACTCGCATTGACTTCAGTGCGCTTTCAATCAGAATTATAGCCTGGAGCTTGGTTGGGCCTATTGTAAAGTGAGGGTCAAAACAACCCCACCTGTAGGGGCCAGCTATGAAGTTCAGACCTAGATTTGCAATACTTGAATATTTGGAATTGTTCTTATCCAGGACATAGTTTCAGGCTTATCTCTCCCCCAGCTCCACCTGTTTAGTAAAGAGACAACCTCCATTGAGCACACTGATATTTTAATGGCACTGTATCTGTGTGTAACTTTGGACTGTGAGACCTTCAGGATAGGAATTTTTGTTTTGGCCTTATGTTACCTGTCATAAAGTGCCAGTGTAGCCTGCTGGCGAGCGTGCATTATAGGTCCCCGTCTGTGCTCAGTCCACAAAGTACCTGAGGCTATTACAGCATCAATTAGGGATCCTTCACTATTTAGCTTAGGCTATAGCAGCTCATGCTTTTAGCTTTGGAGGTTCCCAGTTCAGTCCCCGGTGTGTCAGCCAAGATGACAACCATCATACTATAACTACGAACCTTTACTAATTAGATGCCAATCGTTTTAATTTGTCTCTGAGCATAGCACTTGGCAGCTCCATCTTTAGGAGAAGAAAAAGATGAAAATCAACAAAAAGATAAAAAAACATTGTTAGCGTTTCTCTCCCCATGCCATTAAAATGCCTTTTTATTTCTGTAGCCATGAGTGGCAGCTACAGAACTTGCAGCAAGGCAGCAGGTGGAAGTGGACACTCTGAGTCCTCTGGTACTATCTGTGCTGATCTAATTCTAGACAAAACAATTCCTCCACTTGAGAAACTGGTAGTAACTTGGAGCATGCAGGAGGAGCAAGTCAGGCCTGTGGCATCCACTTAAACATGTAACCTGTTGTGGGGGAGGATTGGTGCCAATGAATCAGTTGCTCCCTTTCTCCAACAACTGTGGGTGATTGCTTTCCAACAGTCGAACACCTATCTGCAACATGTAGGTGTATGGTGGAGCTTTTGAGGGAGGCATGAGCAGGTAACAGATTTTTCAGGTCGAGCCCGTGTGCCCTGACACTGAATCGAACAATTCTAAATCTCCTCAGCAGGCATGCGTCTGTAAATGTCAAAACTCACATTTGCTTACCTTGTTCTGGAAGGTGTGCATACATTTTTTTTGCTATTACAGACCTGAAGTGATCCTTGCCTTTTCTTTCCTATCAGAGAGTTGAATATTTGTAACCTTCATCTATATCTCAAATTGCAGGTAGTGATTAATTATTCAATTGTGAAAGGACTGAAGTACAATCAAGCAACACCTACCTTTCATCAGTGGCGTGATGCACGGCAAGTCTACGGCTTGAACTTCGCAAGCAAGGAAGAGGCTACCACGTTCTCCAATGCAATGTTGTTTGCGCTGAATATCATGAATTCACAGGATGGAGGTATGAGCAATCACTTTGCTCTGCTCTTTTATTAATCGCTTTGCTAGCCTGTGGTACTAGCTGTCTGCATTTACGTACCTCAGTCATATGTTGCAGGTATGCCCGCTATCTGTGCCATGCCAAAACAAATAAGCAGAAAGGTGTAATTTAGTCTCCTTGTTGAGGGTCTTTAATTGCACCAACAGTTGCTGTGGCGGGCACTGTACGTATTTGTATGATTTGCTTTTCCTTCTTTCTTTCCATTTTTCACTCAGTCTAGTCCACGCCAAGAGATTAGTGGCAAAATTTTGCCATCCTTACACTGCACAGTAGCTGACTGGGCAAGTAGCTCCATTTATTTATATGGAAACTACTGGTGGAGTAATGTACAACTCAATATGGGTAAGAGTGTCAGAATCTGAATCTAAACAAACAAAAAAGCTAGAGGAAAGCTGTGACATCTCATAAAATTTTACATGTAGAACTTGGAGCTTGTATTTCTTCAGGTGTCTTATCTGTCAGTTACAAACGTTAGCTACATTGGCCTACCTCCCTTGCATAGAGGGTACGTATATGTACAGTGTTTGGCTTCTGGTTATAGGACACAGTAAGGGCCAAAAATTTAAACCTTGGCTTTGGCTTATGCTGTTACAAGTAGTATATTGACTGCAGTTCAGGTTTATAGTGGAAGGTAATTGCTTCATGAGTGGAAAAGGTGACTGGTGGTGTCTTGCCAAAGACACAGACTCGGGGCCGTATTGCCCAGTGGAGGTCACTTTCAGAACCCAAGAGGTTTTAAGTTTCTTCTGTAAGCTTAAAGCCTTTGATCTATAGTATCAGTCAAATTATGCGCTCAGTGATGTGTCTGTTACCTCACTAAAGCACGTGGGCTGACTGAGTGTAGAACATAACTCTAAACGCTTTGTTATACCATTTATTTTATTTTCCTGCCAAAAAATGCTTCAGACCTCCATTTTCCCTCTGGAAGTGCTTCAGCTCCAGTTACCCTCCACTGAGGCATCTGTGTTCGATTACAGTTTCATGTTACCATCTCACCCAAGTGCAGTGCCTCATTGGCAGTAGTGGCAGCCATCTTAAATAAATGAAGTAATAACTCAAATATTTTAATAATTTCTGACTTACACAAAACACACTAAAATGCCATTTAAGCTCAGAGCAATGTCACACTCCTCTCCTGATGACCCCTGGAGCATCTGGAAGTATGTCTTTTTACTTTACATGCCATGTGGCTGATATTTTTCCCCCACAGTTTTTATGTTTGACAGATTGATAAATTTAAAAAATCAACAGAGAGCAAGAAAATTTGCCCCAAATTCCACACATACTATGTCTCAGAAGTATCGGGGCATACATTCTGCCTTTTTCAGCCCAAGGGGTAGTGGAGGGCTCTGCTAACGTAGGAGACTCCAGGAGGAATTCTGTCTGATTTCAGCACTTCTTCCCCCTCACCCAAGCCCACCTTTGCAGGACCCAGCACAATTTGACTCTGAATGTCTCCAATACCAGGTCTTATGTTGTACACATGTGAGGCCCTTCAATTCAAAGAACGGCAAAGCCTGAAACATTATTTTAGGTCACATGATAAGATCTCAACCAATTAGATTGTGTTTTGGCAATTGAAGACTGTAATGAGGAAGTCATTGGATTTAGCTGACTTTCCATGATTAACCTAGTTTTCCTCCAAAACTTCCTTAACTTTTCATCTGAAGTGTCTTATGCTTGTTGTCTAGCCAAAGGACAGTGTTTGTTTTTGCAAAATATGACATTGTTCAAAGAAGGTGCCTTGGAAACGGGGGTACTTTGAAAAATGATAGGTTTTTGCTTTTGGTTATTTAACTTTAATATATCTTAAAATGGTTCAGACTAAAAACTCCAAACTTGTGTTCTAAGCTAGTTGTTCTCACTGAGGACTAGTGTCTCTAATAACAATGCATATTTTAGGAAGGAAATTGTTAAATATATTCATTATCAAACTTTGAAACCTTGAAAACTCTGTCGGACCAAATTCTTAGCTGGCCTTCACAAATTCTATTTGTGGACACACAGAATTATGAGCATGTGTATTTATAGGCAAAAATCCTGCCTACACACTTTTAAAAACTCTGTCACCTGCATGTTGCACAAATGTTAGATTTTGCATATGGGAAAGCCATTAGGAGAAAATAGATTTTTCAGTGCAAAATCCTAACAGTGATGTGAACATAGGCTTTAATGTTGTTCAAGTGCACGTGCAGGGGTTTCCGACTGTAAGAGGCAGGAGTGCAGTGTGTGCACACACAGTTTTCACACACACAGGGTGGAGGCCAGGTACTGAAATTCAGGCCCCAAATCTTTACTGCAAAGTAGAGGTTCTCTTTGGAAATTGTAATCTAAACCTAACACATGGGGAAAATGTGAGCACAGTGCATCAGCACCTCCTGCTGCTTGTACTAGACATGGATGTGCTATTTTTAGTGTGTGCTTGCTTCATATATCAGCTCCATGACACTGTTGTTTTGGTGCCTGCAAGGCCCACTGTGGTTTGTTCGAGGTTTTGGCTTCAGCTACTACTATCCTCTTTAGCTCAAACACCCGCCTGTATAGACTACAATTAATCATGAAGACTTGTAAAGAAAAACTGAGAATATATCATGCCACTAGCAGATGCAGAGCCAGTTTATTTTAACTGGAGTAAAATTGTAGAAAAGACAAAGCTGCCCTCAAAGCAATGATGTGTTCTCTGAGTGTCACATTAATCTTAAATTTAGAGTTTAAGCAATTATGGCAGTCAGTTTTTCAGCAATAAAAGTAAACTTCTTATGCAGTGCTGACTTTTGAATAAATGAGGAGAAATGTCAGATACATAAATAGACATGAACTACAAGGGAAATATGCAATTGAATCCCCGGTCTCTTTACCTGTGCATGCCACGGGGCTGCTATCTTCAGAGAAGCACCAGGATATATACAAAGGACTGTGCAGTGGTGGAGCTTTAAAATTCCACAGGGCTTGCCTTGTTGTGCAGAGTGAATGTCATTGTATGACAACGAGTTTCTGGTTTTAAAAAATAAAAAAGACACCCTTCTCCCATAGATCCAATGGGTTATTAATGCTTCAGGCTATCCAGGTGTTTCTTCAGAAAGTACACAGTGTGGGTTGCATTTTCAGACTGGCATATAAGGAAATACTAAAACAAAACCCCAGATAGCAACAGTTGGGTTAAAAATCTAGACCTAAACTTGCACCTAGCTCTTGGTTTTGTAGCAGTTGGTAACAGCCCTCTGGATGGGTTATGTGCAGGAATTGCACCTGGTACTTCTTGATTTAAACATATGAGCATCGACCACTATACTTAGAGGACTAAGCCCTGTAGCCAGCTCATAAGCCTCTTATGTGGACCAGCCTCTAGAAGGGGACAAAGACCACCACTGTGCGAAGGGAGGTTACAGGTTGACATAACCCCATAGATCCTATAATGGGTGAAATGTGATTGATGGCATAGCTGCCCCTTCTCAGTGATGGGGAACATTTATTTTGGGGGGGGGGGAGGGATAGCTCAGTGGTTTGAGCATTGGCCTGCTAAACCCAGGGTTGTGAGTTCAATCCTTGAGGGCGCCATTTAGGAATCTGGGGCAAAAATTGGGGATTGGTCCTGCTTTGAGCAGGGGGTTGGACTAGATGACCTCCTGAGGTCCCTTCCAACCCTGATATTCTATGATTCTATGAAATCAAATGCTTAGATACAAACTCCAAGGCTTATGTCAATATTAGGTGAGTACGTAATTCCCAGTATTGTAATGGGAGCTGTGTGCTTACCCCTTCCTTTCAACTCCTTCAAAATGTACAACTGAGTGTGCTCAGTGGGTTACAGGTAACTGTTCACGGCAGTAGCTGTATATGGTAGGGAGCATGCTACAGCATTCTATCCAACGCTTGCTCCTAACAAACACCATCCAGCCTTCAGAATTGTTGATTGTAGTCAATTTGAATCATGATTGTTTACTTGTCAATGCTTGCATATGCCTCATTATTTTGATTTCCTTATGTCTCTCTTTATTCTGTTCTCCTTCAACTTTGTGCTAGAAAATAAAAAGCTGGCCCTAAGCCATCCAGCAAAGTTAGAACTGATATCACTGACTTGCGGATAACTACTCCCATGCTTAATGTTGTTAGCGGCACCATTTATTATGGCCATCAAGATGACAAATGGGTTCCCATTAAATGAATGCCTTTCATGAGCCTCCACTTCACAGAGAGAAGTCAAACTTGTTTCCCGGCACGAGTTACATCTTGCAGTTACTGCCCCTGGCTGCTCCTCCTCATTCACAGCCTAGGTGTTCAGTTGGCAGAGGAAGCACCCCTTCTTACCCAACTCCAGACATCCTATGAGGAGTATTTCATATCACCCCTCTCCTGGTTCTTTAATACATATCATGCCAAAGGCGTCTCTGGCACTTTACAAATAGACAAATCTCTGACCCATAGAGATGTCCAAGTCTCTGACCCTTAGAGATTACAGTCTACATTAGATCAAGCACGCAACAAAAACCAGCAGCAGAACAGTGGGTAGGACAGGGAGGTAATGGGGGGAAGACATCAGGAAGCAAAAGGGGGCAAATTAATCCCCGGCACAACTGTATAGACTTCAGTGGAGCTACAACCACAGATGAATGTAGCCTGAGAAGAGTGGTTATTCCCACCGTGCGAGGCTAAGTCTTTAGGTTCAACTGTGCATAGGGGATAGCGCATGGCTGCGTTGCCTGAGGAGGGGAATCTGAGAGTCACATTTCCTTCCCTACTCCTCTCTTGCTCTGGAGAAAAGTAAATTGCTGGTGGTGGGGGCAGGCACAGTCATGGCTACACACACACACACCCATCTGTTTGCTTGCAGGTGGAGTCTCAGGAATGCAGTCTTTTCTCTCCTCCCCATCCCCACAGAACCCCAAAGCTGCAGCAGAGTAGATTCCGTGGGAGCCACACAGGGAAATTGAGGGTGTGGCTTTACTGCCATGTGACTATGTGGTTTCACATCTTTATGACTGGGGACGCTGAGGGGCTTTCTGATATTAATAATTCAGTATCATTTGGAGAAAAATGGAGAATCTGGTTTATTTTTGGTGCTGCCTGATAATTTAGTATATTTTGTATGTTGCGGGATTGCGGTTTCCTTTTTGATGCAGGTGTCTGGAGTTTTCTGATAGGTGCCTCGTCCTTGTTGTTTTACAAAGCTAGAGAATCAACAAAATATTTCTATTTCTGAATTTAAATTCTACCTGAGCCTTGTTGCTGGAGGGCCTCATGGATGGAGTGTGTGCTAGAGAGAATTGGTCGATGGAAACACAAGATCAGGCTGTGCTTGGGCCACCGGGAGGTAGGCACAAGAACAAGAATGGGTCAAAGGGCGTGACTAGGGAATGACTTTCACTGTAGAAAGCAGTTTCCTTCTCTTGTGTATATTTGCCTTACATACACAAACACACACACACACACACACACACACAGATAAATATGTCTCTCTATATACAGTACAAAGCGTGTAGAGTTCAGCTGACTACCTTCTGGCACAGATCAGCACATAGCACTGAGATGGCTGCAGCTCAGGTTACCAATCAACTTTGCATGGGGGACATGTTTTGGCAACGAGTAGGGATGTTCCTCACTCCTGTTTTTCGTTTAGGAGCTCTGCTGCAGCTCTTTTTCTTTTTCACCATTCCGTGTAGGTCATTTTACATGTACCTCTCCAGCACCCTTTCCCCTGGGCTGGATCCCATGGAGTTTTCAGAATTTAGGATCCTTTCCACTCCCTCGTCTTTTCAGTCAAGACTGGGAACCTGCCAAAGGTCCGAGAGGGATGGAGCAGAAACCTGAAAGCAAGGAGTTAGCTAAGACTGTTTTTCTATTTGTTTGCTGGCTTCTGTTAAGAAAATAAACCTCCTTGCAAGAGACTGGGTGTGGCACTGCATAGTTTGGAGCTGGGGTGGTGGCAGGCCCAGTGACCATGTGCTTTTTATTTTTGGCAGTATTTCAGACAGTTATCAGTCAAATCATTTTCAGTTAGAACTATTCCAAGTAGTTGGGCATATTTCTTAATACCTGTATTTCAAAGACAGCAAAAGCCACTGCCTGCACTTTAAAGAATGGAAAAGTTAGAGAGTCAGCCATATGCATAGACCTTTACCCAGTGCCATCACTGCTGTGGTAGATAACATTGCCCCGAGACTTTCCACTACAACAAAAGACACATTGTGTGGGAAGACAAAAGACTTCATCTTCATCTTCATTACAGTGCTGCATAATGCATCAATAATGGAGCATGGCAGCCACAGAACATAAACCTACGAACCAAGACCCATTTGCCGCAAGCTAGGAGAAATTAATTGCTGATAACATTTCTTCCACCCTAACAAGTTTGCAAACCTCTGTGGAATAAAGAGTTGCCTGCCCCGTATCGTCCCACTGACATCATGAAGTGTGAGGCTGGTCTTCCATATTATGAGAGGTGGATACACCTCAGTAGTCTAAGGGTATGTCTACACTACGAAATTAGGTCGAATTTATAGAAGTCGGTTTTGTAGAAAGCGGTTTTATACAGTTGATTGTGTGTGTCCCCACACAAGTGCTCTAAGTGCATGTAGTCGGCGGAGTGTGTCCACAGTACCAAGGCAACCGTCGACTTCCGGAGCGTTGCACTGTGGGTGGCTATCCCACAGTTCCCGCAGTCTCCGTCGCCCATCTGAATTCTGGGTAGAAATCCCAGTGCCTGATGGGGCTAAAACATTGTCGCGGGTGGTTCTGGGTACATATCGTCAGGCCCCCGTTCCCTCCCTCCCTCCGTGAAAGCAAGGGCAGACAATCGTTTTGCGCCTTTTTTCTTGAGTTACCTCTGCAGACGCCATACCACGGCAAGCATGGAGCCCGCTCAGCAAACCGTCACCGTATGTCTCCTGGGTGCTGGCAGACGTGGTACTGCATTGCTACACAGCAGCAGTTAATTGCCTTTTGGCAGCAGACAGTGCAGTATGACTGGTAGCCGTCATCGACGTAGTCCTGGGTGCTCTTTTAATCGGGTGCCTGGGCAAACATGGGAGTGACACAGCCAGGTCATTTCCCTTTTAAGTTTCATCTCATGGCGATTCAGTCCTACCGGCAGTGCACTGTCTTTTAACCTCCAGCCAGCAGAAGATGATGGCTAGTCGTCATACTGCACCGTCTTCTGCCGAGCACCCAGGAGATGATGACGGCTAGCGGTCGTACTGCACAGTCTGCTGCCAGCAAGATGTATAAAGATAGATGAAATGGCTCAAAACAAGAAATAGACCAGATTTGTTTTGTATTCATTTTCTCTTCCTTCCCTCTGTGAAATCAATGGCCTGCCAAACCCAGTTTTGAGTTCTATCCTTGAGGGGGCCATTCAGTTTCTCGCAAAGCCACCCCCTTTGTTGATTTTAATTCCCTGTAAGCCAACCCTGTAAGCCATGTCGTCAGTTGCCCCTCCCTCCGTCAGGGCAACAGCAGATAATCATTCCGCGCCTTTTTTCTGTGCAGACGCCATACCACGGCAAGCATGGAGCCCGCTCAGATCACTTTGGCAATTAGGAGCACATTAAACACCACGCGCACTATCCAGCAGTATATGCAGCACCGGAACCTGGCAAAGCGATACCGGGCGAGTAGGCAACATCAGCGCAGTGACAAGAGTGATGAGGACATGGACACAGACTTCTCTCAAAGCAGGGGCCCTGGCAACGTGGGCATCATGGTGCTAATGGGGCAGGTTCATGCGGTGGAACACCGATTCTGGGCTCGGGAAACAAGCACAGACTGGTGGGACCGCATAGTGTTGCAGGTCTGGGACGATTCCCAGTGGTTGCGAAACTTTTGCATGCGTAAGGGTACTTTTATGGAACTTTGTGACTTGCTTTCCCCTGCCCTGAGGCGCAAGAATACCAAGATGAGAGCAGCCCTCACAGTTGAGAAGTGAGTGGCAATAGCCCTGTGGAAGCTTGCAACGCCAGACAGCTACCGGTCAGTCGGGAATCAATTTGGAGTGGGCAAATCTACTGTGGGGGCTGCTGTGATGCAAGTAGCCAACGCAATCAAAGATCTACTGATATCAAAGGTAGTGACCCTGGGAAATGTGCAGGTCAGAGTGGATGGCTTTGCTGCAATGGGATTCCCTAACTGTGATGGGGCCATAGACGGAACCCATATCCCTATC
This sequence comes from Natator depressus, assembly GCF_965152275.1. NCBI lineage: Eukaryota > Metazoa > Chordata > Testudines > Cheloniidae > Natator > Natator depressus. The sequence continues at coordinate 107,923,259 of NC_134239.1, forward strand.
TTGGCACTGGAGCACCAAGCCAGCGAGTACATAAACCGCAAGGGTACTTTTCAATAGTGCTGCAAGCACTGGTGGATCACAAGGGACGTTTCACCAACATCAACGTGGGATGGCCGGGAAAGGTACATGACGCTCGCATCTTCAGGAACTCTGGTCTGTTTCAAAAGCTGCAAGAAGGGACTTTATTCCCAGACCAGAAAATAACCGTTGGGGACGTTGAAATGCCTATATGTATCCTTGGGGACCCAGCCTACCCCTTAATGCCATGGCTCGTGAAGCCATACACAGGCAGCCTGGACAGTAGTCAGGAGCTGTTCAACTACAGGCTGAGCAAGTGCAGAATGGTGGTAGAATGTGCATTTGGACGTTTAAAAACGCGCTGGCGCAGTTTACTGACTCGGTTAGAGCTCAGCGAAACCAATATTCCCACTGTTATTACTGCTTGCTGTGCACTCCACAATATCTGTGAGAGTAAGGGGAGACGTTTATGGCGGAGTGGGAGGTTGAGGCAAATCGCCTGGCTGCTGGTTACGCACAGCCGGACACCAGGGCGGTTAGAAGAGCACAGGAGGGCGCGGTGCGCATCAGAGAACCTTTGAAAACCAATTTCATGACTGGACAGGCTACAGTGTGAAAGTTATGTTTGTTTCTCCATGATGAAACTCACCGCCCCTTGGTTCACTCTGCTTCCCTGTAAACTAACCACCTTCCCCTCCTCCCTTCGATCACCGCTGTCAGAGGCAATAAAGTCATTGTTGCTTCACATTCATGCATTCTTTATTCATTCATCACACAAATAGGGGGATAACTACCAAGGTAGCCCGGGGGGGAGGGTGGTGGAGGAGAGAAGCACGAGGAGGGGTGGTGGTGGAGGGAAGGACAAGGCCACACAGCACTTTAAAAGTTTAAAACTTTAAAATTTATTGAATGCCAGCCTTCTGATGCTTGGGCAATCTTCTGGGGTGGAGTGGCCAGGTGGCCGGAGGCCCCCCCACCGTGTTCTTGGGCGTCTGGGTGAGGAGGCTATGGAACTTGGGGAGGAGGGCGGTTGGTTACACAGGGGCTGTAGCAGCGGTCTGTGCTCCTGCTGCCTTTCCTGCAGCTCAGCCATACCCTGGAGCATATTGGTTTGATCCTCCAGCAGCCTCAGCATTGAATCCTGCCTCCTCTCATCATGCTGCCGCCACATTTGAGCTTCAGCCCTGTCTTCAGCCCGCCACTTACTCTCTTCAGCCCGCCACCTCTCCTCCCGGTCATATTGTGCTTTCCTGCACTCTGACGTTGTCTGCCTCCACGCAGTCGTCTGTGCTATGTCAGTGTGGGAGGACACCATGAGCTCAGAGAACATTTCATCACGAATGCGTTTTTTTCGCCTTCTAATCTTCACTAGCCTCTGGGAAGGAGAAGATCCTGTGATCATTGAAACACATGCAGCTGGTGGAGAAAAAAAAGAGGCATTGGTATTTAAAAAGACACATTTTCTAGAACAATGGCTACACTCTTTCATGGTAAACCTTGCTGTTAACATTACGTACACAGCACATGTGCTTTCGTTCCAAGGTCGCATTTTCCCTCCCCCCACCCCCCCACTCTCGGCTAACAGCGGGGAACATTTCTGTTCAGCCACAGGCAAACAGCCCAGCAGGAACGGGCACCTCTGCATGTCCCCTTAAGAAAAGCACCCTATTTCAACCAGGTGACCATGAATGATATCACTCTCCTGAGGATAACACAGAGAGATAAAGAACGGATGTTGTTTGAATGCCAGCAAACATATACTGCAGTGCTTTGTTCTGCAATGATTCCTGAGTATGTGCTACTGCCCTGGTGTGGTAAAGTGTCCTACCATGGTGGGTGGAATAAGGCTGCCCTTTTGCAAAGGCTTTGGGAGTACATCTGGGAGAGCTGCAAATGCCAGGGCAAATTAATCATTAAACATGCTTGCTTTTAAACCATGTATAGTATTTTAAAAGGTACACTCACCAGAGGCCCCTTCTCCGCCTGGCGGGTTCGGGAGGCAGCCTTGGGTGGGTCCGGGGGGGGGGACTACCTCCAGGTCCAGGGTGAGAAACAGTTCCTGGCTGTCAGGAAAACCAGTTTCTCTGCTTGCTTGCTGTGAGCTATCTACAACTTCATCATCATCATCTTCCTCGTCCCCAAAACCTGCTTCTGTGTTGCCTCCATCTCCATTGAAGGAGTCAAACAACACGGCTGGGGTAGTGGTGGCTGAACCCCCTAAAATGGCATGCAGCTCATCACAGAAGCGGCATGTTTGGGGCTCTGACCCGGAGCGGCCATTTGCCTCTCTGGTTTTCTGGTAGGCTTGCCTCAGCTCCTTAAGTTTCACGTAGCATTGCTTCGGGTCCCTGTTATGGCCTCTGTCCTTCATGCCCTGGGAGATTTTGACAAATGTTTTGGCATTTCGAAAACTGGAACGGAGTTCTGATAGCACGGATTCCTCTCCCCATACAGCGATCAGATCCCGTACCTCCAGTTCGGTCCATGCTGGAGCTCTTTTGCGATTCTGGGACTCCATCATGGTCACCTCTGCTGATGAGCTCTGGCCAGCGTGGCAAGCTGCAGGTGACCATGCAAACAGGAAATTGAAATTCAAAAGTTCGCAGGCCTTTTCCTGTCTACCTGGCCAGTGCATCTAAGTTGAGAGTGCTGTCCAGAGCGGTCACAGTAGAGCACTCTGGGATAGCTCCCAGAGGCCAATACCGTCTAATTGCATCCACAGTACCCCAAATTCAACCCGGCAAGGCCGATTTAAGTGCTAATCTACTTGTCAGAGGTGGATTAAGGAAATCGATTTTAAGAGCCCTTTAAGTCAAAAAAAAGAGCTTCATCGTGTGGACGGGTGCAGGTTTACATCGATTTAATGCTGCTAAATTCGGCCTAAACTCCTAGAGTAGACCAGGGCTTAGTGGGATTCTCCTCTGCATGTCTAGGAAGCAGTATCCTGCCACCTGCCCTCCCCGGTCCTTCTTCCTTGTTTGACCCTTCCTCCTAGAAGAGGACTAGAAGCACAGTGGGTACCAACTGAGCACCAACTCCTGTCATAGCTAGTAGTGACATCATTCATTGCTTTCAGCCAACAGAGGGATTATGCTTGAGGATTAGCCCTATGTGCACATGTTACCCATTGGTAAGTGTGTGTTACAGTTCCCCCCATGCCCAGTCAGTATAGCAATTCATGCTTTTAGCTCTGGAGGTCCTCAGTTCAATTCCTGGCGTGCTGGCCAAGATGAAGGCTGTCATACAAGCCCGCTGTCCATGCTTCCCAAGGAGCCACTTCCTTCTTCCTTGTGGCAGCACAGAGAGTCACAGTGCTGCTTTGCAGCATCCATGAGTGTGTAAAACCTTCTAAGTGGATGGACACCCCCCCCACACCCCATGCCCTCTTCACTGTGTCAGTGGATACATGGCCTTTTCACTGCATGTGGACCTTCGTACTGCATCTCCCTCATCCCATGATTTGACCTAATATTAATACAAATGAATTTTAAATATCAGGTGAGACCATTTTTGGAGTAGGTGGGGGAAGAGGTGTGGTGCTTTAAACATTCCGTCTGCAGCTAACCCAAACTTTGTAGGATTTGGCTAGAGCAGGAGAAGCAGAGAGGGAAACTGATTAATGTAGTGTGTGTTATCTTGGCTCAAGAGGAGTGAAAGGCAGGATGTAAAGAAATGGTATAAACAGTGAATAGATAAACTAGAGCTGAAGAATCCTTTGAGCTCTAGTGCTAGAAATGTTATCAGTATTTTCACATCAGGGAACATCAGAGTGTCAGCTTAATTTTTCTGCTGTTGAAAGGTGGATGTCATTTACTTGGTTCAATAAGCTGTGGTGGAAAGTTTTCTCCTGTGTCCTTGACAACCCTCCATTTTGGGGCAACAGAGTTCTTTACTCTAACAGACGTTCAGCATCTCCTTGCCACTTTCCACAGGACTCCTGCATTGTTGCTCTTTAGACCAGCAACAGCAGCAGAAATACTGTAATTCATCTAGAACAAAGGATTTCCCGTCATCTTTGAAGAGCGTAACAAATCTAACGGCTCTGTAGTCCCTTCTCTGCTGCACTGTGCGAAAAACACTTCAGGAAGGAAATTGAGTCTAAAGAAGAAAAAGTGTTGAGAGAGCTAAGAGGGACTGAAGCATGTGGAGAGAAAAAGGAGAGTGGTACATGTGAGACTCTCCAGCTTCGTCACACCCTACCCTGTTTACATTCCAGAGAGATGTACAAACTGGTGAAATTCCCAGAGTTCAGGGACAAAAGGTGCTTTCCCCCTGGCTTTTCTACTAGTCTCGATAAGTGACAGAAGTATTTGAAGAGCATGAGGATTTGGGAAAATATCCGTCAAGCCTTAAGAAATGTAGTATTTGTTTGTTAATAGCAACCTAATCTAGGCTTTAGTTCCTGATTCAGTGGAGGACATCTACAAACTGTTTCCTTCGTGAATGTGCTTTATGGACTCACTAGTGATGACTCCATTTGGGGTTAATTTGACCTATAAATCAACATGTCCTACATTAAGCATCTACCATCTTGTTACATAGGGCTAGATTATGACTTCAGGCAAGGGATAATGTGGAAGCTCCTTCACCCCATGAGGTATTGTTCGACAGAGACAGTCCGCTGAGTCATTGAGTCACAATCCCTCCCCTGCTTCTTCCTTGCTCCGCATGAGAGAGTGTGATGGGATCCCCGGGGTACAACCTGAAACTGTGGGACCACTGTGCCTCCTTAACTCTCTAGCCTGGGTTGTCTCTCACAAAGCTAGGCCAGTGACAAGCAGCAAAACCCCTCCAGGCACTGTGATCACTCAGCCATCAACAGGTGGAGCTACACACCCAGCTAAACTGCATGAATACTCTCTGAGCCACTCATGAATCATACAGAGAGAGGCACCAGCAAATCACCCCAGCTCCCAGCCTTGCACCCCAGAAATATACTGTCTTACACTGCTCAAGAATCCCTTGGACAGTGCAAGCTCATAAGTTCACCACTTCTTCAAAGGAAAGTGGACATGCACCAGCCTTTGTAATCTGAAGTGAGATTCCCCAAGCATTTCAACCAAAAACACACTGTTTTACATTTTACCTAAAACAGATTTATTAACAACAGAAAGACGGATTTTAAGTGATTATAAGTAGCAGGCATAGAGATCAAATTTGGTTACCTAAGAAATAAAAATAGAAACGCAGTCTAAATTCTAACTTTAACGGACTAAGCAAGAATTGAATCAAGCAGTCTATCACCCTAAGAGATTTGCAGGCAGCTCACAGTTCCTCAATACACAGGCTGGATTCCCTTCCAGCCTGGACCAGTCTCCCTAGTTCAAAATCTTTGTCCATCAGACTGTTTTCCAGGTGTTGAGATGTGTGGGAGAGAGGTCAAGTGACGATATCACTGTCCCTCTTTTATACTTTCTTCCAGCTGCTAGAAAGACCCTGGCTGCGACATGGGATCAGGCAGTCCTCAGTGCATACGTGCCCTCTCTGAGAAGCTTGTGGGGTAGTGGATTCTTCTTGATGGGCTATTAACACCTGTCTAGCCAGTGATAGCTGCTCCTACTGAAAGGCTGGCTGTGGGTGTTTCCCAACCTCACAGAATATTTCAGCAACCATATAGCAGTACTTCATATCTTCATATATAATGATAGCACATACAATTCAACAGGATGTTATGGTTCAACAGATCAAGACCTACAAACGATACCTCACAAGGCATGCATTGTACAAAACATATAATCATATGACAGTGGTGAATATGGGGGATCCGGGGTGCTATGTTGAGGTACAGAGTGTCACAGAGGGGTTGTCCTATTCCTTCAGGAAATTACTTCCATCCTCCCACCATGTTGCTCAACTACCCTGGTCCGTGAGTAGGGAGGGTGGAGCCAAGACTCTGCCCAATCCCTGCCCGCTTTCTCCAGAGAAGAAATAAACAGGGGAATAGCTCCACTTCTTCCTGTGGGCCTGAAGCCAAGGTCCAGATAGCAAGGTGAAGGGGTTCAGCAAGGCTTCCTACTCCCTTGTGCAGGCACATCATCCCATCCTCAATCTAGCCTTCTTTCAGACAGAGAAAATCATGTAGTTTTTGTTGTTGAGAAATAATTTGGTATATGCAGGGGGAGACCATAGGTTTTAGGGCCTGATTCTGCAACTGTCACTCTGGCTGAGTAATTGTGTGTAATGACAGCAAAACCAGGCTCCTAGACTGGGATCTTCAAAGGAGCCAAGGGGAGATAGGCACTGCAATACCATTGAAAACTCAGTTGGCTCTGGTTGCCCAGTTCCCTTGGGCTCCCCTGAAACTTGCAGCGTCAGTATTTGGTTGTTTCTCTGATACATCTCATTTCTGCTCTTTGCTGCATTGTGGTTGGAATCCTCACCCAAGTCTCTCTCAAAATCTGCAGCATAGAAGAAACAAATGACTTTCACTGATGGGAACTGTCGGCTTCTCTTTCCTTTCTCAGCTGATTTAATCTGGTGTGTTGAGTCTCAGCGCTGCCATTTTGGCTCGGTGATAATAGACTGGGGGATGTTTGTCTGTTTATCGGACACCTAATTTCTTTCAGAGACAGAGAAATCGATCCTTGAAATAATTTTGATTTTTAAAACCTCCTTCAGTTTTATGTTCACTTGCTACCATCCTTATTTAAGTGTTTGGATAATCAGTATCCTCTGGTGGCTCTAGAAAAATGTGACTGATTTCATTAAGCACAAGAATTAGTTTAACAGGACAGGCATTTTATTTTTCTTTGGCCCTGGTCTGTCAAATGTGCTTTCATTCAAGTGGAACCGTGTTTTATTTAATTCTGTTCCTATAGATACATTGTTCCCCTCTCCCTTTTATTTTTATTGGTATTTTAAAGTCTTTTAAAACTAAAAATGTGAAAAGAAAATTCTGTGACGCTGCTGTCACTGATTAAATGAGAGGAAAACAATAAAAAAAATTGTTGACAACATAGTGAATTTGCATGCAGTGTGGTTGTAGCCACGTTGGCCCCAGGATATGAGAGAGACAACTCATATCCTGGGACCAACACAGCTACAACCACACTGCACACACCTCAAAATGTTGTTGACAACATAGTGAATTTAATATCTTTTATTGGACCAATTTCTGTTGGTGGAAGGGACAAGCTTTTGAGCTTCACAGAGCTCTTCCTCAGATCTGGAAAAGGTGATGAGTGTCCAAGCTCAATAAGAGGTGGGTCAGATTGTTAAGCATAAGGGGCTCACACATGCTGTAGGAGACAACTTAAAATGAAGTGGACAGTTAAGGATTAGCAGGCAGTCTCGGGGGTTGTAACGAGCCATAAACCCAAGGTCTCTGGTAAATCCATGGTTTTTATCAGGGAGTCAGACGTTAGCACATGCAGGCCCACATTTTCAATGATCCTCAACAAATTCCCTAGAACAGTTAGTGGGTACACACACAAATGTGTTTGCGCGTTGTGCACACATCATGTTTTTACTTCTCTGGCTACCAAATCTCTGCAATCAGATGGCTCCTTTGCACGTGTAAATAGTCTGCTTTTTCTTACCAAAAGAAAGATGCCTGCAAATTTTAAGAACAAAGTTGAGGAAGCCTATTGAAGATTTGTTCCTAAGATAAAAAGAAAAGGAGTACTTGTGGCACCTTAGAGACTAACAAATTTATTTGAGCATAAGCTTTCATGAGCTACAGCTCACTTCATCGGATGCATTCAGTGGAAAATACAGTGGGGAGATTTATATACATAGAGAACATGAAACAATGTGTGTTACCATACACACTGTAACCAGAGTGATCATTTAAGGTGAGCTATTACCAGTAGGAGAGCAGGGGGGCGTGGACAGGGGGAACCTTTTGTAGTAATAATCAAGGTGGGCCATTTCCAGCAGTTGACAAGAACGTCTGAGGAACGGTGGGGGTGGGGGTGGGGAATAAACATGGGGAAATGGTTTTACTTTGTGTAATGACCCATCCGCTCTCAGTCTCTATTCAAGCCTAAGTTAATTTTATCCAGTTTGCAAATTAATTCCAGTTCAGCAGTCTCTCGTTGGAGTCTGTTTTTGAAGTTTTTTTGTTGAAGAATGGAGACTGGGAGTGGATGGGTCATTACACAAAGTAAAACCATTTCCCCATGTTTATTCCCCACCCCCACCCCCCACTGTTCCTCAGATGTTCTTGTCAACTGCTGGAAATGGCCCACCTTGATTATCACTACAAAAGGTCGTCCCCGCCCCTGCTCTCCTGCTGGTAATAGCTCACCTTAAGTGATCACTCTGGTTACAGTGTGTATGGTAACACCCATTGTTTCATGTTCTCTATGTATATAAATCTCCCCACTGTATTTTCCACTGAATGCATCCGATGAAGTGAGCTGTAGCTCATGAAAGCTTATGCTCAAATAAATTTGTTAGTCTCTAAGGTGCCACAAGTACTCCTTTTCTTTTTGTGAATACAGACTAACACAGCTGCTACTCTGAAACCTGTTCCTGAGATGTTTCTTCCATGTAATCAAAATAAAAGGGATAGTGTTCTGGTCTGTCTTTAACCTTTAAATTAGTAATTTAGCCGCTGGACAAAAGACAGTCTCTTTAGCATACTTGAGTTCAGTACAAGATGTGTTCTCAGTCAAAACACTCCCCGCTTGGGAGCACAGAGTCCACCAATGACATAGGTAATGATGCAGTTGAAGAGTTATGGCCCAACTATGCAGCCCTCTCTTGCAACAGACTCAACTGAGAGGAAAATCTCCTGTTTGACTCTAACTGTGCTGAGTGAATCACCATATGCTTCCTCTGCACAGCCCTTTCTGCACCTGGCCGTTCTCCACAGAGAAGTCACAAAACCTCTATTAATTGCCTTCCTCTATGGCGCCAGAGAAACATTCCCTGTGTGTTCTCATGCATCTTCAGACTCTTCGCCAGGTCAAGCATCCTGGGTTGCCTGCTGTATGACGTCCAGAAACAAGGCTCATTTTCCTGGGGTAAATGCTCCCCTAATTTCTCCTGTCAGTCCCAGCAAATTGTAGACCAACAGCAAAATTCACTGAGCTTTTTTGCCTGACAGGCATATGTTATAATTCTGCCTCTTCAGCCTCCATTTTAGATAGACGCACTTAAGTGGGTGATGAAATTGAAAGTAAAACCCTTCTTCAGTACTTAATGACACTGCCTTCCGCACTTGGGTGGATTTGCAAATGGCAGCTCATCTCGACATCTGCATTAGCAGTATAGATAAAGGTCTTTCCTCAAGGGTTCCCAATTCAATTAGTTTTGTTAACAGATTCATTTTTTTTTTTAATTTTAAGGAGGAGTAGATCCTATTGGCAAATCACCACAAGCCTGAGAGCACCAAATGGCAAAGTTACATCCAAAGTACAATGCCCGCAGTGCAGAAGTGCACATTAAAATCTGCCAGGACATCAGAGTCTTTGTGGTAATGTGTCATTGTCAATAGAGCGCTGGATTGGCACTTGGGAGACCTGATTCTGTTCCCCAGCTCTGCCACTGGCCTGCTGGGTAATCTTTGGCAACTCACGTCCCTCTCTGTGCCTCAGTTTTCCCGTCTGTAAAGTGGGGATAATGATACTGACCTCCTTTGTAAAGTGCAACTTGCCAAATAACTATGGGAGTGACTCTGTGGGGCTGGAAGCGTATATAATGCCATAGTGCAGATCATCTCAGATTTACACCAGAGTTAAATGGTTGGGAAAATTCTTCCAAAGAGTGGAGTGTTAATTGACGTGTGTGTAAATGATAATTGAGTGCTAGATCGCAATTTAACAAGCTGCCCTAAGTAAGGGGTCTTGCCTGCATACCTGCACTGTCCCTGGAGCAGACCAGGGCACGAATTGTGACTCTGAGAGTCAGTTAATTTCCTGATTTCCCCCTTGGTTTCAGGAGGTAATCCATTAGTGGCCTCTGCCAGTGGCAGATTACTTGTGGTTTTGCCATGGCTCAGCTGTGCTGGCTGGCGCCCATAAGGGAGATGGAGCAAAATCAATGCAGCTTGTGCTCCTGAGTCATTTATGTGCTTTTGAAAATCCCACCCCAAAGCTACAATAGTACAAAGCTAGATGAGAAACCTTATATTTAAATAACCTAGAACATCAAACTGCAGGAATGGAAAACCATGTGACAGATGGAAAAAGCCTTTCAAGGCCATTATGGTTAGTGTGATCACTGGTTTAACTTAATTCACAACCTGTTAAAAGAAAATAATGCTCTAAATATAAAATTGAGATTTGTGAAAATCAAGCCCGTGCACATAGTGTCATGGTGCAGGGATCATACGAAAACATAGGAAAGGGAAATTTGAATAGTTTTATGGAGAAGTGGTAGATGAAAATATTCAGCTTATATAAAGAGAGAGAAAAAATTCTATGTGGTTAAGAGCATCTAAAATTGCATACAAGAGTCTGGCAAATTACAGAGATTTAAATAGTTGGACTGAAAGAGTAAAGAAAAAGTACTGAAACATGTATGAGAACAAGGGAAATAGCATCTACATTCCAGCAAATTATTTTCTTCTCAGTTTTCAGCTTCTGTTAACAAAGAGCAGAGCTCGGATACCCGTGAGAAATATGTTCTTAAAACAAGGAGGTGGAAGCCGCGATTTGTACCCAGCAAAGCTAAGAGTGTCACATACCAAGAAATCATAAGTGAAATGTTGGTGGTGTTGAAGCCAATGGGTATGTTGCCGTTGGCTTCATTAGGGACAGGATTTTATCCCATGTTTTGTGGGACGGAAGCAGCAGAACAGTTTCTGGACAAATTCAAACTTGTATCCAGAGATGTCTCAGATTTAGACAGAGGTAATAGATAATAATAAGGGGGAATAGCCATTCTTTATTTTCAAAAGGACTTTTTGCTTTGGATGTTGTACTATACTTAGGAAAGGCAATTTACATTATTTTAGGCCAACAGAGAATTATAATCTTTCAAGCTAGAATTGAGCTAGTAAGAATTTCCCTTGCAAAAGTGGATTTTGGATTATATTGTTGTTTACAGCGCAACATAAAATATTATTATTGTACTTGGTTATTCTCTTGAAGTTAGATATTTTGAATCCTTCTGTAAAACTTTGTTGGAGCAAATAATTTGCTGAATTGCATTTATTTATATTAAATACTGATGTCCAAACTGATAGACTCATGTATTCCATACCATGTTGGTAGGATGTAGTTTTGTATCCACTAAAGATCCAAAAAATAAAAATAATTTTAAAACCAAAATCCAGGAATTCAAAACCAGAAATGGAATATTCTTTTATTTTCTTTAACCAGCAAAAGATACAGTCAATGGCAAGTATAAGGCCAGGCTCTCACCTACAGGATCCAATCCTGAAGTCTTTAGCAGGCAAAATTCCAGAACCTCAGGATTTGGCCTATAAATCTGATTTTCATGAACTGTTGAGTACCTCTAGATCTTGGTATGAGCTAAGATATGTCGTTTGTTTGGACTCCACAGCCCCATTTCTAATGTAAGAAGTTGTACTTGTTTTCTTCTACGTGTGTTTGTCTTTTTGGGCTCCTTCTTGTGGCTAATTTAACACCTGAAAATTATTGTGTGTGTTTCTTTGTAAATATCTAATACAGTTTCATATATGAAGTGAGCTGTAGCTCACGAAAGCTTATGCTCAAATAAATTGGTTAGTCTCTAAGGTACTAAGTACTCCTTTTCTTTTTGCGATACAGACTAACACGGCTGTTACTCTGAAACCTATCATGAGCACAGCAATTAAAGGGGGAAATACAAACACACTGCATCCCCTAAAGGGAAAAGAAACTTAGAATAATTATTTGCTGTATTGTCTTTGCTTTATTTTGATTCAAGCTCATCCTCCAAATTGTTATTAGGGAGGACATACAGTGATTAAATAAGCCCACCTTTCAAACATAGGGACCACAATGCATTGCCCATGTCTTCTTGCATTTAAGGATCAATCAGGAGTACCTTTTAGCTTCCCAAACTCTCACTGAAGTCATTGAGAAAAGTTGGGTGGGCAAGGAATGCAGAGCCGGTCGTTAAATCTGCAGTTCAGGCCAGACTGGTCCAATTTTATAATAGGTTGAATCTAAAGATGGAGTAGTAAGAGTGCTAGGGCCAGATCTTCAGCTGGTGTAAATCAGCATCTCCATGATCTATGCTGATTTATACCATTTGAGGATCTGGCCACTGGTGCACAAAGCAACTTAAGTTAAGGAACTATATTATCAGAGTAGAATTTGTACTGCTAGACTAGGTAGAATCCACCAGCCCCACAAGTCATGGAGTAGGTTCTGCTCCTCACTCTGTGAGCACTCAGAACACCAACTGAGTAAAATGATAGAATGTCTGCTAGACTTAGAAGTTTTAGAGTGTTAACAGTCTCAATTTAGCCTCTTAGGCAGAGGCAAGGACATAAGAATTTTCATAGCTGGAAATTCCAATAATCAATCTGGTCTGATATCTTGTCTCTAACAGTGGTCAGTGTTGGATCCCCAAGAGAAAAGTGTGGAACCTCAGTGAACCTAAATTGTGTAATATTCTACACTGAGTAGGAATGTGCCTTCAGCTGGTGATCCATTTGTGCTCTGAAGCATGTAACTTTTATCCTAGTTAGTATAATGACAGATGCTGTTCTTTTTCAAACACCTGTGTAATCGTTCTTTGGAAAACCAAGCCTGATGAACTTGTCTCACTTAGCCAAAAGTGCATGAATCAAAGATGCCACTGGAGAAACAAATGCTGAACATGCCCAATGTGAAAGTAACTATTGAAGCTAAAAGCAATGCAAAATATACGTGTTGGAGTGCTGATGTTTGGAGCTCAGTATGAGTGACATTTACTCATCAGTGTAGGAGTCTCAATAGACCTCAGTACAGTGCAACCACTTGGGCTTTTGTTATGCATAAGAGAGGGCAAAGCCATGTGCAGGGGAACTCCACACCTCTTGCATGCAGTGGAGCTAGGTTCTATGTCAACCCTACATAGTGCAGCAAGAGGGAGGGACATGATGTGGCTGGAGTGTGGACATGACACTTAGTAATCCCAGAGATGCGGTAACCATGAATTGCGTGGTGGGGAATGCATAGAGATTGTAGCCCTTGTTTCAGTACGTGGGCTATAATGTAACAGGCTGTGTAGCTGCCCAGCCTTCAGGATGGCCAAGGGAATCTTTTCCCACCAGCATAGTTCTGTGCACACAGTCCTTTTACTGAGATTTTGTGCAGGGCTCTGGAGAAAACAAAGAGAACCAAGGGAACTGGTGGATTTCACTTACCTTAGGACGCTGGTGGCATTCTGCAAACTGGCAGAAAGCTCCTATGTGGAAACTGGAAGCAGCTGGCTTAATGATGCTTTCAGAAAACAAGCCCCCATTAACAAATGCTGGAAGAAAAAAACAGTAATAGCTCTGGTATAAAAATCAAAATGTAGCTCACGTGGAGGTGATGTGCTTCCCAAGTTAGGAGCAGGAGGGAATACAAGACAGTTGAGCCTGACATTTTATATATGCTAGTACTTGCAAAATCATGTGATACTCAGTTGGTGGGGATGAACTTTTCTCTCTTTTATATAGTCTCTTGTGGTATCATGTTGGCAAGCAATTTGCTAACAGTCATTTTAAATGGTTCGCAGTAAGAGATACTTATTGTATTATTAATAATACTTGCATGGACAATATGCATTTTGGAGTGTAGGATACAAATATAAAGGCAGTCCCTGTGCTGAGAAACTTATCCAAAAGATGGGCACATATCAGACAAATCGGGAGACCTAGAGGAGAGTGCAAGCTTGAAATGTTTTCATTTGTTGGCTGATCTCACTCACCTTTAAAAGCAACATGAATAGCTAGTGGGGAGCCAGGTGTGGGAAGGAGCAGATGTGTCAGGGTTTTAATTAGAGTAGTACTGCACTGTAACAATGCTGGTTCTGGTGGGACCCAACTGAGAGTGCCAATTCAGGACACATTGCTTAAAGCAGGGCAGTTACAGCCCAAGGCTGGGGTTTTTCCACCTCTAAGGCAAACCAAACCAGCCAAACAGAGCAGACTTTGGTCTCACCCCACTGGCTAACCACAAGTCACACAAGCAATTCCCTCAGACACTCCAATTTCCCAGTATCACCACCAGTGCCACTCGTTATGGGGATAAATGGTTATGAAAACCAATACCCCAGTAAAAGAAAAAAGGTTCTCTCAATCCCAAAGGATCAAGCCCCAGACCCAGGTCAATATACAAATCAGATCTTACCCACAAATCACACTGTTGCCAATCCTTTAGAATCTAAAATCTAAAGGTTTATTCATAAAAGGAAAGAAATATAGATGAGAGCTAGAATTGGTTAAATGGAATCAATTACGTACAGTAATGGCAAAGTTTTTGGTTCAGGCTTGCAGCAGTGATAGAATAAACTGCAGGTTCAAATCAAGTCTCTGGAGAACATCCACAGCTGGGATGGGTCATCAGTCCTTTGTTCAAAGCTTCAGTGTAGCAAAGTCCCTCCAGAGGTAAGAAGCAGGACTGAAGACAAGATGGAGGAGCTGCAGCAGCTTTTTATATTCTCTTGCCATGTGGTCTTTCTTTCTTTGTCCCAAAGACAAGCTGTCCATCACGTGGCATGAAAAAACCTCAGAGTTCTGTCCATAAGCATGTCCCTGCATACCTTGCTGAGTCATAAGGCGAGTCTGCCTTCTCTCAATGGGTCAGTTGTATAGCTGATGGTCCCTAATGGGCCATCAAGCAGGCTAGTATTCATAACTTTAACTATAAAAATGATACACACATATAGACAGCATAATCATAACCAGCAAACCATAACCTTGTCTTAGACACCTCATTTGACCCCCTTTATACAAGGTTTGGTGCCACTACAGGACTTTGGTTGCAACAATGTTCTATACAGTCCCAGTTCAAGTCAGTAATGTCACATGCACATGTTCAGAAATTGCATGTATTGCCCCCTCCCCCCCCACCCCAGCCTACCTCCTCACACAAAGGATATTTTGAAGCCCCCAGACAGGTTTGATAGGTTGCTATAGAGATGGATTCATTTCCCTTGATCTGTACCGATGGTGATTTGAACTTGCCTAAAATATTCAAATCCAGGGCTTTGGTTTGGCCCATTCTGGAGCCAGAGTGTGGCTGTTAAGTTCAGATCCAGGATGCAGACCTAAGCTTTCCAAAATGTGGAGCAGATGGAATTGTTACTCCACTGTTATGTGTTGGAACATCATCCCTGAAAGCCTCTAAGACGGGATGAATGATCAGCATTCAGCCTGTTTCTTAGCTAATACTATGGCCTCTTTCAGTATTACTGGTGCTAATGTTACAGCATAGAACTCAAAACACACTGTGACACACTAGGGCCATCAGTGGGCACCAAGTTTTCTGGTGGCAGCCCATCTTCACTCGTATCTTTGGATGTTGGTGTACGGAGCACTCGTATTTGGATAGTGTTTATTTTAATGAAATTAATGTGTACGTTAGTAATGCAGTTCACTAGCTTATTGATCTCAGCAGGAGATGGAGGTGTTAGTCACTAGAATAAATATAGTTTGTTTAAGGAGCCTAGGCAGGCTTTCTTCAAACCATTCAAGTAATGCAAGTGTTCAGGAGGTATTAGTTACAAATGAGGCTAGTCTCCTCTTTTTACCCCATTAAGCTTACTAAATAAGAGTTCATAGACCTCATGAGAAATGCCATGTTCCCCGCATCAAAATTTAGTGTAAACCCACCAGAAGTTAAAAATGTGACATAAGCATTTTACATTTTCCTTTAAATCTATAAAAGTTCAGGCGTGAAATTCTGGTCCCATTGAAGTCAACAGTCGGCTCCATTGAAGGCAATGGCAAGGCAGGATTTCAACCTAAAATCGTATTATGTGCCTAGTCCTGCCGGACACTGAGTTCCCTCATCTTCCACTGACTTCACTCAGTGCTTTTCAGGATTGGGTCCGTGTTTGTAGCACCTTTTTAACATCATTTTTCAGGCAAGTGTGCTTGTTTGATTTGCAATACAAAACATTCTGTGTATAACATGATATACTATTTACCAGTCTGATTTCCTTTGTTTCTAGATTTTGTCATCTCTACTATCTGATTGCCACCCAAAGATATGAAAGCTTTTTAAATGAGTAAGAAACCATGGCACAAAGAGTTGTTCAAGGTCAAATCAGTGACAGGGCTAGAACTGGAATTCTAGGTTCCTGATTCCCTACTTACTGACCCAGGACGCCGCACAGAAGTAAGACGCTGAAAAGATCTGGTAGTATAAGAGATGGGCTCCGTTGTATTTTGAAAGGCCCAAAAGTTCAGAGAGGGTTCAGATCTGGGGGTTTGGGTCAGTAGATTATTTTTTAAAGGGGGGGGGGCATTTAAAAAAATAAGGATCTAGATTTATATTTCAAACCCTGCTAAAAGTCAAGCATTTTAGATCCAGGTTTGGGGCTCTTCTCTAATTAGTGTTAGATCACTGTGCTAATCCTCTGTCGTATGTAATACACATAGTTCCCCAACAGGCAATATATTTATTCATTCATTGTGTTGCTTTTGTAGCAACTATTGCCATAGCAACCAGGCACTTTAATTACAGTATTTTTAAAAAGCACAGCTTATACTTTAGGCCTTGAACAACAAATAGTGTTGTATGCGTTAGAGACGGGTCTGAGTGGCTCAATTTGAAACCATATTTCGAACATCGTAGAGTGTTTAAATCTGGGGGCTCAGGTTCAGATGCATCTCTAATAAAAAAAAAAAATCAAATCAAATAGTCACTCCTGGGCCACTTTGTCAGTACACAACTTTGGACAGTTAAGTGAAAAACAAAACAATTCAAACCAGCAATAACAACAAAACTAACCAAATGATGAAGAAAATAAATGAGCCTTTCTCTGTACAGTCATGCCTGCTAGCTTAAAGCACCCTCAAGCCCATGTTAGAGATTTTTCTGTTTGGACAGAAAAGGTTAAGGGGCAACATCCAGGCTATAACCTGGGCTAACTGTAGCAAAGACATATGTTTGTTGAATGGGGTGCTTTGGTATCTGAGGTCTTTGCTGTTGGAAGGCTCCTAATTGGCTTATCTGACTCTGTACCTTAAAACCTGCCAAACTACTAAGTGCTGTTTATGACTAAGAATGATCAATCACTGGCACATCTAATGCAAAGGCTCTCAGCAACAGCACCCAAAATATTGCAAGAAAGGAGAATGTTATAGATCAGTGTGATGTGCCAAATGAAAATAGCAGAATGTAGGCAGCTCTCTGTAGAGTATATGGTGGGGGTGCACCAGGGGAATGCAAGCCCCATCTGCAGAAGGACAGGATTTGCACACTCACGTTAAAGGCACAAAGAGAGTCAGAGTAAAATCCTGGTCCTCTTAAAGTTAATGGCAAAATTCCCACTGACTTCAGTGGAGCCAAGATTTCACCTGCAGTTTATAAAAGGAAGAATGGTACATTCATCATGATAATATGAAAGAAAAGGTACACCATGCTTTCTGCTGACAGTTTTATTTCTGCTCTTGATGACCATTCTAATTCCTCTAACTTTAGTCATCACAGACTTTAGGTATAAATTCTGTGCTTGGCATGTAAAATATTACCAATAAATATGAACATACAGTACTCCATTTTAGGCTAGTTGATACCGGTTCTTTGTTTCTTATCTGCTACAGTAAAATTTCCCTTGTCATGAACCTAGAGTGCTGCTTTTCTGTCTCATTGACTCTTTTCTCCCAGACTAGATTGCTTTGTGGATTAGCCTATCAATATGTCATCATCATAAATGCTCACCCACATACCTCCTTCTTCCTGCAAGTCAGGGTTTACTGGTAGATTCAGAAGATAACCAATTAGAGATGTGCTGTATATTTTTCTTGTTTTCTATCACATCTATTTGTGCAGATGAAATGTTCCAACATGACCGTGTCTCTAAATCATTTTTGCATTTACTGTGCAAATTATTACAGAGGCATCAGATAGATGTGCATTGAATTATACTGTGTTGGGTTTTTTTTCTGGCCAGCAAGGCCTGATGTGCAAGGAAAGCGTTTTTGTACATAACTTACTGACAAAAGCTTATAAAAAAAACGCAACAGTGTAGAAATACATCCTCAGTGATCAGCTTGTTTGACTCATCTGTTACATCAGTGCAGATCATGTACACAAGACCTGCTTAGTAGCCAGTTTTACTTGCACATTCCTGTTTTCTTAAGAATTTACTCAAGCATTGGTAGGTGTGTTTGTGCCTTTTGCTTGTGCCTCTACTGTAAGGTTAATGGGTTTATATCATAGGTCTGCAGAGCCTGGGACAGTTGCCCTTCCTACATTGCCATAAGGAGGCCAGGTAGTGTCACCTTCAAGGAGCACTGTGAAGATTAGGCACTGCAGGAAGTACCACTCAAAAGGTCCAGAGTGACAGCACCGTGCACCCTTTTGATTGGTCAAGTGCACTATTTAATCTAGGAGGGTGGCTCAGGAAGTTGTCTGGGCAATCATATGGACTTTCGCCTTATTGTGACTCCAGACTGCACCTAGCTTTGTGATCTCCAGTGTCTGACCCCAGCCTGATCTTGGCTCTTGTCTCCTCATTCCAGCCTGGTAGCTATTTCAGATCTCCGACTCTAGCCTGACTCTGATTCTTGTTTATCGATCCTGACTGTAGTGATTATGCCAAACCCTGCTCCCTGACTACCACCTTGTGGCCATCTTTGACTGGTGGAAACCAGCCTAGCTGTGACTGCTAGGCCAGGTTGCCTATGCCCTTGTCTCTTTGTAGCTGTTCAGGTTGTGGACTCGCCAACAAATATTTCATTCCTCTTTCTGAGTAAGCCTTGATGATGAATACCAAGCCCATGTAAATTACACAGGAGATGCATCATTCATGATTCAGGGGCGTGTGTGTGTCTAGTTACATATGGAAACTAAAATTCCTGTTTATAAATAATCGCTTGCTGTGTACTTTTTTCCATTGACGTGATCCTAAATACAGGCCATACTAGGATATTCAAGGTAGGAAGGGGGCCCTTGGAGCTCTTCACTGCCCCCTCTTACTCTTTCAGATGACAAGAAGAATCCCTGTGGTTGCTCTACGTGAGCATACATGGGGGAATCCTAGTACTCCCACTAATATTAAACCCCCTCAAAGACTTGTACCAATAATGGGGGAGTGCATGTTGCATCCTTTTAAAGGCTCCCTTAGCGACTTCTGTGTATGCTCCCAGAGGCATTCTGCCTTCCTCAGCTCATAGAATCATAGAATATCAGGGTTGGAAGGGACCTCAGGAGGTCATCTAGTCCAACACCCTGCTCAAAGCAGGACCAATCCCCAACTAAATCATTCCAGCCAGGGCTTTGTTAAGCCTGACCTTAAAAACCTCAAAGGAAGGAGATTCCACCACCTCCCTAGGTAACGCATTCCAGTGCTTCACCACCCTCCTAGTGAAAAAGTTTTTCCTAATATCCAACCTAAACCTCCCCCACTGCAACTTGAGACCGTTACTCCTCGTTCTGTCATCAGCTACCACGGAGAACAGTCTAGATCCATCCTCTTTGGAACCCCCTTTCAGGTAGTTGAAAGCAGCTATCAAATCCCCCCTCATTCTTCTCTTCCGCAGACTAAACAATCCCAGTTCCCTCAGCCTCTCCTCATAAGTTATGTGTTCCAGTCCCCTAATCATTTTTGTTGCCCTCCGCTGGATGCTTTCCAATTTTTCTACATTCTTCTTGTAGTGTGGGGCCCAAAACTGGACACAGTACTCCAGATGAGGCCTCACCAATGTTGAATAGAGGGGAACAATCACATCCCTCAATCTGCTGACAATGCCCCTACTTATACATCCCAAAATGCCATTGGCCTTCTTGGCAACAAGGGCACACTGTTGACTCATATCCAGCTTCTCGTCCACTGTAACCCCTAGGTCCTTTTCTGCAGAACTGCTGCCTAGCCATTCGGTCCCTAGTCTGTAGCGGTGCATGGGATTCTTCCGTCCTAAGTGCAGGACTCTGCACTTGCCCTTGTTGAACCTCATCAGATTTC
Organism: Natator depressus; assembly: GCF_965152275.1. NCBI lineage: Eukaryota > Metazoa > Chordata > Testudines > Cheloniidae > Natator > Natator depressus. The sequence continues at coordinate 107,943,281 of NC_134239.1, forward strand.
TTTTGGCCCAATTGTCCAATTTGTCTAGGTCACTCTGGACCCTATTCCTACCCTCCAGCGTATCTGCCTCTTCCCCCAGCTTAGTGTCATCTGCAAACTTGCTGAGGGTGCAGTCCACGCTATCCTCCAGATCATTAATGAAGATATTGAACAAAACCAGCTACAGGACCGACCCTTGGGGCACTCCACTTGATATCGACTGCCAACTAGACATGGAGCCATTGATCACTACCCGTTGAGCCCGACAATCTAGCCAGCTTTCTATCCACCTTATAGTCCATTCATCCAGCCCATACTTCTTTAACTTGCTGGCAAGAATACTGTGGGAGACCATATCAAAAGCTTTGCTAAAGTCAAGGAATAACACATCCACTGCTTTCCCCTCATCCACAGAGCCAGTTATCTTGTCATAGAAGGCAATTAGATTAGTCAGGCATGACTTGCCCTTGGTGAATCCATGCTGACTGTTCCTGATCACTTTCCTCTCCTCTAAGTGCTTCGGAATTGATTCCTTGAGGACCTGCTCCATGATTTTTCCAGGGACTGAGGTGAGGCTGGCTGGCCTGTAGTTCCCCGAATCCTCCTCCTTCCCTTTTTTAAAGATGGGCACTACATTAGCCTTTTTCCAGTCGTCCGGGACCTCCCCCGATCTCCATGAGTTTTCAAAGATAATGGTCAATGGCTCTGCAGTCACATCCTCCAACTCCTTTAGCACTTTCGGATGCAGCGCATCCGGCTCCATGGACTGGTGCTCGTCCAGCTTTTCTAAATAGTCCCAAACCCCTCTTTCTCCACAGAGGGCTGGTCACCTCCTCCCCATGCTGAGCTGCCCAGTGCAGTAGTCTGGGAGCTGCCCTTTTTCATGAAGACAGAGGCAAAAAAAGCATTGAGTACATTAGCTTTTTCCACATCCTCTGTCACTAGGTTGCCTCCCCCGTTCATTAAGAGGCCCACACTTTCCTTTACTTTCTTCTTGTTGCTAACATACCTGAAGAAACCCTTCTTAACATCTCTTGCTAGCTGCAACTCCAAGTGTGATTTGGCATTCCTGATTTCACTCCTGCATGCCCGAGCAATATTTTTATACTCTTCCCTGGTCATTTGTCCAATTTTCCACTTCTTGTAAGCTTCTTTTTTGTGTTTAAGATCAGCAAGGATTTCACTGTTAAGCCAAGCTGGTCGCCTGCCATATTTACTGTTCTTTCTACACATCAGGATGGTTTGTTCCTGTAACCTCAATAAAGATTCTTTAAAATACAGCCAGCTCTCCTGGACTCCTTTCCCCCTCATGTTATTCTCCCAAGGTATCCTGCCCATCAGTTCCCTGAGAGAGTCAAAGTCTGCTTTTCTGAAGTCCAGAGTCCGTATTCCTTTCTTCCTTGTGTCAGGATCCTGAACTTGACCATCTTATGGTCACTGCCTCCCAGGTTCCCATCCACTTTTGCTTCCCCTACTAATGCTTCCCGGTTTGTGAGCAGCAGGTCAAGAAGAGCTTTGCCCCTAGTTGGTTCCTCCAGCACTTGCACCAGGAAATTGTCCCCTACACTTTCCAAAAACTTCCTGGATTGTCTGTGCACCGCTGTATTGCTCTCCCAGCAGATATCAGGGTGATTGAAGTCTCCCATGAGAACCAGGGCCTGCGATCTAGTAACTTCTCTTAGTTGCCGGAAGAAAGCCTCGTCCACCTCATCCCTCTGATCTGGTGGTCTATAGCAGACTCCCACCATGACATCACCCTTGTTGCTCACACTTCTAAACTTAATCCAGAGATTCTCAGGTTTTTCTGCAGTTTCATACCGGAGCTCTGAGCAGCCATACTGCTCTTGTACATACAATGCAACTCCCCCACCTTTTCTGCCCTGCCTGTCCTTCCTGAACAGTTTATATCCATCCATGACAGTACTCCAGTCATGTGAGTTATCCCACCAAGTCTCTGTTATTCCAGTCACATCATAATTCCTTGACTGTGCCAGGACTTCTAGTTCTCCCTGTGTGTTTCCCAGGCTTCTTGCATTTGTGTATAGGCACTTAAGATAACTCGCTGATCGTCCCTCTTTCTCAGTTCCCTCTTTTCTCCCTTTCTTCTGGAGGTCACATGCTGCCAAATTTCTTCACCGTCCTTCTGTCCCTGCTGTGCAGCCTGCTCTGAATCTTCAGAACATTTTGTCCGTAGAAGCATATCCTGACGTCTGTCCAGGAAATCTTCAGTTTCTCTTATGCAACGCAGGGTCAATACTTGTTTCTCCAGACCTTGAACCCTCTCTTCCAATATGGAGACCAGCTTGCACTTTATACAGACAAAGTCGCTTCTGTCCTGTGGAAGAAAGACAAACTTGGCACATCCTGTGCAGGTAACAACAGCTGAACGCTCACCATCCACATTACCTTCCTTCTAAGAGCTTCCTCAGGTGTTGTAGTAATTACTCAGAGAAGCCTGCAAGATGTAAGCCTCAGTGGGCTCTCCCCAGGCGAATTCCCAGGCAAACTCCCTCTTTTAGCCTTTCTGTTGTTGTTCGCCGCTCAGCTGGTTCGCAGCTGACTGACTTTTTATAACAGTCAGGCCCACTCAAGGCTCACCTGGAACAAAGCACTCCCAATTCACACTTTTCAAACAATCATAACCTAATGTGGGACAGAGTGGGGAGGTTAGGGCCAGGGAAGGTTGCAGAGCAAGCGCACCTGCACTCACCCCCACACTGGTGGCTCCTGTCACGGGGAGCTGGGCCTGGCTTCCCCGCTCCTGGCATTGTGACCTGGCGCACAGCGTATCCGCGCTGCTCAGGTTTGGCCTGGCCACCACTCCATCACCATGATGGAGGGGTGGTTGGGCCAAAGTTGCATGAGTGGTGCTGTGACCTGGTGTGTCAGGTCTCAACACCTGAGTGTAGGGAGCTGAATCCAGCCCTCCAGAATAGGAGCCATGGGAGCTGCTACTGTGGGGCAAATTTTTATTTAGTTGTATACATTGTGTATCATGTTATTTTGTTTTTGCAAAAACTACAGGGCTTTAAGTAGAATCATAAGCATATGTGGGGGAGAAGAGTCCCAATACGCCGCCCATTCAAATCAATGTTAAATTTGTCATTGACTTTAGCAGAAGCAGGCTCAGTAGACTAGGATCTATTGAAAAGTATTGTTTATTTAGTTTTTAAATGATTTAAACCAATATTATAGTTAAATGGCAGATTTCAGATTTTTTGTGAAAAATTTAAAAGGGGTGGGGGGTAAGATTAACATTTAACTGGTTAATTAAAAGTGCACAAATCACCCACATGGTGATACATTTTGTGTTGCCTTTCTGCTGAACAGTAACAGAGGCCAGGACTTGTAGGTTGGCTTTCCATTGGAGGAGAAATCAGTGACTCAGAGTCTGGGTATATCCTTAGTGTATTTTATTTTATTTATCCTATGTATAACAGTCCTGGAACAGAGGTGGTCAGACACCATTCAGGCAAACCTCTCTTTCTGAACTCATAGCCCAGTTGTATTCCCAGGGAGCAACTCTGTCCCAGGAATCAACTACAGTTAAAAAGAGTAAGTCTGAGAATAAATTCTGTTGCCACAGATCCTCCTCCCACCCCCAATAAAGTACATCACAAAAGTAACAGCATTTCTTCAAAGAGTCTACACTGCTTAACTTCAGTACCCAGAAAGATAATGGAGCAAATAATTAAGCAACCAGTTTGCAAACACCTAGAAGATAATAAGGTGATAAGTAACAGCATGGGTTTGTCAAGAACAAATTGTGTCAAACCAATCTGATAGCTTTCTTTGACAGGGTAACAAGCCTTGTGGATGGGGAGAAGTGGTAGATGTGGTATATCTTGGCTTTAGTAAGGCTTTTGATACTGTCTCACATGACCTACTCGTAAACAAACTAGGGAAATACAACCTAGATGGAGCTACTTAAATAAGGTGGGTGCATAACTGGTTGGAAAACCATTCCCAGAGACAGGTTTCAGAATAACAGCCGTGTTAGTCTGTATTCGCAAAAAGAAAAGGAGTACTTGTGGCACCTTAGAGACTAACCAATTTATTTGAGCATAAACTTTCGTGAGCATAAGCTGTAGCTCACGAAAGCTTATGCTCAAATAAATTGGTTAGTCTCTAAGGTGCCACAAGTACTCCTTTTCTTTTTGCGTTCCCAGAGAGTAATTATCAGTGGTTCACAGACAAGTTGGAAGGGTATATCAAATGGGGTCCCATAGGAATCAGTTCTGGGTTGGATCTGTTCAATATCTTCATCAATGATTTAGATAATGTCATAGAGAGTACACTTATAAAGTTTGCGGATGATACCAAGTTGGGAGAGGTTGCAAGTGGTTTGGAGGATAGGATTAAAATTCAAAATGATCTGGACAAACTTGGAAAAAAGGTAAGTAAATAGGATGAAATTCAATAAGGACAAATGCAAAGTACTAGAAGGAGCAATCAGTTGCACACATACAAAATGGGAAATGACTGCCTACGAAGGAGTACTGAAGAAAGGGGTGCGGGGGTCATAGTAAATCACAAGCTAAATATGAATCAACAGTGTTGCAAAAAGCAGACATCATTCTGGGATGTACTAGGAGAAGTGTTGTAACCAAGACACAAGAAGTAATTCTTCTGCTCTACACCATGCTGGTTAGGCCTCAACTGGAGTATTGTGTGCAGTTCTGGGCACCACCTTTCAAGAAAGATGTGGACAAATTGGAGAAAGTCCAGACAAGAGCAACAAAAATAATTAAAGGTCTAGAAAACATGACCTATGAGGGAGGATTGAAAAAAATGAGTTTGTTTAGTCTGGAGAAGAGAAGACTGAGGGAGAACATTACAGTTTTCAAGTACATAAAAGATCGTTATAAGAAGGAGGGAGAAAAATTGTTGTTCTGAACCTGTGAGGACAAGATAAGAACCAATGGGCTTAAATTGCAGCAAGGGAGGTTTAGGTTGGACATTAGGAAAAACTTCCTAACTGTCAGGGTTGTTAAGTACTGGAATAAATTGCCCAGGGAGGTTGTGGAATCTCCATCATTAGAGATTTTTTTTAAGAGCAGGTTAGACAAACACCTGTCAGGAATGGTCTAGATAATACTTAATCCTGTCATGAGCGCAGAGGGCTGGACTAGATGACCTCCCTTCCAGTCCTATGATTCTATGCTGACACACTGAAACGATTTTAGTTTCTGTGATGATGGAGAATACCTGGAGTCACCTGGTGACTGTGCCGTAATAGTATCCTGCTTTAATGGGTCTCACATTGTTTTATTAAGGGTTCTTTTTAAAGATAAGATTTGATTAGGGCTCGTGATAACACCAGTTCCAGAAATAGGAATTTTCACAACAAACACATTAATATCCGTCTTCACATTGCATAATCAAAACCAGCATTCCCTTGTATTTCATGACACATTAAGGTACTCTGACATTTACTTTATTTTTATGATCTACAATGAGGATTCAGTTGCTTTTCTTCAGTTGGGTCTAGATCCACAACCCACCCACCAGACTGTTAGATATTCTGAGGCAAGTCTCTCAAATGTGCCTGTTAAAGCTGTTCCAATACGTATAAATATTCATGGGAGCAGCAACTAGACTCTCCCACCTCCTCGCTGATTGCCCTAACCACCAGGCTAGAGAGTTATCCTCGCTGGCTCTTTCCAGCCCAGTGACTATTTAATTATTTATGCAAAGTGGATCAGCTTCTACAACAGAGGCATAGCTAGGAGTGGAAACGTGGGTGGGCCCCGACTTTCGGGTGGACTGACAAGGACAGATGGTGCTAGCTCAGCTTCCACTTGAAGCCACATCCCCCCATCCCCTTCCTAGCCCTGGTACCCCCAGATACAGGGCTTCACTAGATTTCTGAAGGGGGGGTGGGACTAGCTCTGTCCGGCATTTCAGGTACCAGAGTGACACTCCAGGCCACTCTGGCAATGGGTGAGGGTGAGTGCTCCAAACACTGAGCTCTCTACCCACACACACACACACAGATTTGCTTGTCCCTGGATGTCTTTGGTGTGGGTTAGGCATGCATTAAGCACTCCTACCAGATTGGGTCCCACAGGCAAGATAGGTTGGAGGGAATGCCTAGTTTGTGAATCCTGCCAGGTCTGAAGCATTAGCTAGTGTGCTGAGCTGCGTGGTGCCATCAGGGCTTAGCTGGTTTTGTGCATGCCATAGCAGGAACTTAGGTGCCATGGGAATTTAAGTTCCTACAGGGTTAGGCAGCTGGTGAGTGGGGGTTTTGAGGCTGTCAGTGGTGTCTAAATGTTGGACTTAGGTGGCTAACTGCCACTTTACGTGCTGAAGTCCCTCTGCAGATCTAGCCCTTGGTATCTTGTAGTTTTCAGGAGGGACCTGCAACACTGCATTTCTAAAATTAGCAGGAGCCTGGACGTAAACAGTTAAGTATGCACACAGCTCCACTTCTGCCTCTCTCCACCCCCACCTTCTTCCCAGCACGTTCCCAGAGCTCAGACACCAGCACTGCCGTGTAACAGCTGTGGGCTTGGAAAGCGTTCCAAATGTTGGCATGCACATGTCTCACTGTGTCGAGGGCTTTCCCCGCTTTTAGCCTCCATTCGTTTGAGTGTGGTGTAAACATGGAGTCATGTCTTATTTAGGCATTATTTATGGTGGCTGGCTGCCATTGTTTTCCTCAGCAGTCTTTATAACTGGTTGTGGTAATCAGCTGTTTTATGTTTTGTTTGCGCTGCAATGGTATTTCCCCTCATCTACATTATACATAAATTTGGGAGCTTTTTAAGCCAATTTCTACTTGTTTTAGAGATTTACTCCTGTTAAGGTTTCTTAAATTATTTTAAAATGTCCTTTGGGTGCTATCCTTAGCCACCCTTAACCTTCCTTCTGAACTCAATAGCAGATCTGCGTGCAGATTAAAGTTAGGTGAAGATCAAAAACAAGGTTAAGACTCAGTTTCTTCCCTCGGCCTAGTTTCCATTAATATTAGCATGTTTTAAAGGGTAATTATACTCCTTATATGCTATGTGGCCCATTCAGTCCTTGGCTTCCTGATAGGACTGTCAGCAAAGCAGCTTCTTAACAGTTGTTTTAAGAAAATGAAAGTTAATCCTTTTCTGTCAGCAGTAAAATGTTTTTCAAATGCTTTTACATAAAGTTCCTGTACTTCTGTTAGAAAGAGACAAGGTAGGTGACATAATATCTTTTATTGGACCAACTTCTGTTGGCGAGAGAGACAGGCTTTTGAGCTTACACAAAGCTTTTCTGTGAGCTCAAAATTTTCTCTCACCAACAGAAATTGGTCCTATAAAAGATGTTGCCTCGCCCACCTTGTTTCTGTAATATCCTGGGACCAGCACGGCTACAACACAGCATAGGAACATATCTGTCAGAATGTTGGGGACATCTGCCAAGTCTTTCCCCTCTATAAGTGCCATGATTTCTCCTGTGCTACCCCTCACACTTGGGAGGAGCACCCCATAAACCTCGGCAAAGCTACCTTATTATCCTCCTTAAAATTTTCCTTTGCCAAGATACCTAGGGATTCATTTGTATCCATTCCCAAGAGATTGTATTAAAAAGTCATGATATTTACCCACATGAAATAAACGTGTTCATTTATGTGACTGCTATATAATTAACATATATTTTACATGTGAGATCATGTCATGTCCAATAAGAACTGATATGAAAGTGTCTCCTCTCATATACTCCTGTCCTTACACATTTGTAACACCCATATAGAAATAGATGCCACACTAGCTGTGTATAAGGAACACACGCCAATTTCACACAGACTGCTTGTTTGGAAAAAAAGGTCTATAATTCTTAAAACAAAATGGGGATATAGATCCTTAATACTGTTGACATATTCAGATAACCGCCTTTCAAAAATTAGACCCACAAACAATCTAGATTTCAGAATCCAGTATATCAAGCACCCTGTGACTGAAAGAGCTTTATCAGAAGCCATGTTTGCCTCAGCTTCAGGTGTGAAAATCAATGAGGGGTATGCGCTTCATCCAGTGAAATGAAAATGTGCTCTAAGAATGCCCACCTAAACAGATCCCTTGTTATACCTGTAAAACAAATTGACCTGTAGTCAGTACTTTTGTTGTTTGTTTGTTTATTGTTATGAGCTGACAACAGTGTGAGATAGTTATCACCCTGCTACTGACTTGAGCCACATTTGAACCATTGTCCTAGCAATGAAATGCTGTGTGTCTGTTTACCAATCCCTAAGCAATGCAGTCCTGAAAATTCACTTGACATGTTATTAGTTAGTATGTTGATGTTTTTCCAGTGAAAGTAAATCTTTAGATTAGAACTGAGAAAATGGTGCACAGCTATCCCATGAATATTCATTCAGATTTTTAAATGAACTTGTTTCAACTGTGGTCACGTCCCTGGTTGTGTTTCCCTGCTATATATAGTATAGTGAATAAGTTTGCTGGCAGGAGTGTTTGCTAAGTGAGTGTGCTTTAAGTGAATATTACAAACTTTGAATTGGTAATGACAAATATTCTTATCGGAATCCTTATTCTAAGAATTATGCTTGTCTGATCATGGAACAGATCACATGGTATGTTTCTATGTGTCTAATCAAAACAGCTCATATCCGATATTGTCAGTGAACTATTCACATGCAAGAACTGGTAAAAGATCATTTGTTTGCAGAAACTCTTCAGTGAAAAAATGTCAGTAACACACAAGTTTATCAAAAAACCATCTGTTGGCAGACCGTTTGTACGCAGAAAAAGATAAAATTTGCAGAATAAATGGTAGATTTAAAATAATTTACCCAGCTTTAGCATTAATTTTCTTTTTTTAAGTGTGTTATTACAAAACAATACGAAAGTATCTAGTGACCTTGCTGTCACTCTGGTATCAGTTTAGCAGTTTAGAAGGGCTACATTATTATTGATTTCATGCCAGATTTTATAATTTCATTTTTTTGTGATTTGCACTTAATATCACTCTAAATGGTAAAAATTAAATAACTCTTCAGTGAATGCTAGTCACTAAAGGATCAAAAATCCCAATCCAGCGTGTGTATTCAGAACATAGCCCTGAATGCACTGGTGAATTTAAGAATCAGTTTGCTAAAAGAAGTTAACTGTGATTAAATTTATTACAATTCACGGGAGACATAAGTGTGGGTGCACAAGAGCGCTGGTCCAAAACAGAGTGTCTTCAAAACAGCTTCAGACTGCTAATTTTTTCTGAGAGACTCGCTGGAGATTCTCAGGCAACTCATCAGTATTGGTTTATATAGATCTGATGCTAAATAATATCTAGATTTGAAGACTTAATAAGTTATAACCCTTGAAGTTAGTGTTTCATTTTAGCGTTGTCCTGCTTAATTGAAACTAGTTAGTGTTACCATGTTCACATTGCTATTTCAACTCTTGTGCTTAATGCATATTCTTTCTCCCCTTACGCTGCCTCTCAGACATGACCTATTAACCCTACTGTATTTCACATTGACAAGTGACATGTGATGCTGGTTATGGGTAGGCCCAGACTGATCTCGAAGACTCATCTCCTGTTTCAGTCTCTTCAAAGTCTGCCTAATCTAATACATATATGGTCTAGGAGGGCTTGCGTTCATTTTTCCTGTCACCACGTTTCTGATTGGAGGACTTTAGGTCCAAAATATCCCAAGGAGTCTTAGGGTGCTTGACTGTACTTCAGATAAGTTTTTTTCCCCCCTTTCCTTTGGGAGTTTCTCTACACACCAGATTTCCCTGATTATGCTAGATATTGATTCAGTCAGTGTGTAGCTACAAAACTCCTGATGTGTCAGTTGGATACATTATCCTCTATGTCTAATGTGGAAATAAGTCCAAAGGATTGTTTAAACTGTCTCTCTTTGTATTGCAACTTGGGAAGTAATTTTATTTCTCTAAAATGCCAGTCTGTCGGGCTCGGCAGGATCATCTCAAAGGAGGGAGATGGGCTACGATCAGCCTGAGTATGCATGGTAAGTAGAATCTTAATGTTAATTAAGATGATTTCAAGGCAGTCAATGCCATACCATGACATAAGTGTTTCAGTAGGAACTCTTCATTGATTTCAGTGTGGACTTCTTCGCAAAAACTGACGGTGCAATATGGCCTTCACTGTTTTTGTTGGTTTTATTTTTAATTATTGTTATTTATACGATCGGAAACTGCTTATTATAAACAGAATATGTTATGTAGCTACTATAATCTTGGTTAAAGCAGATGTTTAGTATTCTTTCTTTTAAAAAAATAGAAAGTTTATTTATCTCACATTAGTTGGAAGAAATTAACTAAGGCTAAATGCAACCACTGAATGTTATTCTTTGGTACTCATTGAAACTTGAAGATTTTCTTCACTAGTCTGCATCAGTTTTTGCATGGCTTGATTCTGGTTCCTCTTGTATCGCTTTTTACAGTAGTGTAACCACATTGACTAGTGGAACAATTCTTGATTTACATCTGTGTGTGAAGAGGGCAGAATGCAGGCCCTTTGAGACTAGCTTTGATTGTAAAATATGATTGGTTGTCCTCTTGAATAATAGGAATAATGTGAAATCTACAGTTTGATCTAAATGTGACATGCAATTATTTTCCCCCCTAACACAAATGGACTACATGCTTCCTGCAGGGCCCTCTGTTTTAAAGCCACACCAAGAGGCTTTCTAATTACACTTCTAATTCAGCTGACTTCTTTGGTCACCTCCACCTTTTTATGATAGATATGCCTATCTGCTTTACAGAGCTACTCTTGGACTAATCCACAGGGAAATGGAAGACAGATGTGTAATTTTACATATTTTATTTTGCACTCGTGGAAGCCATTCTTTCCTGAAAGCTGTCAGTTAGCAGGGGGATGGAATACCTTACCATTGAAGTGTAATTCATTGTGCTAAATCGGAACAACCACATATTCCCTGTACAATGAGTTAAAATAGAGCCAGAGCCATGATTTATTATAACTTGTAAAGGATATTTATATTGTCTGTATTTCCTTAACATCCAGGAAGCAGATCCTGTAGAGTCTGCTCCCCTCAAGCATTCCTAGAAGTCGAACTCACTACCAAAATAAAGCCTTTTAGGCAAAGGATGTATATTAATTTCTGTAACATACTTCAAGTAATACAGTTAGTGTGAGCTTGGTCATATATAGTGTGTAATGCATTGTTATTTAATTGGATGTTCAGGGAATTAGAAGTGGGATATGGAGCTCTTCTTGTCTGGTTCAAATTTCAGCCATGATCAGTAGTGGGCAAAAGTCGTTGTTCAACCAATTTTAGAGGTGCTGAGCTACCACCGCTCCTTTGATATCACTGGGAATTAAGGGCGCTCAGCACCTTTGAAAATCAGACTTCATCTGTCCAGTCCCTGACTGAGACCTAATTCTTATAGGCACATAAACAATCTGATTCTTACTGGGTCCATGTATACATCCCAGAAGCCACTTACTACTTAACTCAGCAGAGGGGCCCAGGACTGACTGTCTTGCAGACAGACCTACCTTCTCACTTGTAGAGGGTTTTTTTTCCCAAAAGATTAAGAGATTGCAGATTAAGGCACATTGGCACGTCACTGGGTGGAAGCATATGCTGCCGCTGCCTAAACCATACTATTTCGGTGGGCTAAGAGAGTACTTTGGTCTCCAGGGCTGTTAGGCCAGCATCTTTCACAAAACTACAAGAATAGGAGAATTAAAATAATTAATTTGGCTCGTTTTGCTACAAACATGTATATAGCTCTCTTGTTCTCCTTTGTTTCCCTTTATGGAACAGTTTCATGAGCAGGTAGAGAGTGCATCATAAAGTATTGTGTCTGTAAAGAAACAATATAGAATACTTCAAACATCCACACTCTGGAAATTATTTTTCAATGGCTAACGTGTAAAAACAAACCCAAATAATAAAACAACCCATATGGAATTGTAAAATGTGTATGCAGCTAGAGCAGGAAGTGCTGTTAAAAAAAAATCTCAAGAAAACACATTACATTTTATTTATACCCCTAAGCCTAGATCCAGAAAAACATTTTAGTGTGTGCTTCTCTTTAAGCTCTTTCGTAGTCCCTGGGGACTACTCGCCTGTTTTTCTTTGAGCTCATGCTCAAGGGCTTTGTTGGACTGGGGCTCTGAAGAGAGAGTCATTTTCTGACAAGTTTTGGGAAAGGTCACTCTGGTGCCAAGTTCTTCTCTGAGTTTCCTTTACACCTCAAAGCAGGCAAAGGATGGGACAGGGGACCCTTTCAGTGAGACCACACAGCCGTTCTGGCACTAACTGTCCAGACTCAGCACAGCTTTGTAACCTCTCTCACTGTAGGGGTGCAATAATGTCTCACGATGAAATCACAGTGGTGCACAGGGCCAGCACACCATTTAAATGGTGCTGGCCTTCTTTGCAGTGAGTGAACATTACTCCAAGTGAGACTGGTTGTTTATATTTCCTTCTGAGGAGAGCCTTTAATCCAGGGGTGAGCAAACTTTTTGGCCTGAGGGCTACATCAGGGGTGCAAAACTGTATGGAGGGCTGGGTAGGGAAGGCTGTGCTTCCCCAAACAGCCTGGCCCCCGCCCCCTCCCACTTCCCATCCTCCCTCAGAAGTCCCAACCCCCCCACTCCTTGTCCCCTGACCTCCCCCTCCCGGGACCCCCATCCCTAACCGCCCCCCAGGACCTCACCCCCTATCCAACCTGCCCCTGCTCCCTGTCCCCTGACCCCCCCCCCCAAACCTCCGCCCGCTGTCCCCTGACTGACCCCCGGGACTCCCTACCCCTTATGCAACCCTCCCGCTCCCTTACCATGCTGCTCAGAGTGGCAGGAGCTCGCAGCCACGCCACCGAGCTGACCAGCAAGAGCGGCGGGACAGAGCACTGGCGGCGCAGCAATCTGAGGCTGTGGGAGAGGGGGGGACAGCAGGGGAGGGGCCGGGGCTAGCCTCCCCTGCCAGGAGCTCAGGGGCTGGGCAGGATGGTCCCGTGGGCTGTAGTTTGCCCACCTCTGCTTTAATCCCTAGTAGACCCTACCCTCACTTGTTCTGCATGGCAAACACCTGCAAGACAGATTCTCAAAGGCATTTTGCATTCAGTATAATTTGTCCACTGTGCCCCTCCCATATTGGTAAATGGAAGGGGGCTCCCAGCTAGATGGGAGGTGGATATGGGGGTCCTGGTATGGAAAATGGGGTCCCTTTACAAAACAGGTTCAGAATTACTGATCTAGACTGTGACCTCTCTAGAGCAGAGTGGCTTCATATTTGTTTTTGTCAGCACTTAACAAATAGTAAACAATAATAAAACCAGGGAATCAATTACAGTGGTGACTGGTTTTTCATTTGTGACATGGATATATTCTTCATTTTAATGTTCTTCTCCATTTAACAACTAATCCAAAAATAATTGTATATAAATTACTAGTATAGATTCAAAATATTCTTTGTGTATTTCAGAATTTCAGAGCACCATCTGAGAGAAAATGTCACAAATGAATTTAGTTAGAGAAAGCATTTTTGCAGTGTGTATTGGCTCAGATGTCATTTACTGCTGGGTCATATTTCTTTTATAAATGTATACTCAAAATTAGGGCATGAGAGGAGGTGTCAAACACACAAATAATATTTGTTCCTCTTCTCATTCATACATATGTTGGCTAAGTTCTTTGGACCCTGCAGCTTGTTCTTCACACAACTCTAATCATTTGCTAAGATGGTTGACATTATGTCTGATAAAGAAATTACTCAGAAGCCCACTGGGAGTTAAACACTAAGAACAAAGCATATGGTACACCCCAGATTTGGAGTAAACATTGATCTTGTTTCCCAGATGTAGATAACGTAGCTGTTGCTAGATCCATACCCATGCGTCTGTGAAAATCAAAGGGTGAGTTCTGGTATACATTCTGTTGCCCCAATCCTGTGTGCAGAAATCCCCAGAAGTGTTCAAGTTAACCACGTAGATCTCTCAAATAGTAGAATTTGGACTTGGGTGTGTAGATGAGCAGGCAGAACATCAGCATTGAAGTGTTTTATTTCTCTTTTACCTACAGTGTGTCTTCAAACACTTATGCATGTGAGTAACTGTAAGTACGTGCACAGTTCCTTTAAAGTTAAGCACATGAGTTAATTGTTTGCAGGACTGCATCCTTTGTGAACAAAGAGCTTGTGGCTGATACAGTATATTTGATACTGCACAGATGTAGAACCCTTTGCCATTCCTACAGGGCAAGGGAAAACTCCAGCCATCCAACAGAGCAAGTTGAATAAAACTTCATGGGTCAGATCCTCAGCTGCTGTAAATCAGCTCTGCTGGGGTAGAAGAGGTGACGCTGATTTTCACCAGCTGAGGATGCCCATGAAAGGAGTGCAGACTTGTAAAATTTCCTCCTACCTGGAAAAAAAAACAAACAAGAGAGGCCATCTAAATCCAACGTCCCAGCCTTAACTCTGTGTTCCCTTTTTGCTGCAGTAGTTCTTTACCTGACTTTCACCACAAAAGATAATAACTAAACCTTCATTCAGCAAAAAGATACAGTATGTTAAGGGGATCATTATTCCTCAATACAATAAAAGAGATTCAATCCAGTGTACATCAAAGCAATCTCAGAAGTGCTTGCTATGTTTGAAGATCAGATGTTGGCTTAAAAAAAATGCATAACATCCATCACAGTTATTTAGATCTCTAACTTTTTGTGTGTCAGGGTGATAAGTGTTACTCTTAATATGATTTTAAGTTTTTCCTTTATTTCAAGAGAAATAAAAATGACAGGCGCCTGTCCCAGCTTCATTTTAATTTGCACAAAGCAGTCTTTTATTATTTTTTCCCCTTTGAAATGTCAGATCTCCAAAATCTATTTTTTAAAAAAAACCTATGCATGAAAAATAAATATTCAGGGCAATGAGGAACGGATGCAAAATTTGGAGGAAAAATCAGACATTTTTAGGCCATTCTGTCCTACTAAAGTTGACACGACAGCTCTGCACTGAAAGGCTTTCTGTGTGCCGTGCCTCAGTTCCCTGCACGGATGCGGTTCAGCAAGCAGACAGGAGCTTTTCTACTCATCAATGAGCCAGCTGTTAGTGCAGATGACTGTGCTTCATTTCAGGTCATTTGGTAACTAGGACAGGCAGACGTGTTTTGTGGTTCAGGCTGGGTGACAGACTAAGAACACCATCAGTGCAATACAAAATTTCACAGTTATGAGCAGCTCAGATGTGTTAGGTTGACTCAGGATGCGAACTCAGTTCTGTTCCTTCACTAGGCTTGCACTTGCTTTGTGTGTTTCGGTGTAAGATATGTTTGGCACAAGAACAGTGCAGGACATTGTGGTCTGTCTTAGCTGGCTTGCCTGCCCCAGCACTGATGATAGCATTCGGAATGCTTTTCACCGCACACTGTTTGCAGGCCTTGTTAGCTCTGCTTAGTCATGTCAGCTGTTTCTCAAATATAAATTATTTCCGTTCAGATGAGGGCTTGGTTTCCAGAGAGGCAAAGAAATGCTGGCACTATGATGGGGGCATACCAAGGGAGAATCCTCTGCTTCCCTTAATAACTGGTAAACGTGGGGCAGTAGGCAGGTAGATGATGCAGGAAGCACACAGCGACACAGGGGTCGCAAAGCGGAGTAGCAGCTTGTCATTGGATTATGTTGGTGCTGGAAGGTGGTCTCTGTGGGGGGGCTTTACTGTAAAAAAAAATAAATTGGGGAAAGGAGCTGCCCTTCGGTGGTGGTCTGTTGTCTCGATTTGATGGAGATTTTTAATTTTAATAAAGTATCTTATGTCTCATAGTGGGGGCAGCTTGTCTTTGTGGCTGAAAATCTAAACCTCCAGTGGCCCCTTGTTTAGCTTCTGTGCTGTTGGCAGTCCCCACCTACCAGAAGGCAGCACTCTAGATTCATACGCTTTAAGGCCAGAGGGGACCGTTACGATCATCTAGTCTGAC
The DNA here is from genome assembly GCF_965152275.1 of Natator depressus. Taxonomy (NCBI): domain Eukaryota; kingdom Metazoa; phylum Chordata; order Testudines; family Cheloniidae; genus Natator; species Natator depressus. The sequence goes on from NC_134239.1 coordinate 107,959,177, forward strand.
CTCCTGCATCAGACACGCCAGAGAAATCTCACCCAATAATTTCTGTATTGAGGCCATAATGACTTTTCTTTGATCTATAGTATGTATTTTAGGAAGTTATTCACATTCCTAGGTAAATTGTTCCAATGGTTCATTATCCTTGCAGTTAAAAAACTGCACCCGAGTTCTAGTCTGAATTTGTCTAGTTTAAGCTTCCAACCAATGGATCTTGAAGAGCCATCTAGTGTCAGAAGTCTCTTCCACTTGTAGGTACTTGTAGAATGTGATCATGAGCCCTCCCAAGGGAGACAGACACTGTGACACACACACACACAAGTCTCAGCATCTGGTGGTTCAAGCTAACACACATGATTCTTGTTTAATAATACTGTGGTAGGGTTTCAAATCCTTGGGTGCCCATAAGGGACAGAATGTTATAAACCTGTGATTAATCTCTATGAATGTATCCATTTAGAACTCCAATCATTATTGCAATTTCACATAAATCTTAGATTAAAGAGGTTCAGAGAGTTTTAGTCAAAAGATACTTTCAAAGAATAGTTGCTTTCGACTCATAAAAACTTTTTCCTGAGAACTTGTAGACTGAATGATAGATCACAGCATATGGCAAATCTGGTCACCAGTTCATTTGTGTATTATTTAGCTAGCATGTTAATCAAATGAGTCTCCTGAGGTACATCTGTTTCTTTTGGTGGATTGGTACCTGGAGCAGTTTTCTTAGGCAAGCTAACATTTGATAGCATAATCAGACACTGAGAATATTTTAAACAACCAGAAACCTGTACATAGCAACAGACAATTTCAATTTCAAATAGTAATAAATTAACTGTTGCACTGCTGTTGCCTAATTTGACTGAGAACAAATAGTTCAACACTATTGCTATATTTCAGGTGATTGAGCTAAAACTTTCTCTGTATGTTTGTTTGAATGTGGATGTATCTCATGAACACCTTCAGGGCATGGCAGCTATTTTAACTCCCATTCAAGAAGTTCAGTAGCTCCTCCCTTTCTTTGCTGGAGGCTAAGTGCATATACCTTACCAGTTACCTTTTGGAATTGTTTACCAAATCACCTTTCAAAAGTATTGAGGAGCAATATAATAATCAGCAAATTTAACAGCAAAACCCAAATGATTGATAAGCCGCCATACATCACAGGAAGGGACGGATTCTGCCAACAAAAGTCTCATTGGAGTCAATGGGAGGTTTCTCTATGTAGTGAGGTTGAATCAGATCCAAGATGTATTCACCAATGAAATAGTCACAGTGTAACTCAGATGACATAATTATTTTACAAGACCATTTCATATTGGAGAGAATGGTGCACCCAATCATGCATTCTCAGCAGCCAGGATACTGACTGGTGCTTGTTTCTCAGTAATTACTAATTTTTGCATCTAGCTCTAGATCGGCTTGTTGACTAATCACCAAACCAATTACGGGTACATGAGGCTGCCATATTTTATGAGTCACCCTTGCTGGCATCTGCCCCAGAATTATAGAGGTGCTGGTCACGACTCCTTCATTAAGTTGGAGTTCTGTTTTGTACCTAAAGCTGGCATTCAGCTTCTCTGTTTTGTGTGAAAAAGACAATGTAATTTCCCCATATTTACAACACTTGCTCTTTAAATACAGAATGAATTTTCTGAGAATTTACAACTAAATCCATTAATTAGTTTGAGTTAAAATTAATTAAAACTGGGTTCTCTAGGAAATTTAGCATGTCAGTCTTTTCTTTGTCCTGAGTGATCTTAATAATGTTGCAGCACAGATTCTTCAGACTTTCCAAATAGTTAAAATTAATGAAAATCTTATGCATAGGCCACCTTTTGAAGAAATTAGTTTGTAATTAAGTTAAATTATTAACAGTTGTATTTAATTGTTATGTTTATATAGACTGTGGACAGATTGATAGCTTAGGTAACTCTTAAGTGGGGCCATTGTGACATCAGAAGTAACTCAACCAATCACCACCTTTCGTGTACAGTTTTGCCCCACGGTGACACCGTGGGGGGCGGGGGAATATGAATAGCAAATATGTCTAAAAATCAGTTTAATCTAATCTTGTATCACAAACACTAAAATGCCTTCATCGTAACCTCATTGAAGTGTAACCTTGACTTTGAGTTTTCTGGGGTTGTGCTGCTTGGTTTGGAGCATCATAACCTCTCTGGAAAAAAATTTAGTCTCTAATTACTGATAGGTGCTCTCCACCTTAGCTCCAGTTTAACATAGTTATCTCTAAAATTGTCTCAGGAGATTCTCAAACTTCGGGCTCCTGAGGGGAAGCAAGGAGATTCCACAGGTCGTGGGGATGAGATGCTCTACTCATAAGCAATACCGGTCCGTGTATGGCTGATCTTGCATCCATTGACTTCAGTGGTGCAGGATTAGGTACTATGCTGTATCAGGTCTCAGCTAGATTATTTATCTCCGGTGGAAGCAATCTCATAGAGACTAGGAATGTGTGTGGGCATAATGCCTCCTCCCAACTTCTGGTCAGATGACCTCTGAATTCTACTCTGTTTAGGTTCTTATATCATCCTTATCGCCCAGGTATCTGAGTGCCTTCTCCAAGTGTATTAAGTTATATGACTCACATCTGTCCCATGTCAGTGGTGTATGGGGGTAGAACACCTCACGCTCCCTGTGTAGCAGTTGTTGAGGCTTTCAGAGTGGAAGCTGATGGTGGAGGTTGGGAGTGGGGGAAAGCAGCAGCAGGAGCACACCCTGGAGATGGTGTCTGTGATTTTTCAGGTGACAGAGCTGGTGAGCTAAAACAGCCTGCCTAGGAGAGACATAATCTCTTTTAAAGAACCAAGAGCCTCAGGACTCCTCCTGCCGAGGATCCTGTTGGATGTGCAACATTAATGGAGTTAACTTGGCTTTTTCACTGCATTTTGCCCACCACCGCCGTGTCTGGACTCCTCATGGTCCCGCTTGTAGTTGCTGGAGTCTCTGAACGGGAGACCCCATCAGAATGTCAGCGAATAAAAATACTTCCAAAATCATAAATCCCAGCATTCACCTTCATTCAGCTTCTATTTATACTTCACTTTCACTAAGACCCCAAGCTCTTAAATGTCTAATATAGTGGTTCTCAACCAGCGGTCCAGGGCCCCCTGGGAGGCCATAAGCAGGTTTCGAGGGGCCACCAAGCCGGGCCGACATTAGACTCGCTGGGGCCTAGGGCAGAAAGCTGAAGCCCCACCTCATGGGGCTGAAACCACCAGGGCTGCAGCCAAAGCCTGAGCAATGTAGCTTTGCAAGGGCCCCTCTGGCATGGGGCCACAGGCAATTGCCCTGCTTGCTACCCCCCTAACACCAGCCCTGGCTTTTATAGGCAGAAAACCAGTTCTTGTGGCACAGGTGGCCCATGGAGTTTTTATAACATGTTGGGGGGGGGGGCTCAGAAAAGAAAGGTTGAGAACCGCTCATCTAATCCATTTACTGCCTTTTGTAGCTTGTCTATGATTGATAATGTGATGGGAGCTGGGTATAGGAGTAGAAAAAAAACCCAACCTTAAATTAAAATAAAAAGACAGAGTGCACAAACAAGGTAATGCTCTAATTTTATATATAATGGTTATGTATTACCTCATTTTCATCAAATCTCCAGCTTTCCAGACCTTCATGCTTAACTGGTCCGTGCACAGACAGATAACTGCAACCAAACAAAGCCCACTGACTTCACCCATCCTTCCTTAGACTTCTGTATGGCTTCATGCAGGCATGTCTGTCCACACACTATCACTTGCAGGATCGGAGTCTTACTTTGTTTTCATTGTTAAGGGTTTCGTAATTAAAGTTTTCCAACCTCAAAGAAAAGTCCCGCATCCTTCAGTTCAAAACTATGTTGTCATCACATCTCCTACAGCAGGATAAGCTAAGTAAACAATGGGCATAATAAGGGATTTGTCACTCTCTGCAATATATTTGCCAGTAGTTTGTCAAAATTCAGTTTGCACATTGATTTCCTGCGGGGGGAGGGGGGAGAACAGGACCAGCTAGTTGTGAAAACATTTGCCTTCCAGCCAATTGGCATCTGTTTGCACTCACAATAGGGTCAAGTTTTGCTTCTGGTAAAGGAGCCAAAGTTGGGGAATTAAAATTGCTTCATGAAGCCTTTTCATATTCATAGGCACAATGTCTGATCTAGCATTACTTGCAGGAATCTGCTACCGTGCCAGGGACATCTGGACCCTAACCTACATGAAGACAAGGACCAAATAACAATAATTCCTCCAAGATCTAACTGATTGAATGGTATAGAAACATACCTTGGCATCTCCTGAAAACTGCATTTCTTTCCAAACTCGAGTCAACACTGGCACACAGAGAAGAGCAGGATCCAGCAAACCACACACTGACTTATCCTAAACAGAAAGGGAAGGGGACTGATTGTTACAGACTCACTCCTTCCCACCACCGAGTCTCCCTGCTCATTGCTTTCTTGGATCCTTTCATCTTTCTCTTGGGCTTTCTCACTTTAGAAAGGAGCCATCTGGCTCTTGTGACCCAATGCAGTACAAGTCCATATTCTCATTTAATAATTATGTATGGACATCAAGGCCTCTGAGCAACTTGGTAGCCCGCTCCCCCTGCTTCAGGGATCATCAGGCCAACCATCTCCCTTTCGCAGTATAAAAGTGTCATCATTGGGGGATGACCCAGTGGCATGCTTTCCTGCCCAGTATACAGCAAGGCATAGCAAATCCTCTATTGGATTGTCTGAGCTATCCCTTTCAAGCATCCTGGTCTTTGCCCATGAATGTACTAATAAAACTGCTGATTTCAGGGATGGGGCAGAGTGGAGGAGAGTGTTATAACTGGCTCATGTGACTGGTTGGAAAGTGGACTTTGTTGCCAAGGTATCTTCTGCCAATGGTAGGTGTATGGAGGGCTATGTGGTAGTTTGCTAAATCTCATCAGATCAGTCCAGGATTTCTCTGAGCTCTGCCTTGGCTATGAAGAGGTATTTTCAGCTGTTGATGCATTTAACCCCTTTGCAAACAGAACCGCAAGGTGTAACAGATAAATTCAGCAGCAAAGGAAACATGCATGTAGCAGACATTCTTGGCAAGTTAAGCTACAGACAGGCAGTAAGTGGCTTTTTTTTTTTTTTTCGGTCTGGAATCCATGATGGAGTATAGTTGTGGATTTCTGCTTTTTATAGATTTCCTCATTATTTTTGTAAATTGCCTTCCTTTGTTTTGTGCTGTTACTATTGAGAGAGCCAGCTTGTTCCAGCGGCAAAGCAGAATAGGTCAGTGTTTTAGAGATCGGTGCTAATATTTGCCATTGGCCAGATGCTTCCCTTCATTGCATGATGCAGGAGGGAAATGAAGACATTGGAAATGCCTCAAACTGTGGGATAGCGAAGCAGTGATTTGAATGACATGCTCTTTTCTTCTAGGAAAAACCTTTGGAAGCGCCTGTCCTAACGCGACATGTACTATAAAAGTATTTACTAATAATATTAATATGAATAATTTTATTTATTTTACAGCAAAATGTTTCATATGATGAATGTGTAATTATGCAAAACCCTGGGCATGTAGTGCACTGCAATATCTACCATTATCATAGTATTTTTTGCTTTTTCCTATCATTATTATTATTATCATGATTTATTTTACAGTATTGCATGGAGGCCCCATTCAGGGATCTGGGCACCATTGTGCTAAGCACTGGACAAACAGATAACAATGACACTCCCCGCTCCACAGAGCGGACAGCCTAAGTATATAGCAAGAGACAAGTGGATACAACAAACACAGTGGAGCACAGGAGCCTCTTGAGGCAATTATGATAAGCTGTTGTTGCAGCACACCAGCTGCCTAAACTTTAAGGGTTTTGGAGGCATCATGGCACGAGTGATTTTTACAGAGAGATTTGAAGAAGGATAATGGAGTGGCTCTGCTGGTTTTTATAGGGATTTCCTTCCATGGAGAAGGGGCAACATAGGAGCAAGCACAGAGGTGCTTGTGGAAAAAAGCAAATGTCCCTGTAACTGTGCAATAACACACATGCTGTTTTGAATTTAATTACAGCAGGTGGTAACTGTCTAGTTTTTAAGGGTGCCCAATGCAGAAGTATAAATACTGTTGATTGAAAATGGGATATAAATAGTTAATAGCAATAAACACTGGAAAATAAAAAATATGCAGTGTGATCATAAAAAGTCTATAAATGTCACCCAATCGGTTTGAGAATATTTCATATACCAAGGATGGAGCTTCTTTAGAGACTGAGCCCACAGTCAGTAGTACTAAATAGGTATCAGGAGTGATGAGAGTGGTTCTGTTTGATATATTTCCAGTTAGCGGAATAAATTGACTCCAACAGGTGATTGACATGTTCTAACTGTACCAAGAGCTTTTCAGTCTCTGTGCAGCAGCTGTCAAGAGTTAGATATGACATGCAAAAAAACCATTAAACTCAAGGGGCCAGATCACTAACTAGTGTAAATTAGAGCAGTTCCATTGATGTGAATGGAGCTACACCAGTTTATACTAGCTTTGGATCTGGCCCAGTGAGTGACAAATGCAGGATTGGGCCAAGTGAAATCACAGTAGGTAGAAGGAAGGGATAAAAGACAGAGAAGGGACTGGTGGGGAAAGGAAAAAAGAGAGGCTGGATGAAAGAATAATAGGGAAAAGAAGACCAAGGGGTACGTGTGCACTGCAACTACTAAAAACAGTAGTTTGGCTATTGCAGCATTGGTGGAGACTCAAGCTCAGACCCAGGGGCTCGGGTGCATTCGAACTCAAGTGACTAGCCCAAGCCTCTGGCGGTGTAGCCACGTCCACACTGCTATTTTTAGTGCATGAGCTAGAGCCCTATTAACACGCGTCTGTCTGCCTGCCCAGGCTGTGAGGCTCACTCCCAGGTGCAATGTAGCCATACTCAGAGAGTAAATATTCTGCAGAGCCTCCTCGCACAAATGACCCATTAACGTCTAGAGGAGTCCTTTCTGTGGGATCTGGCTCATTTGAATAGGGAAGACGTAGCAGACAAAGTGGGAAGGGAGGAAAGAGGTGATGGGGAGGATCAGAAGAAGAACAGGAATGATGGGATGATGAAAACGAGAACTGAGAGAGAGCAGATGGGGATTTTAAACAATACATATTTAATTCTAAATCCAGCATGTCAGCTGTTACCTAGTGGTCCAAATTCGGCCCTTATGTAACCCCACTGATGCCAGTGGAGTGACACCAAGGGAAATTTGATCCAATATGTACAGAGTCCTTTTCACCAGTATGTATTAGCTTCTCTCGTCATTCACAAGCTCTTAATTTATTAAAATTAATTGCACAGGAATAAGTCAGTAAAGCTTAGACCAAGGTGGTCCAGTGCCTGCAGTTTATTTCTGGTTTTTACAGTACTATTTCAGCAGTTTTTCTTCTCACTGTCCAGATAGTGTGTCAGATGATGAAGTCCAGCGTTCAAACAGTGTGATAGGTTAGGAAGAAAGTCTGAATAAATATTTAAATGGAGAGGCCCACTTCCCTGACATAGTGATGTATTGATTACACTTGGTGTAACCCGGCCTGTAGTGGGACGGTAGGTAAGTGCTGATCATGAGAAAGTTGCATAGAGGATTGTTCTAAAGCAGGCGCTGCCATACTATGGTCAGCAGGGAATGGATTTGTCATTGCTTCTGCCTCTGCCACTGTGACTGCATCATCCTTTGCAGAATGTCGTGTAGGTGATGGAATGTTTTTAATCTGCTGTACCTTGCCTTGCATGCCTCTTTCTGATGTGAACTGCTGCTGGAGGCGGGAGCGGTATTTCTTCAAATTGTATAGGTTTGACATGAGCACATTTTAAAATGGAAACATTCTGCACTTCCATCAGATTCTTGTGGCAAATAGTTTATATGCTTTAAATTGTATTTGACTGGTTTCTTGTCTTTTGTTTTGTTAATTTCAGTAGATTGGTACTAAAACGCTGAGTTGTTAACAATATTTGATGGAAATGATCCAACCAGCTGGACCCTTACATCGGCAAGGGCTGTTAAACTAGGAGAAATCATTAGTGTACAGTGTATAATAATTATTCTTAGCAGCACATTGATTTGTTTTTCTTTCTTTCTTTCTTTCCTTTTATTTACTGCATTAAAATATCCTATTGCTCATGTACCAATGGAATTAGAGTATCGTTTTAACAGTACCAAAGTATGTTCAAGAACAGTGTCTTATACCAGCTTTAACTATTATGGGAATGTCTACACTGTAATAAAAGAGGGGTAAACTGACTCAGACAAGCTGCAGGGCTATAAAATTGCCGTGTAGATGTTGGGGCTCGGGCGGGAGCCCGGGCTCTGAGACCCTGCAAGCAGGGAGGGTCACAGTGGAGACATACCCTTTATGTCCTTCTCCTACAAAGTGCTGAGCTTCTCCTGGAAGCTGCCTCGCACACTCCGCTCCTCTTGACTTCTCTGGAGTTGAAGGATTAGGCCCTTAGGCTGTAGAAATTCAAACCATTTAAGGAATGTATGTAGATTGAGGGGGGAAGTTCTTGCACCCATTGAAGCAAATGGAAGTTTTGCCTTTGACTTCAGTGTGAGCTGGGTCAGGTCCTAAATAAGCATTCTTTTTTCCTAATATTTTTTATAAGGGTGGCCTGTTTGTTTTTTATCTTGGAGTACTAATTTGCTCAAGTTGCACTTATAAGGCACTCTCAACTTCACACATGAAAATCCATATGTAATCTCTGGATACATACCAATATAAGGCCATGTTCCTGCACTAGTCCTTCAGATCCCTGCACCTGTCAGTATGGTCCCACTGGGTTCAGTAGGACTCTGGGCAGGTGTCTGTGCTCGCTGATCCTAATGCAGAGTTATGATGAAAGTCTGGTAAAAATTGTCCAATGTCTTTTCCACAAATGAAAGTTAACTGTACCTTTTTCACTGCACTCTTGTTATTAATTATTAGTATTGCAGCACTCTGAGGCCACCAAAAAATGTATCCTGATAACCCCTGCACTAGACTTACTTGGGCTCCTTGATTGGGCCAGTCCTCCATATAGAGGAAGGGAAAGAAAGGGAAGTCTCCAAGTGTCGCCTGCTCTGATTTTATTGCATGTTTTGCGATATTTACTGTAAACAACTTTTGTTTTAAAAAAACATTCTAGCACTCCTCGTTGCAGGAGAACAGCTTGAAAACATGAACCCTAAAGGTTCAAAAGTGAGAAGAGAAATACAAACAACCAAAATATTCTTTCTTTAAAATATCATGAGTTTTAAGCCTCGTGATTGTGGGGCCTGACTTATGATTTCTGAACCCATTATGTTGGCATTACTGGCTTCTTGTGCCACCGCCTTCTTCTGTTGATATGTACATGAAGCCAGATCCGAAGGAGCCCTAGCCCCAGAATTAATTAACCAGAGCAGAGTGACTTTGTTTTTTTAAAGGAGAAGGTCTTCCATAGGCTAAACACTCACAATCTATGATTTAATAAACTTCTCTTAGGAACCTTTTGATGGTCCTGCCATAAATGTAACTTAACATTTAAGTGATTGAGGTGTTTATGTTCCATAAAGCCGTCTATGGAAACAAGGGCATTTCTGTAAATGTAGCAAAGTTTCAGCCTCCCTTCATAGCGGGAAGGAGCTGCTAACCGTTGTTCTGCTGCTCAGTGTTCCGGTAACAGGTGGCAAGCCTGTATTAGCCTGTATTTCATTAGGACATAATTGAACAGTTGCTGAATTATTTGTTTCTGGCTCAGGGCTTTAACACAGCAAAACAATACTCCTGGGATGCTCCAGTTGCACCTTTCCATGAACTCTGCTAAATGTGTTTTCTGCATTCATCTCACCAATCCCCCACTATTTCACGGCTTATGCACCCCGGGGGCCTGATTCCGCTACCACCCACCAGTATAACTCCATTTACTTCAATGGATCTACTCCCTTTTGCACAGTCCGAGCACAGAATCAGGCCCTGGCCGGTTTCATAAAGGGCTGTGTCTGTACAGTGGTTATCACGCCCAGTAACAGACACTGACAAATCTAGTCCCGTTCTTCTGCAGCGTTAATGGACGGGAACCCTGTGTTGCTTCATGCTCGTTCTTCTGAAGCAATTTGCCTTCTGCCGTGGGGAAAGTTTTGATTTCAGTTGCACTGACTCTAGACTTGTACCAGTTAGGTGAGAGCACAATCTTCCTCTGTATTGCAGGCTGCTTGACACTTCCGTGAGAGGTAACCCTACCTGATATTGACTGAGCAGATACTGCTAGGATGAAGTGGGCTTGACCAGTGTCCCTAATATATTAAATATGAATACGGTCTCTCTTACCACAGGGCACCTACATCTGCTTAGTTTCAGGATCTACTTTATCACAGAAGCATCTTTACTGTGTCCAGAGCAAACAAAATTCACATGTTCCCTCATGGTTTTCTCTTCTACCTAACTAATTAAACCACTATTATATAGGACTAGAAATTCCTGTGCCAGGACAATGACTGATGATTATTTTAATACCTACCTCACTGTGTGTGTATCTATCACAACAGATTTAAAATTCACTAATTAATAACCCTGGCAGTTGAGGACGCTAGGCCAATAACTTGCTGGTGTGTTCGCTACTATTTCTTTATTGTGGGATTCCTCTTTTGAAATCTAGAGTTGTTCTCGCACCCAATACTCTTTGAGCTTTTAGCACATTAGGAGCCATATTTTCAAACAATGGATCCTTTCTTGCACCTGTTTTTTTAATAAAACTATACACACATTTGTGTGTACATTTGCACTTACAAAGGATGCAGTGTTGTGGTTAGAGTGGGGAACTGCCAGCGAGGACTGCAGGCTTTATATTCTCAGCTTTGTCTCTGTCTTAGGCATTGTCTACGTGAGAAAATTGCACAGGTTTAACTTAAATCAGATTTTAAGCTGGTTGTTAAATTAATGCAAACACCTTTATGGGCACTCTTATTTCAGTTTAAAATGGGCTTGCTTTGGGTTAGCTTAAACTGATTTCTAATTGGCTTAAGCTAAACTGTAGTAAGTCTGGTTTAAACCAAAATAAGAGTATCCACACAACCTCTTGTACTGGTTTAACTAAATTAGTTTAAAATCACACCTGTCATTAATCTGGGGCAAACTTTCTTGAGTAGATAGGCCTTAGTATAACGTTGAGTACATCATTTAACTTTTTCTGCCTCTCAGGATTGCTGATGCTAAATTTACACTTGTAAAGTGCTTTGTCATCCTGAGAGGAAAAGTGCCACAGATGTGTAGCTGATGACATTATAGTATTTATTCAATATGAAAAGTGCTCTATAAAATCAAGTTCCACCCTGCGACATTATTTAAAAGCAATTAGAGAAGCACAGCATCAATGCAGTATTTGTTTTAATGTATCTAGGTTGTCTGTCTAATGTCTAAGTATAACTTTGATTTACATAATAAAAAGAAGACACCTAGATAAAGCCTGTGACATTATTAATATGACAACAAAACAGCAGCATTAATATAATTCAGAATGGAACTCTGCCAGCCAGCCGCCTATGAAAAAGTTTCCTTTCATCATTCTGGAGAGCAGTCTCCAAAAAACCCATCAAACAGATGTATTTTTGCAGCATGTCTGGAAGGTCACCAAATGTGGGCTGTTTCCCACAGTCTAGTGGGGAACAGGGTCTAGAGTCCTCAGAGAGAACGCCTTGCCAGCCACCCCTTCTCTTTAATAATGAGGGGGATCCAGGTCAGGCACCCTTGCTTACCTCAGCTGCTGCAGTATGGCACAGGGAGAGAGGCTGTCTCCAGGCTGTCCCCCAGGTAAGCCGTCCCTAGGCCACTTAATAGGTCATAACCAACACTTTAACCTCCACCCAGAGACTGATGGGAAGCCAATGCTGATCCCAGAGCACTGATGTCAGGTGCTCGCTGAAGATGCAGTGCTCAATAAGTGAGCTGTTGTATTCTGTACCAGCTTCAGTCTCCAAATGGTTTTAAGGAGTAGTCCCATGCAGAGTACATTGCAATAATCTAATCTGGACATCACACATGCATGGGTAATAATGGCAAAGTCCACATCTGAAAGAAGAGGTTCCAACCTCTTGGACAGAGGCACATTGTAAAAATCTGACTAGTCACTGCTGTAGTATGCTCATCAAACAGCAGCTGGGGTCTAAAATCACCCGTGTTGTGAACCCAAGTAACTAAGGGTGGACATACTCTCTCAGGCAAAGGGACTGATCTTACCTCTGCCATCTCCTCCAGCTGCTTCCGCCAGCTCACCATCATTACCTCCGTCTTGTCTGGGTTGAACCTCAGCCAACTTGCTCTCATCCATGCCCCAGTCTCAACTAGCCTTGGCTAAAGTGTTGTATATGAGGTGTTCCGATATCACAATGAAGGGACTAATTTGAGCCTAGATAGGAGGTAATTCCTCTCAGTTTCTCGGGTGAAGTGAAGAGGCTGTGGTTGGGGAGACAAAATCCAGTCCCCAACCCAGGCCCTGGACATGGTTCTGCAGCATAGCACCTCTTCAGCTGCTTCTTGAGCCCATTGGCTTCAGTCCTCCAGTGCCACTTGTTTGGTGAACTAGGGCCACTATATTCATATAAATGTGGATCCCATGACCCTGTCATTAGCCCACCACCATGACCACGCTCAGCACGCTAGCCTGTGTTTTGCTGGCACAGTGATCCACCCCCTGCATAGTCGGTATTGGTGTGGAGGCCCCACTGTGAAGCTGCTGTGCTGACTTGCAAAAATCAGTGTCAAAACTCGAGCAGTTGGGGAAATTCTCATTGGAGCAATTTTCCATTGGGAAGTGCTGTTTTGACAAAGCCAAAAAAATTGTGAAATTGTATCGATTTGAATGAAATTTTGTTCAGGAAAAAAAGATGGGGGGGGGCATTTCTGAAAATGTTAAAACATGCCATTTTCGGAATGAAAAGGTTTGATTTTATTTCATTTGGAAATGACGTTTTGTTTTGACATTTATTTTATATTAAAAAATTAAAAATCAAAATAGAAATGAAACAATGAATTTATTGAAACAAAACATTTAAGTTGACCTTTTTCTTTTTTTAAATTTTGTTTTGCAAAAAATAATCAGAATTTTGCCTTTTTATCCTGATTTGAGACCAAACAAAATTCCAAAATCTTGAAATTCTTTGAGGACAGAAAATCTGTTTCCTGACCAGCTCTAGGAAAAACTATGTGTGGCGTAGATGAGAGTTCCTGTTTCTCTGAACCCAGGTTCATGGATGTTCAGAAAAATGATTGTGATTTGCTGTTTTCTTAAGTATGTCCAGGATCAGGTAGCGCTTGCATCAGTAAACAAACACAAAAGAGCAGAATACAAAAACTGTGTTAGGAAAAACACTGCTTGAAATTGTGGGTTGTTCCCACATAAAACAATAAGAGGGCTCCTTCCTGCAAAGGCTTTCCATTCAGAGTCAATGCAAGCAGTAGCACATAATTTCTCTCAGTAACAGGTATCTAGCTTTGATCTCATTTACTGACTAATTTTCTGAGTCAAAACAATAATAATATCTTTCCCCCTACAATGGCAAAGTGCAGTGGTAATGAAATAGCCAGGTTTTATTGACAAAGTTCAACAAAAGTTCAATAGAAATTGGCAAATATACACAGTAAGACCCACAGTCAGAATAAGCTTGGTAACAGTATCATACTGCAGAGAGTTCCCTTTCAAGCCCTGTTAGTTCAGTCAGGGGAAAGGCGAAAGCTGTACAAAAGGTGACGGAGCAGCATCAGCACCAGGAAGTTGCATTCAGTTAGATTATAACTAGGCCAAAGGCAGTGCTGCTGGGACTATCAATGTCACATAGGGCCAAGGCTGATGAGGAAGAAACCAGCCAGTGTCAGGAACTGATGTGAAAACAGCAAATGTTTTCTGGGTTGGGAAACATTATGGATAATTGTCATCAAACAAAAAAGGGAACAAAACTAATATGGAAATTTTCCAGTGTCTGTACACCCAAAAATAGGCCTAGAGCTCAGTCACAAGATGTTCATATAAAATGCAATAAATTATTACAAAGCAAAGAGGCATGGAAACGTCAGACACCAGCAATACATCTCCTGAATTAATTGATAAAAATGTAGATTGCAGCAGCCATGAAACTGAAAGAGTGTAGGAACTGAAGGGTATCTCCTGATCATTGTATTCAGTCACACTGGCCGGGGCGGGGCGGGGAGGGGAGGGTGTTCCCGAAAGCTGTCAGGGTAGGAGATAAATCATGTTGCAACTTGAGAGGGATGTTTATATGGGGATGTCATTACCAGCTGCACTGATTGCACGTCTGCTCATATTTAGAAAGCACATGAAAATGTGAGCAGTTAAATGCAGTAGCTCCATTTAATTAAAAAAAAATTCAATTTAAGCTATTGTCTGTGATCTGTCTCCCGCCGCACATGCATATATGAAATCAGGCTGTTATGAAAATAATCCCTGCATTCAATATTTGTGTGAGCTTTGGCAGAGCACATTAGAAAACTAAAACAAGCCCAGGGATGAGGAAGGACTTGAGCAGCATGAGATTCCACCATTGTGGATTGTAAGACCCTTGCAAACTTTTAATCAGACTTGGGTTTGCATGGGTTTGCAGGGAAGTCAGACTTGAAGCAAAATTCAGCCAGAACCACAGTTTCCCATGATAATCCTGCCAGGTTTACCAGAAGCTTAGCCCAGGTTTGTAAATTTATTGGAAAACCTGACCTAAATGTTGGGTTTTGAACAAAATTGGATGCATTTTTGTCAGTTTTGCAGTGAAGGTTTCTCATTTCCCTAGAAAAGAGTCATTTCTGCCTATATACGGAGATCAGAGCAGGAATGTCTAAGGAATTATTTGGTGATGCTCGTATATAATCCTGTTAAGGAAGGCGGTGGGGGAAGTGAAGGGGAACAAACTGAGTTGGTATGTTCCCCTCCATGATCTAGGTGGGGATGCAGGGGCAGCAAAAGCCTCAGAGTTATTCCCAGTTATCCCCAAATATTCCCAGTTATCCCAAGTTATCCTCTGAGGGACTTTTCCCCAACTCTCATGTCCAGACCACTGCCTACCCCCACTTTCCAGATTTGGCAGTAAGAATCCATGCTGCCACTAGCTAGGGTGAACCCTGTGACTAGGATATGCAGCAAGCGTTAATGCTGGTTCGAGCAGCATTATCTTTCCACAAATGTTAATATCATTCTGCAGTCTTTTTGTTTTGCAGGAGAGAGGAGACAAATAAGCCACCCAGTGCAATTTCATCTTTCACTACTAAGCATACCCCTCTTGCCCCACAGCCAGTGGGATACATGGAATTTCTGAAGTTTTGCATAGCCACATTTCCTCTGTGCCCGGCCTTGCCATGGAGTTTTATGTGGTTTTATTCTCACCTACCCACCCATGCAGAGGAGCATAGGGGATTGAGTCATTACATGCTGAGACTTCATTGCTGTCCTTCACTGACAGTGACATATTATGCATCCCAGTTATCAAGTCAGTTCCACACTACCACCTCAAAAATGTAACTCTTTTACAAAAGTCAATAACCGCAAAATCACTGCATTTTATTGAAAGCAGCTTGAGGGGGATATTGGGTCAAACGCAAACATTTGTGCAGAAGAGAACTAACCTGTGCAGCGAAAGGAGTAAAAGTTTATGTTGGAAAACATTTAAAGCAGTGGAGGATCTTTTTCTGTCCAAAGATTTTCATACATTATCCTACAGTGCAGGGATTTCTATCTGAGAACGTAACTCTGTTTTGCAGACACATTCTAATCCTACACTTACAGCACTAATTGTCACAATATCCCAAGACATCTGACAGAGAACTAATGGAACTTTTTGAGCTATGTGGCAGTATACACTGAGCATCTGAAATGACCATCTGGCCCTTTAAATGAATATACATGTAAATTCCACACCATCTTGATGGAAGGGGTGTGTGTGTGTAAGAGAGAGAGAATGTCAGTTGTTTAAGTCCTGAATAACTTCTTCCCATCTGACTTTTTCTTTTGCATGTGTGGAGAAGGCCATTTCTTAAGATGTCATAGAGAGTTTGTCAGTTTCAACAGATAAGTGTTTTTAATGAGGAATAAAATGTCTTCACTTTAAGCACATTACACGCTGTTAACAAATAAAAGAAAACAAGATGCCAATTAAAATTCTTTAACTAGGATCTTAAATAAGAGACCCTGCTAATGTGTTAATGTACAGAACAGAGGTATATGGAGCCCTCATCAAGGAGATGAAATCAAGTTATATTGATATAATTAAGCAAAAAAGAAATTTAAAATAGAGTTGGCAGAATTCAGTTCGGTCTGTTCCATACTCTAAGGGCTGGAGCTACATAGTACGATTTTTGAGATAAAGGGACAGATTTTTAAAACCTGGCCACCTTTTTTGCATCTACAAGTATGTGTGGGCTATTGACCTGTGAGCCTGACCTGATCCTAGAGAGGTTACAAGACGAGCTTCATTGAGATATTGTGTATAAAAGTGCTTTTATTAGTTATAAGTGATGCCAGTATAGCTAAAACACAAGTAGGGGAACATACAATATGAGTATTCTATTAAAGTAGGTTTCAGAGTAGCAGCCGTGTTAGTCTGTATTCGCGAAAAGAAAAGGAGTACTTGTGGCACCTTAGAGACAAGGTGCCACAAGTACTCCTTTTCTTTTTTCATATTAAGGTAGGCGTGGCAATAAGCTGAGGCCTAGGGATGCCTACTAGTTATAGTAGTTACAATTTTGTTAGTTTAAGAAGCATAAAGACTTAGCATTAGTGACCTAGGACAGTGGTTCTCAAGCAGGAGTACATGTACCCCTGGGGAACGCAGAGGTCTTCCAAGGGGTATGTCAACTCATTTAGATATTTGCATAGTTTTACAACAGGCTACACAAACAGCACTAGCAAATTCAGTACAAACTAACATTTCATACAGACAATGACTTGTTTATACTGCTCTATATACTATACACTGAAATGTAAGCACAATATTTATATACCAGTTGATTTATTTTATAATTATATGGTAAAAATGAGAAAGTAAGCAATTTTTCAGTAATAGTGTGCTCTGACACTTGAGTATTTTTATGTCTGATTTTGAAAGCAAGTAGTTTTTAAGTAAGGTGGAACTTGGGGATCCACAAGAGAAATCAGATTCCTGAAAGGGGTATAATAGTCTGGGAAGGTTGAGAGCCACTAAGCTAAGGTTATAGTATTTAGCAATAAGCGCCCTGTTGTAAACATGTTAACCGCAAGATAGTTTAAGCTGGAAAATAACCAAATTGTAGGTGGGTTTTGAGCAACATGTACCCTCACAGTTAGCTGCATTGACGTACTGGAAATATTGGGAAAGGTGTTGACGGTGATGCAAATGCATTGATGCATCTAGCCTATGGCAACAAACCGAACCCCTAATTATGGTTACCTGAAAAGCTACTTATGCAGAGGGACTGAGACTTAGTTAAGTGGTCACTGATATGTAAATTTATGAATTAAGAGGTGTAACACCTGATTATTACTGGTGGGTTCATCCTATTATGATGATCTCCACTTACTTTTCTGTCCAAAGTGAATCACCAGGGATGACACAGAATGGCAAAAGCCATAGTATGGTCATGCCAGGGATCTCCACTGACCTTGTTACTTCAAATGGTCCCCATAAAGTTGTAAGTATGAACAATGCAGGAAACCACTTTACTTATCTGATTCTTATACTTACGTTTATTAATTTTTCTGATTTCAATTATATTTGTCTAGGACCCTGTGAGGTGGGGGGGTCCAAGACCTTGGGCTCCAGCCTGAGCCCAGAAGTCTGCACAGCAATGAAACCGCTCCACAGCCTGAGCCCCCCGAGTCTGCGTCAGTTGGCACAGGCCAGCCGCAGGTTTTTCTTTGCTGTGTAGACATAACTTCTGAATCCTTGGGCGCAGTGGCGTTAATGACACTCAGGAAACCAGTCTTTACAAACAGAGAAAAATAGTACCAACGGTTTTTAAACCCTTATAAAATAATTTTTCAGTAGAATCTACTGTGTCATAGAAAAATACGTGATTATGTGGGGTGAGCTAGACGGGTGCCAATAAAACTTTTGATGCCCCGTTTAAACTCACTCCTGGCTTTTCCTTCTGTCAGTGATCATTAAAAACTCAGGCCTATAAAACCCTTATGCCACATCACTCCATCATGTACATTATGTAAACTCGGTGTGTGTTTCTATCTGGAATATGCAGATATCGACACCCAGCCATCCACAGTATATTATTGCTGTCAGTAGTACAGACTGCTGTAGGTAAGGTTGCGAATCAATTTCCATTATACCCTCTTTTTTTCATGCACTCATAAACTTTCAAAAATATTCACCTTTTCAGTGCTTTTTGTCTGCCCAATGGGACTTTTTCTTAAAAAACTGAGAATTTGAGAGAAATCTCAGCAATTTTTGAGTTATGAGAGGAGTCTATTAGATATACATATTTATAAATATTCTGATCGTAAGCATTTTGTTCTGACTGTCTTGGAGGATAACTCAAAAAAGGCTGAACCTTTAAATTTGAAATTTTACAAGCCCAAAGTTCATAATGATTCTGTGCATTGGGCACTTTATGGCCACGTTATTTCAAAATGTTCCCTCTAAGGAGACTTCCTGTAGCATTTAATAGAGTTCTGTAAGTATCACCCATTGACTCCAATGGCAAAACTCCCATTGATTTCAATGGGGCCAGTATTTCACACATAGAATTTAATAGAACATAGATTATTAACAACTGTGTTTGTTATTTATTTTCATTCCTCTCAGAAAATAATATGTAAACACTAGTGAACTTAATAAAGGTGTCCAAGAAGAGAAGCAGATTAAACTGCTAGGACCAAATGCAGAGATGTGATCTAAAATGGGACATAAGTTAAATGTTGGTAAATCAGCATATGTTAGTGAGAATTTAACTTGGCATAACTCCTTCTGGGAAAGTGGACAGTCAGGATTGGAGAAGGAAAAACAAAGCCTGTAACAGACATGCTTTATCTTACATAGTCTTACATCCTCCTGGTTGTTGCTTTTTCTTGCTTCAACACTGCCCTTCTGCCGCTTGGTACTTCAGAGGCACCAGCTTACATTCCCTCACACTGACCTATGCAGAGTTACCAATATGGAATGTACACTACTGTTTACATGACCTCCTACATTTGTCCTCTGAGTGCTATAAATCAATAAGTGCTGTTGAGGCTGCCTTTATGAATGGTGTGGATGAGAGAACAGTGAAGTGAAGCTGAGCAACCCTCTTAGGGCAAAGAGCTCTCTCTGATCCATGCTGTGATTTCTTGTCCTTTGATACCTATCACCATTCTGTACTCATTCTGCATATTGGATATCAGTGGAAGTTCCACACAGAGAACTTGCACAGTGTATGCAGCAAAGGATAGGTTGAAAAGAACCTATCCAACCAGGCCTGGTTTAAACTCTGTAGAAACTTAAACTGTGCAGCTTGGTTAACAGTTGTACCACATCATCCTTTCGAATGTTGCAGGTCTGCAGATCTTCACTCTTAACACAATTACATTATGTTGTCTAAAGTTATCACCAATGCCTATGAGTTACTTGATAGATCTGTTCCGACATGCTGATATTGGGCCAGTTTCTCTCAATGAAACGGAAGCGATTTACTACACCAGCTCAGCATCTGACTCAGTGTATGTTAAAATTAATAAAGAGTAGAAAACCTGCTCCTTGAATCTTTGCGCTGATCTCTCTTATTACGTGTGCGCAAGGAGTCTGTGAACAGCACTGTGTTTCAGAAATGGTAGCAATGTTGTCACCGCTTTTGCTTTGCTAATTATAATTTGTTGTATTTTACATAGGTCCAAATATCCAGCGCCAAGTTCAGAATGGACCCTCTCCGGATGAAATGGAAGTGCAGCGAAGGTAAGAAATAAAATTTGAAAAGAATGTATTAGATTCAAATGATTTTATATTTAAAAGAAATGACCCATGTTAATTATACTAATTATGGCCCCAATCATGCAGTTGTAGTCAGTGGGGCTCTACCAGGGCAGAGAGGTTTGCTTGTGTATATCCATTTGCAAAATCTGGCCCTGATTTGGTCACATTCAGGTTGATGGCACCTGTAACTGGTCAGACTTAACACTCTGTAGTTTCCCACAGTTCATCTTTTGTTTGTTTAAGGGTTTATCAAAAAAATTTTGAAATTAGCAAATATACTCTGGCTCCAGCACACAAATTGAACACTGCATATCTCCAATGGGTAGAGTCCCCATTGTCCCATGTACACCCTGGATTCCCAAACAGAACCATTCCTGACTCTATAACAGTGGGGCATCTGTGTGTCATTTGTGTACACACATACACATGCATTCACACACATTTAAAAGAGAAACCTTCTACCGGCTCATTATTATACTTAAAAATCACTAGCCAGACTGCTTTAACCAGCACTTGGCTCACTTAGTAATGATAATTTCGTACTTTGAATATCATTATTCTGAAAATACTTGGTGAGTTCAAACTACTTAGTTTTAGTGAATTAACGTGATTTTATATTTTATTTATGTGCAGTCAATGTATAGGAAGCAGGACACCTTTGCTAATAGATGCCATTTTTTCCATATTTAACTTTTTAGTTGTTTTATACAACTAAATTCTGGCATGATTCTGGCTTATCTGCAATGATTTTTAGTTACTAAATAGTAAAGAATTCAAACCCCAGATATTTTTTTCAACTAAAAGGCAAGAATAAGATATACTGATAGCCAGAGATACAGATAACACCAGTTTGAAAGTAATTTGCATCATGTTTTAGTGTGCTTTTTTCTTAAGCTTAATAAGAGAGCTTTATATGATCCTGTATTGGATCAGTTCTTAGCAGTAGCAGATCATGTTGCATAGATCCCATGCTATTGGCAGTATGCGTTCCTGGTGATGAATTTAACCCTTTGGGTCTGGGGCTACTTCCTAAAAGGTTTATAGTTCCCTTTATTAGGATCATGCCTTGACCTAGGATGACAACTGAATAAAACTTTAAAATGGAGTTGTGAATCCAAATAAGAGTCCTGATCTAAATGTGTATCTTGGCTTATAGGCCACGGTTGTTTTCTGTCTCCTATTCTGCCTTGTCTCTGACTATATGCGTGTCCGCATATTGACGTCCAAAAGAAATTATGCTTAGGTTGCATTTTGTTGCATACGTCACCCATAGCCAAACTGTAATGCTAATTTTTGATGTGACATGCTGATTCAGCCAGAATTCCTCCTGGGTCATTAGGGAATGCACAATGGAGCAGGAGCAGCCCCTTCCTTTGAAAGGTGCAGCATGGACTCCTGTTCATACTGGGCCAGCTCTCCTGACCAGAGTGAAGAGTCAGGGCTGTGTCCTTCTCCTCATTCCACCAATTTTATGGAGGCTGGCACTGTGGCTAGTAGTGCCTGTGCTCCCCAGTTAGACTGTGGGCAGGTGGACAAGAAGAGAAGGCTGTGTGTCCCAACTCCCCAGCCCTCATCCAGGGCCACAGTCTGTCCCATACAATGAACACTAAGTAGGCTTGCAGTTACATTCTGCCATAATACCGGTGACAAAGAATGATTGGATCAGACCTTCAGCTGGTGTATGCTGGAGCACTTTGAAGTCAGTGGAGCTACCCCGATATTCGCCAGCAGAGGACAGAACTCTAAGAATTTAAGGAAAGGTTTATTGCCAAGATGTTGTTTTAAATTAGAAAGTTGCAAAAATTTCTCTAAACAAGTGGGCCCAAGTCATTGCTGGAGTGAGTGGAGTCACAGCAGGGGTGCAGTTGGACCTTCGGGGGAATTGACCTAAAGTTTGGAATAAATAAGAAATAGCTTTGTCAGGATTTTAGTGGAACGTATTTGCAGAACGCAGCTAAGACCAAGTAGCAGAAATTGTAGAAGTCCGTCTTAATGACATCACAAACACTCAGGGCTCAGAGGGCTTCTGCTATGCCTGTAGGAACAACTCACAGTCAGGATATCTCCCCAGGTTCCTTTGGGCCATGGTGCTGCTTTCTACCCTACATGCCACTGATGTACTCTGTTTGCTGGTATGTGGGCACGCAGGAATCTCTCCCCTTTGGGACACTGCACCCCTGGTGGTATAGGGAGGGAGTAGTCGCTGCTCTCCACTGAGCACCAGTAGTACAATTCTGCCTGGTCCTTGCAATGCCCCACACACTGCAAATCCACGTAAGGACCAGGCAGGATGTGGCCAATACAAAAGACTTCAAATTTAATGAAGGTTTCCACATCAATATTAAAGGACAGAGGGAGAGACTGTTTCATTTCAGAGAGTCAAGATTTATTTTTGGGACTATTCAACTTTCAGAAAGTTCACAGAGGAGACTCCCTGATGTGCACCAGTATGCTGGTGGTGGTTCAGAGAGGTGTGGGGAATATGCGTGTTTTTTGCAGTGCTTTGTGTGAAATATGCCCTGCACAATACGAGCCTAATCCTGTTCTTATTGAAGGCTATGTCTGCACTGCAGACATATGCCAGCATAGCCCTGCTGGTCAGGGATGGGAAAAGGTGTGTGATCCCTGTGCTGGCAGAAGTCCCTAGTGTAGACGCAGCTATACAGACAAAGCTGCTCTTTTAGTGGTATAGCCCTGTTGTGTTGCAGGGGTGGTTTTACTTTAACAGTACAGAGCATAGCTTTGCCAATATAGCTGCATCCACACGTGACACACTTTGCCAGTATAGTATAGCTGTATTTCTATACCAGTAAAGAGCTAATTTTATAGATACTGTCTAAATCAATGGGAGTGGCTGGGTGCTCAGAACTTTTGAAAATGAAGCCACAAATATAGGTGCCTAAATATAGATGTAGGAGCCTAAGACCTGGTTTACACTTAAGTTTTACCAGCATAATTATGTCAGTAAGGGATGTGGGTTTTTTACCAACACATTGTACCGTACATATGCTGGTAAAAGTCCTAGTGCAGTTACTGAACCAGTATTGGCTACGCCAGTAGATACACTTTTATAAGTGTGTCTACACTAGGGGAGAGTTCCTGCTTCGACAATGCCAGCAGAGTGAGAGCAACCAAAGGCCTAACTGTAGGTGTGTCCGTTTTGAAAATCTTATCCTAAAGTTTTGTGTAGGCAGGAAAATGAAGATGAGGAAAACAACGCAAAATGCATTTGTTTAAAAGATTTTATTTAACTATTTTAAACACAACATAGATTAAAGTCACAGGGCCCAATCTGGCTACTCCTACTCATACTGAGTAGTACCATACTGGTATCAATAGCCCTTAGTATGTACATAAGGCCCTCTCCTGCAAATCTTTACTCACATAAATAATCTTTCCTTAGTTCCATTGATATAAATGTGACAATTTATGTGTGTAAGGTCTGCTCACATAAACAAATGTTTGTAGGATTGAACCCTTAGCACATGTAGGGTGCAGCCGGCCAGCCAGAAATTCAAGTGTCTGCATTGGGTCCTTCCCTTGGGAGTATATACAGACTTGCGGTTCCCAGCTGGGCCAAGCTCCCCCTCCAGCAGTGGGAACAGTTAGGGAGAGAACGTTCTGCTAGATTTTTCACTTCAGCCCAGCACTGGGACCGCAATGGGACATGCAACACGCTGCGCGGACTCCATCTCTTACAGTATAATTTCCATGTGCCCTTACTGCTCTTCCAAAAATTGCACCATTGCATACAATTTATACCCTGTGACTTCATGTGGAGGAGTTACATGCCAGGTTTCTATTGTGAATCTAGTACAAGATTGATCATTGCATAATGAATAATCCTAATTATGGATGGGCCAATCCATTGCTAGGAGCCTAAAATGTAGGAATGTCTGTCATGCAAATTAAAGCATTTAACTTTATTTGTACATACCCTAATGTAATTTTTCTGGACATGTCATTTACATATAGTAAAAATCATAAGTTCCACAGTAAATCAAATATATGTATTTTAAAATACAATGCATATAAAATATAACAGGAAAAACCTATTTAAAGCAGCCGCTGCGTATTAATTCATTATAGGCAGAGCTGGTAGCACCACCTATAGTTAAGGTTACTCGACTGTACATAAAATGAGGCTGGGGTCCTATGGAAAAAATATGACGTGATTATATAATTAGACAGTATCATAATGCATATACACAAGAGGACCAAATTAAGTGCTTTGACTTTTGAGTGCCCGACTTTGCAAATGTAACATTCTTTTGTGTCACCTTAGAGACTAACAAATTTATTTGAGCATAAACTTTCGTGAGCTAGCATGCTCAAATAAATTTGTTAGTCTCTAAGGTGCCACAAGTCCTCCTTTTCTTTTTGCGGATACAGACTAACACGGCTGCTACTCTGAAACCATTCTTTTGTATGTGTAATATAAATATAATTTCCTTCCACAATATGAGTCACATATAAGTGTTGTTGAAATATATAGTTCATATCATGTCAATTCTAAAATAGCTAACTGTTAATCTAGTTTTAGCTGTTCGGCTTTTTAGTTAACCAAAGAAAAGTCAAATAGAGATTATATCAATTATAGTGAGCAATATTTCTTCAGGACTGTTAGTGTGAAAGAGAGGACCTCTAGTGGGAAATTTGGGGAACTGCATAACTCAATAAAATGGAGAAGATTTTTGGAATGTTTTATTAAACCATTGATACAGAATATTCTAATAGGTTGCTTTGTATTATGTATTTCCAACCAAGAGCCCAACCCTGCAAAGCTTTACATATGAAAGTATTGAAATCAACACTTTGCTCATGATCATAAGGCTATTAAAAATTCAGCAGAGTAATTTTGTAGTCATTGCTTATTCAGACAGTCAAGAAATATTGGTCCTGTTGATCTCAGCAGTAACTGAGGACAAAATTTGGTTCATGGTATTTAAAGTATTACATGATCATTCTGTTAACCAGGTGTCTAATACTTTGTTCACCTGCAAAACTCTATGGTTGTAATAAAGGAATTTTTTATACACCTCTGTGAAGCAGTTGGCTATGTACAATCAACCACTAAACCCAAATCACATTTCTTTAAATTCTTATCAGTATACTGCCATTCCTTGTGCCCCATATCAGCACAATATGTAAGCATGTGCTTAACTTAAGCACATTAGGTATCCCATTGACTTTAGTGGAACTCCTCAGCTGCTTCAAGTTAAGCATATGCTTAAGAGCTATGCTGGATTGGGATCTGAGACACTGCAGTACTCTCTTACTTTAAGTTCATTGGCTATTCCACATTTTAATATCCATTATAGAATTATCACATAAATTACAAGCTTCTGTTACAAGTATTTGCAATATGCTCCAAGTGCAGGGCCCTATTCTGATCTCTCTTTCTCTGGTGTAAATCAAGAGAAACTCCACCGAAATCAGTGGAGTTATACCAGTGTACATGAGATCAGAACTCACCTCAGCCCTTTCGGTCTAGCCCTTATTTCTATAATGGGCCGATTAATGCCCCCATAGATGCAAACTCTATTGCTTGGGCCCATCTCAGTGTATAGAACATTTTCTAAAAAGAGTAAAAAATAAAACCAGAATGTTTTAAAAACCGTTGTTTTAGGCAAGTGATGGAGCAGCAGCAGCAACAGCGCCAGGAATCTCTGGAAAGAAGAACCTCTACCACAGGCATGTATCAAACCGTGCAGTGCAATGTAACTGTAAACAATGCAAACATATTCCTCTCCCTTCCTGTCTCCTCTAGCTGGTGGTGGTTGTCATGTGTTATTACAGAAATAACTGGCCTGCTAAATATAGCTATAATCATTATGGGATTTCAAAGCATTTTCAGTTAGAGACTTAAACTAATAAATTGGAACATGGCTGCATTATTTCACCGATTTGACTGAAATTTAAGGTCCAAACTTCAGTGCACACAGCGCAACTCAGATGGGACATGTAAAGGTGGATTTAAGCAAAGCTTTGTGCTCTTCCAGTCCCATGCTAGCTTTGAGACCGGCTTAAGACTGAGCAGTGTAAAGGCTGCTCTAAATTATGCTGCTGCCCACAGTGCCAAGGGGCTGATGTCACTGGGGTGCAGAAAAGGCCACACTTTCTACACAGCCACAGGGAGAGTGGGTGGCATAGGAATCACTCTACTAGCTCCATGTCACTATAGGATCCCCCTATCCAGAGATCAGCTGTCTGTGCCTGGCTCTTCCAGCTTTCCAAGGGGTGTACAGAAGAGAATCTGACTGTAAGAGTCCGTTAGCTGGAATAATAAGATGAGAGGGGTTGTGTAAGTTTAGTGGGAAAGTATACCTGATAAGTGGTGAGGTGGGAAGAGAAGTTTCTGTCTACAAGATCTGGCTTTTGCTTTTGTGAAAAAATATGTAAAAAAGAAGCCAGAATTTTTTGTAAATCTGGGGGGGGGAAAGATTAGTTTTTGCTCAGCTTTTTTTAATTTAAAAGCAGCTCAGTTGTGTCCACAGAAAATGTCACCTGTGGCAGTCATACACAATAATGCTCCACAGCTTTGAACTCCTAATTTGGGCACACACAACTGTGTGCCATTTTGTGTCAGTTAAAACAAATGAAACAAACAGATGTACCTCTGCTTCTGCGAGGAACCTTGACGTAGGCATGATATGTGAGATAGTGACATTTCCAGCTGAGCGCCCTCTTGAATGTATGGAGGCATCTGTGTGCTGTTCACAACCTGTGTGCCTGTCTTTATGTTCAAAGTGTCACCTGCCACTGTCCTTGGAACAAAGGTAATGTGTGTAATTCTGACTCAAGATGGTTTGTAGGGTTAGAAGAAGCTTTACAAACATCAAAGCAAAACCTCTAGCCTATGCTGTGTGTGTCACTGCTTTGAACTAAAGGAAGGAACAGCTCTCAATTGCTGCTGTCATCTGGACATCACTAAAATCGTGACTACACCATCCTTTTTTATTTATTATTTTCTGCTTTCATTTACTTTTTAATTCCTTGTCTCCTAACCACTCTGCCTTGTTTTCATTCCTTGCTGTATACCCATTTTATTCTTTTCACTTTTCTTTTCTGTTCTTTTAGTTTCTACCCTTCAGATAAAAGTGTCTTCTTCCCCCTCCCACTGCCAGTCTCCTCCTCCTGACTACAGTAACTACAGTGCTTCTACTTCCACTGGTGCTGCCCCTCCACCGCCATCTTATGCCAACGTTATCTCTTCAGCATCTACCATCCCTGAGTCCAGTAGTAAAACCTCTTTCAAATCCTCTAACAGAGCCAGAGAATTCCCACAGCTTCGTCACAGACATTCTGCCTCTGAGCTCTCACCCTCCCTGGGTTCCTTCTCCTCTCCAGTATGGCCAAACCACAGGACTGTAACACAAAGCATCAAACAGATCTCTTTGTCCCCACCGCCTGAGCCTCCTTCCCATTTTCCATTTGCACCTCACCAGCCTGTTAGACGTTCCTCTCTTCCACACTCTCGTCAGTCTTCCTCTTCTCCTGTAACATCTACATCCCCCGTGCAGAAGGGTTTTGTCCTGCAGCCGCATATTCCAGAGGTCTTTCCTGTGATTCCTGTCCAGAATGGCAGAATCAGGGGATCTACAGATATAACAGTCCAAGAAGCCTCTGCAGATGTACCTCAGATAGGCCTGAACAGCCAACCCGAAGAACCTCTAACCACACAAATTCCTTTAAACTCCTCTAGAACCCAGATAAAAAGCGTGGATGGGTCTTTCTTCTCATACTTAGAAACTGTACCCATCTCTCAGCTACCAGTTATAACCAGCCCTGCTGGTTCCTATATTCAGGCTTCTTTTCAGTCCTCCCAACCTTCACCTCATCCTCCAAAGCAATTGTACCAGGCCATGTCACACTTTGTTTCATTACCTCCCGCTTATGCTGCTGTATCTGAGGTGAATTTGTCCAAGAAGACCCCTCCTTTCATGACTTCATCAACCATTTCCCACTTGAGTAAGTACTTGTTTTGAATTAGTTATAACAGTTAAAAAAGCTTTAGACTTGACCTGATTGTTCATAAAGCCCAGTTTGCTCTGCCCCAGGACAATATGTGGGAAAAACTCTTGAGTAATCAAAGACTAATACTGCTGCCCCAGATAGTTCAGACAAATAGGGAAAAGGTATGGAAGGTTAGTGCTATCACTGCCGGTGGACTTGACACAAAACCTCATATCCAAATGCTCCAATCTTTGGGTGTGTTTTTTGAGTGTTTTTAAAGTCTGAGGCCAGATCTACTCTAGAAACTGTTGCAAGTGTAATAATGACAGTTGGGGCATAATATTTTTAACGTTTTTTTATACTGATGAAAGGCCTAGTATAGATGCAGAAAAAGTGCTCTTGCCAGTCTGGCTTGTTTCATTTGGGGAACCAGTAAAAGGTAGACCTGCAAAAACACTCTTTTGTCCATATAAGTTTCAGCTACACTAGGAAGATTTGCCAGGATAGCTGAACCAGCAAACCTTTTCCAGTGTAGACTAGCCTGCTTGTGGGTCTGTATTTTGCATATGGCCTGTATTGTTAAAATGCCTGGATTAGAACAGCTCTGTGTTGTGCCTGTTCAAAATCCAGATCAGGTTTTGCAAGTTGGACCCATCTCTCTGTATAAACATATTGTGCTTAAATGGATGTGCCTAGAGAACTTGGGAAACATTTGTATATTTCGTCCACTGACAAATTTCCTGCCCCAGATATTTCAGCTGCCTCTGTTGGGTCAGACCCACAACTGGTGTAGGTCACTGTATAACCATTTTCTTCAACACACTTATTCCAGTTTACACCAAAGAAGTATCTTGACCATTATTTTTGAGTGAGGTCAATTTATAATCTCAATTATTTTTCAGCCAGGCCTCAGCCTGGCCTCTAATTTTGTGGGTGTAAATTTGCACCTATAATTCACTGTGCTCGCAATGAATTGCCAGCTATCTCATTTGTGGGCCCACATAGGTAGGGAGATAGAAGATGTACTGCTAATAGCACCTATAATTCGTTGCAGGAGCAGCATTGTGAGCAGGAGTAATGTTGTGACCATAATGTTGGAGGTTATCACTGACCACAATGATGGTTGACGTTATTAAAAAAGCAAAACTAAATAGATAGACAATCAGGCCTTATTGTCTGAATATCATTCCCAAATTTTCCCTGTAAACCAATTAAAAAAACCTCTTTCAAATTAATGTTTGTTGCACAGTTGAGTTTGTAATTGAATAGCAACAGAAGCCTTTGATGAGATGGAGTAATTCTAGGTGACATAGCATTGATGGAATCCTCATTCTGTTGTCCCATTATAAATAGGAGAAATATACCAGAGGCGTTAACCTATTCGAATCAGTCCATTGAAGGACGCTGCTGCACGCAGTAGCTTCTGTTGAAGTACACCGTGGCTAAAATTGAACACTTGCCCCTTAATTTTCAAAGACTGGCAGAGGATTTAGCCACACAAATTTCATTCAATGGAAGTTGTATGGAAATGTGTAGCTAAAGCCCAGGATTTTATTTGAAAAGTGGACTTTGATGTTCACAGAGTTAGTTGATAACATTTATGTATCTGCATCTGAAAAGTTAAAATGAAAAAGAGATATCCCAACAGTAAACCAGAAAGTGTATTCTGTGTTGAGACAGAACAATAGCCTGACCAGAGGAAGGCATAGGTGGTGTTTACATATTTCAGGGGTTTTGCATAAGGACACAGCTGCCGATGATAACTAAAAAGCAGAGGATGTACCATTGACATACTCAGCGTGTATCATTCTTCTGATTGTATGTCATCAGACCTTCATTCACCCAATTGTCAATACGGGTTGTATGTGAGATGGGGGAGAATGTTCTTTATTTTTATTTAATCTTCTGTATGTTTCAGGTCCCATTCTTCCACCTGGTCATCCCTCTGCTGCCACAATCCCTGCTTCGTCCAGTGGGCCCCCACCTCCGCCACCCCCGCCAGTACCTCCTCCGCCTACAGGAGCAGCGCCACCTCCCCCACCTCCACTGCCGGCAGGTGGAGGACACGGGGGTAGCACTGACGATGGGTCAATGTCAGGACTAGCAGCAGCCCTGGCTGGTGCCAAACTCAGGAGAGTACAACGGGTAAGGTTTCTGGCACTGGGGTTTTCACACAGTCTGGCCTTCACTGGAGAATGGGGAATGCTTGACCTAGTTTTATTTAACCTTCTGCTAATCTATTTCATGGATAGTCAGAATTCGTTACAAAGCCCAATGAAATGTGTTTTAAGTGACCATTCCATGGACCGTGACAAGTCAGTTGCTTGTACAGGCTGTTATTGAAAGGAAGGCTGAAAAAGATTTGTGCTGGAAACAGGGGTGAAAGTAAAATTAAACTCTTACCGGTACAGGGCTGGCTCCTTCCCCCTCCCCCAGAAGGGGCGGGGCTAGGGGTCAGCATCCCCCAGCCACCCCATCCACGCTGCCTGGCCTGGGGCTCCAACGGCGATTTAAAGGGCCTGGGGCTCCAGCAGCGGCGGCCAGAGCCCCAGGCCCTTTTAAATCGCCAGCCCTAGGGCAGCTGCTCCTTTTGCCTCCACTCTTCACCCCCCCGCCCCCTGTTGGTGAGCGCAACAGGGGGCACAAAATGGGAAGCAACTTAAAGTCAGCTGTATGGACTGGTACCGGAAGCCACTTTTTACCGGTACGCCGTGCTGACCTGTACCGCCTTACTTTCACCCCTGGCTGGAAACCTGTAGGGTGAAATCCTGGCCCTATTGAATTCAATGGCAAAACTCCCATTGACTTCAGTGCAGCCAGGATTTCACTCCTAGAGTCAAATTTTTAAATAAGTTAGGTGCACAGTCGCA
Organism: Natator depressus; assembly: GCF_965152275.1. Taxonomy (NCBI): domain Eukaryota; kingdom Metazoa; phylum Chordata; order Testudines; family Cheloniidae; genus Natator; species Natator depressus. The sequence goes on from NC_134239.1 coordinate 107,989,909, forward strand.
TACACAATTACTGCAGGTGCACATTCAGTGGCTATTTATGACCGTTTGCACTTGCCTTTTCCTGAGCTGCACGTGCAGTGTGGCTGGGCCTTTAAAGTGGCCACTTGTCCATTAGAAACAGTCCTTAAAGCAGATTTCTATGTTTGGTTTTATAATTTTCAGGAGGAAATTTTCCAATTGGTTTTTTTTCCTGACTTGTTTTTACAGTAATTCACACTTTGATCCTCACTGCTCAGTGAAGATTAACTAGCAGGTGCCTGCATCGATCTCTCATATGACTAAGACATAATTGGTTTCTCTCCAGCGTATCCTGTAGTATTATGCTATCAACCATGATGATAAGTAGTTAAAACTACACTAGACTTATCAAATAAAGGCTTGATTGTGCAGCCTGTGTGTGAGTAGGCACTCACTGAGAGGAGTACGAGTTGCATAATCTCACCAGAAATTCAGAAGCATTTTGTTGTCATTTTCATCATTTGCTCAGGTATTTACAAAATCCACGGGGGGTTTCCCAATCCTAATATGTGAATTAGCCACTGGGTTTGACCTGAATTACATTTGCTTCCGTTCTGGCCCATTGTGCTTTCTGCCTCTGACTGCATGCTACAATCATGGTGCTTTGCTCCAAGTGATTATCTAAACTAGTCAGAAAGGGCCGGTGCTTAAAATAAATTCCTCTGGTGACTTGCAATGTCAATTTTTGTCTTAAGCCAGAAGATGGTTCAGGAGGCTCCAGCCCCAGTGGGGCCTCTAAGAGCGATGCCAATCGAACAAGTAGTGGAGGAGGAGGAGGAGGATTAATGGAAGAAATGAATAAATTACTGGCAAAAAGGTTTGTACTCCGTCCTAAAGTAAACTCTAGAACAAGCGCACCAGCAGACAGTGGAACAATACGCTTTCGGTAGCTACTAGCAATCGGGTAGCTCCAATGCCTCTTTGAAACTGGCAAAACTCTGCATGGGATATAGTATTGTGGAAGTTCAAGAGATCAGTTTAACAGCCTGCCACGCTGCTATTCCTGTGTAAGTGTTATTCCCTGGGACCCCCCCCTTTTTTTTTTTTTTGACACAGTAAACGCATAGGTGTTGCCACCAATGGTGTCAGACCAGCTTGAGCTGCTCTAGCTGAGCCTGCAGATTCTGTGGGAGTGAGAGCCTTAGAAGTTACTGATTTTTCTCTCTGACTTTGCTGGTTTACAATCTACATCAAAGCTGCTGTGTTCTAAAGGAATGAGCTTTAACAGAGCCCTGGCCAGATGAACAGAGCCCCTGGCCAGCTACAGGCCAGTCAGCCTCACCTCAGTCCCTGGAAAAATCATGGAGCAGGTCCTCAAAGAATCAATCCTGAAGCACTTACATGAGAGGAAAGTGATCAGGAACAGTCAGCATGGATTCACCAAGGGAAGGTCATGCCTGACTAATCTAATCGCCTTTTATGATGAGATTACTGGTTCTGTGGATGAAGGGAAAGCAGTGGATGTATTGTTTCTTGACTTTAGCAAAGCTTTTGACACGGTCTCCCACAGTATTCTTGTCAGCAAGTTAAGGAAGTATGGGCTAGATGAATGCACTATAAGGTGGGTAGAAAGCTGGCTAGATTGTCGGGCTCAACGGGTAGTGATCAATGGCTCCATGTCTAGTTGGCAGCCGGTGTCAAGTGGAGTGCCCCAGGGGTCGGTCCTGGGGCCGGTTTTGTTCAATATCTTCATAAATGATCTGGAGGATGGTGTGGATTGCACTCTCAGCAAATTTGCAGATGATACTAAACTGGGAGGAGTGGTAGATACGCTGGAGGGGAGGGATAGGATACAGAAGGACCTAGACAAATTGGAGGATTGGGCCAAAAGAAATCTGATGAGGTTCAATAAGGATAAGTGCAGAGTCCTGCACTTAGGATGGAAGAATCCAATGCACCGCTACAGACTAGGGACCGAATGGCTAGGCAGCAGTTCTGCGGAAAAGGACCTAGGGGTGACAGTGGACGAGAAGCTGGATATGAGTCAACAGTGTGCCCTTGTTGCCAAGAAGGCCAATGGCATTTTGGGATGTATAAGTAGGGGCATAGCGAGCAGATCGAGGGATGTGATCGTTCCCCTCTATTCGACACTGGTGAGGCCTCATCTGGAGTACTGTGTCCAGTTTTGGGCCCCACACTACAAGAAGGATGTGGATAAATTGGAGAGAGTCCAGCGAAGGGCAACAAAAATGATTAGGGGTCTAGAGCACATGACTTATGAAGAGAGGCTGAGGGAGCTGGGATTGTTTAGTCTGCAGAAGAGAAGAATGAGGGGGGATTTGATAGCTGCTTTCAACTACCTGAAAGGGGGTTCCAAAGAGGATGGCTCTAGACTGTTCTCAATGGTAGCAGATGACAGAACGAGGAGTAATGGTCTCAAGTTGCAATGGGGGAGGTTTAGATTGGATATTAGGAAAAACTTTTTCACTAAGAGGGTGGTGAAACACTGGAATGCGTTACCTAGGGAGGTGGTAGAATCTCCTTCCTTAGAGGTTTTTAAGGTCAGGCTTGACAAAGCCCTGGCTGGGATGATTTAACTGGGAATTGGTCCTGCTTCGAGCAGGGGGTTGGACTAGATGACCTTCTGGGGTCCCTTCCAACCCTGATATTCTATGATTCTATGATTCTATGATTATTACGGGGTATATCGAGGGGAATGGACCAAAAAAGTATCCAAAACTGTAATAACAAGATTGCATATTGGTAGCCTTTGAGGTAGTAAAATAAAATTCGCTGTACCTCTTACCTAGCGAATACAGCACGTCAGCTATGATGCCAGGTTAAGCAGATTCCTTGATGAGTCTACATAGGGTTGAAAGCAGATAATTCCCACCATAGCACTTGTGCTTCATGCTCCCTGGATTCCCAAAGAATAACTTTCTAAAATCAATGCAGTGCAGGGGGATTAATGCTTGTTATTAGCAATGACATAGGAGTATTTATTAGGTAGTGACGGCAGTACAGGATGCATTCATGTGACTTTTTGGTGCCACTGCAGCTTCTCTATACTGCTGGAAATCAAAATGTACAGGTGAGTCGCATCTTACGCGCATTTAACTTACGCAAATTCAACTATACGCGCTCAGCAGAAAAAACACAAAAATAACGAGATACCTGTAAATAGTGCGGGCGATTCCGCCCACCATTCCACTCAATGAGCATATGCCTCAGAGTGAGCATGAGATGGGAGATGTGAATCTGCTGTTCCCTCAGTCGGTCTCAGTTACCACGTGCCTCTCATAGTGTGAGCATCTCGCCACGCTGAGTGTGATTCTAGTTTTTAAAGATACGTATTTTTTGTACAACATGGTCCCTGAACGGAAGCCAACTACTTCTTCTGGTGCTCAACTGAAGAAACAGCAATCTGGTCCAACGCTGGAGGAAAAACTGGCTGTGTTGGACTTATTGAGAGACAGTATGTCGGTCTCCAGCGTGGCGCGTAAATATGGCTGCAACGAATCTAGCATCCGTGCCATCAAGATTCGAGAGAGAGAAATTCATTAAGCCGTGGCATCAAGTGCTCCAATAACTGCTAAGGTGATGAGCAAGGTGCGTGATAAGACTTTTTAGTGAAGACTGAAAAGGCATTAAACTTATGGCTGGAAGACATGAACCGTAAACGTGTGCCTATTGATGGCAACACATTGCGAGAAAAGGCTCTTAGCCTCTACGTGCTGTTCAAACCTCCCTCCGAAGAGGGACAGCCTTCTGATGAGAAGGAATTCAAAGCCAGCCAAGGTTGGCTTAACAGTTTTAGGAACCGCTTCAACCTCAAAAATGTGCAGACTACTGGTGAAGCTGCATCTGCCAATGAAGAGGCAGCAAAAGCCTACCCCGAACAATTAAAGAAAATCATAGACGAAAAGGGCTACCTTCCGGAACAAGTTTTTAATGCTGACAAGACTGGGCTCATCTGGAAAAAAAAAAATGCCCAACCGCACTTACATTTCGAAATCAGAAAGACAAGCCCCTGGCTTCAAAGCAGCTAAAGACCGTGTGACTGTTGTTTTGTGGCAATGCGGCTGGGCATTTAATAAAGCTGGGCTTGCTCTACAGGGCTGCAAATCCCCATGCCCTAAAAGGCAAAAACAAAAATCTCCTGCCTGTGTTCTGGCAATCAAATAAAAAGGCTTGGGTGACAGCAACATTATTTCTGGATTGGTTCCACAAGTGCTTCATTCCGGAGGTCAAGCGGTACCTCGAAGAGAAAGGACTTGACTTTAAAGTGTTGCTGATTGTAGACAATGCACCTGCAGCCACCCTGTGGCACTCTGGTTTGCACATAATGATGTTGAAGTCGTCTTTCTCCCCCCCCACCCATACCACCTCCAACCTCTCGACCAAGGCGTGATTCGCTGTTTCAAGGCCACGTACACGAGGCTTACATTCTCACGGATATGTAGCGCTATGGATGCTGATCCCAATCTTAATGTGATGGAGTGTTGGAAGTCCTTCAACGTTGCCGATTGCATCACTTATATTAAACAGGCAGTGGATGCAATCAAGCCTGAAACAGTCAATGCATGTTGGCGAAACCTATGGAAAGACTGTGTGAATGATTTTAAGGATTTCCCGACCATTGACAAAGAAGTGAAACCATTGTTCAGGTGGCCAGGCAAGTGGGTGGTGATGGCTTTGTTGACATCCTTGAGGAAGAAATTGAAGAATTAATTGAGAGCCATAGAGAAACATTGACTAACAAAGAGTTAGAGGAACTGAGAAAATCATTTACAGAAGACGAAGATGATGACGACGAACAGGAAGAGCCAGCAAGTTGGAATCTTCATAAATTTGCTGAAGTGTTTCAAGCAGCAAAACACTTGAATGATTTAATTTCTGAATATGATCCCTCTATGGAACGAAGCCTCAAAATCACACGTAGTATTACGGACGATTTGAGACTGTGTCAAGAAATGTTTGAGCAGCTCAAGAGACAACAGCGACAGTTGCCGATCACCATGTTTTTCAAGGAAAAACAACCAGCAGCAGATGAGCCTACGCAATCAACTTCTTGAGCTGAACCAGAGCCAACCACTTCGTCTACGACAAGCTCTCCGTCACCCAAGCTCTCCGTCACCTCCGTCTCCTGGATCGACATCAAGCCCTGACGACCCCCTGTAATTACCCCCCTGTACTTACTCCCAGTAATTAAAAATACAATACTGTAAAATTATATTTTGCATATGTACTCTTTATTATATACTGTACGTTACTGTATACATTATACATTTATACATATTACTGTACAGGGTTGTATACATAAAATCATGTACAGTATACTGTACTTTATTGGCGATTTAAGGAATTTTCAAGGGTAATTTAGATTGTATGCGATTTTCGCCTTACGCGCTGACTTTAGAACCTAACCCCCGCGTAAGATGCGACTCCACTTACTGCCTTTTGCATAGAGAACATAGACAAGACTGAGTGGAAATAGATGCCCAGTTCTGAGTGGGCAGGCCGGTTTAACCAGCAAAGCACATATCACTCAGAAGTCTGTCAAGACATAAGCAAATTCTGCCCTCAGTTACTTCTCTACAATCCTATGGAAGTCAGAGGGTTAGTTTGGGGTAACTGCCAGGAGAATATTCTCTATGGGCCTCACCTGCAGTCAGATCCACATGGGTGCAAGGGTCCCCCTGCATGGATCCAGTTACAGGACTAGAGCCTACATTTTTAATTTTAACTGTTTATTCTTTTCCCCCTCCCTTTTTCCTTCCCTTAGAAACCTCTCCCACCATAGGTTGCCACCTATCTTAAAACCTGTACAATAAATAATTCCCTCACAACATTCCATTCTTTACAGATTAATAAAATTCTCTCTACTACTTTACACCTTTGATGTATCCTTTGGCCATTATTAATAACATAACACCTGGCATTGACAATTATTTTTACTGATTATATGTGCCAATGAAATGTTACTGGTCCTAAATATGTTTGGGCAAGTCCACACAAGTGTTTCTATTCCTTGGCAGGACATGAGATATCACACCTTAAAAATCACATCATTCTGATTCCCTTCTTTGCTTTTTCTTCCCCCCCTTCCATTCTAATGTTCATTTTATCAGCCTGTAGCTCACAAGTCACTAATGTCAGAGATGCTTTTGAGTTTATCTTAAAGGATTTTTTATTGTTTTACAAAGTGTAAACAGGGAAAGAGTAAAAATGCAGGAAGAGGAGGAGAGGAATAAATAGGAACGGGTCCACTGTTACAAAGCATACAGATTTAAAATGGCTAAATAATGTTCTCTGCCCCAGAACTTTTCTTATTCAAATGGCCTTGTCCAGCCCCTATTGGTTTCAACCAGAGTTCTATACACACAAGACAGGCAGTTGTAAAGCACCATGTAAATGTACAGTCCTGAAAAACTGGTTATGAACAATATAAAATGCCAAATATACAATTATCTCTGGTTCATTTGAATTAGAATAGTTATTCACTGGATTCAGTGGATCAGATTCTGATCTCACTTTGTGCTGGTGTAAATAAAGAATGAAGAGTAAAACTGTTATATTAAAGTTGTAATCAGGCCAGTGACTAGCGCTGTATAAATAATCAGAACAGATGGACAGACAGACTCCAGATGTTAAGGAAAGTCTCCATCTCTTATGCTTGGAAGTAGTAAGCCCCACAAAATGTGCATCTTTAATGTGTGGCTGTAATCTAAGAAAGTGGCTAATTAAGTGTGGCGTCTATTTTTGCCAACAGATGTGGACCTTTGGTGTATGCAGAGTCATATGTGCTCACTCCAGTGACAAAAATAAGCTTTCCCCACATTTTACCCCTGTTAGCACTGCACAGCCAACACAGCTGAGACTGAGTGAGCCGCAGGTTCTCTTTCCCCGTGGGAGTCGTCAGAAGAATTGTTTACCAAATTCCACCTGTGCAAACCCATTGAAGGCAATAAGACTACACAGGTGTCCACTGAGAATGTCATCTGAACAAAGAGCAGTTACACGGGTGTTAGTGAGGACTTCCTGTGACCTGCAGAACTTTGTTACTGGTGATGATGTACGAGGTGCAAGGAGAACTTGACTCTTGTGGTGTCGCAGGTTGTGTTTACAGGGCTGGCAGTCAGAAAAAAAATCTTTCCTTTTTCAACTGAACTCACACGATACAAAAGTCATGGAGAGACCAACAGAATCCCCATTTTTCAGCATAGGTCTGCACATTAAGGATGGAATGCATCCAGGGTAGGCACAGTGACTGAGAAGCTGGGTTTCAGGTGATATAAAGCATTGCTTGCAAGACTTAGTGATTCCCATGATAGCAGCTGCTATAATCATTTCAGAACTGAAGTGGAAACAAAGCAGAATGAAGTGCTGTCTCACAAACCACTATCATTTCTAGGCCCATTAATTTTGCTGCAAGATACCAGAACTTAACTCTAACACTAGCCCCTCACCCCAGCAGTGCTTTTCTTGGCGTTGGTCCACAGAAGGATCGAGAAGTTCCAAGACCTCTGACCACTGGAATTGTCATTCCCCCAGGTGCTGACTTTTGGTTTTGCCAGTGGATGCTGCTCTCTGCCGCTTTCCGCCCACCCTCCATCCCCGTGCGAGCGGCAAGCAAGGGTGAGGCCTCAGGGGGAAGAGGCCAAGTGGGTGCGGGGCCTCGAAGCAGGGGGCAGGGCCCACAAAAGATTAACCCGTCCCTGTGGGTGCTGAGCACCCCCTGTTTTGTTTTTTTTTTAGCGGGTGCTTGAGCTCTGGATCCTCTATGGAATCAGCACCTATGGTGATTCCCTGGAGATATCAAATACAGTAAAGTTATTAATGCTATTAAAATGATATAAACGATATTGACCCTGTCCCCCACCTCCAGTACACATACACACCAGTCACACAGCATGGTAGATCTTAGTTTCATGCTTTTTCAGAATTTAAACACAGACCACCTCTGTTTTTGAAATCTGTGAGGCTTTTCCAGGAAGAAGGAAAATCCCTTCACAGATTTTTCCTATTCAGTTGGTAAGGGGTTTGGAATTTGGTTTTGAGAGTTGTGTGGGGTTTTATTTTCCTTCTGTGGGGTGGATGTTGCTGGCCTCAGAGTCAGAAACTAAATAAAAATGCTGCCAGGTTAGTGGAAGAAAAATCTAATGAAGTGGCTTCTGCAGGTGGAGGAGTATTTGATGGATTACAGTCATCACAGCCAAAGTCCATGTGGTATGTGGAACTGTATTGCACCTAATAATCTAAAATAGGAAATCAGACATCCCTGAATCTTTCTGGCTGAGAGCCCTACCCCCCAGATTAGGTGGATTTTCCTACAGCTGCCAGGTAGCATTCACACAATACAACTCTCCCATACTGCTCACACAGTCCATCAAAGAGACAAGGTGGGTGAGGTAATATCTTTTATTGACCCTGATTCTGTTGGTGAAAGAGACAAGCTTATTGAGAGCTTTTATTTGGGTCTGGGAAAGGTGCTCTGTGGGTATGTCTACACTGCAATTAAACACCCGCAGCTGGCCCATGTCACCGGACTCGGGATCACACGACTATAAAACTGCAGTGTGGATGTCTGGGCTCAGGCTGGAGTCCAGGCTCTGGGATTCTGCCTGAGCCCAAGTGTCTACACAGCAATTTTGTAGCCTATCCCCAAAGCCTGAGCCCAAGTCAGCTGACATGAGCCAGCCGTTGGTGTTTAATTGCGGTGTAGAGATACCCAGAGTGTCAGAGCTAAACAGGGTGGAATAGATTGTTTAGCATAAGTAGTTAACACATATTGTAAGAGACCATTCAGTGTGAAGTGGACAGTCAACACCTCTGCAGTCATAGGACAAAAAGTGTGAGTTAGTGGGTTATGGATTATTGTGATAAACCATAAATCCAGTGTCTTTATTAAATCCAAGAAGTTTTAGTGTCTAGCAAAGTGATTTTCAGGTTTCCTTTGAGGATGAGGACTGAGAGATCAGATGTGGAGTGATCACTTTGTGAAAAGTGTTCACACACAGGTAGTAAGGCGTTTTTGACTTTTATAATTTTTTCTGTGAGAGTGAATAACTCTCCTTGTGTTTCTAATATTGTGGGACCAACATGGCTACAAGAACACTGCAATCAGTCCATCAAATTGAGTTGCACTTGAACACATCTTGGGCTCGCTACTGCTGACCACATAACAAAGCAGCTATGAAGTTTGTGCCCAAGTGAAAAGGGTGAACATTTGTAAATGGAGGTGAGGGGGTAAAGAAGGAGGGAAAAGGAGGATCCCAGATGCACCTAGACTGTCAGTTCATAGTGTGTGATTTATGCTCTGAAGATGCAGTGGGCCTGAGTTTGCTTTCAGTTACGCTGGTGCAAATCAGGAGTGACTCCATTCACGACAATAGAGTTAAACTGATATAAAAAACTGTGTGAGCAGTAGAGTGAGTGGTTTTGTTAGGATTAATTAGATGATGTATGCACAGTACTTTGAAAATGTAAAGCACAATTTAAGTGCGAGGAATTACGCTGATGAAAAAATGAAAACAATCCACACTTCCCCGACCTTGGCGCCAAGCTTTGCAGAGGATAGAAATGTGGTATGTTTTCTCTAGTACTTTTAGACATTAAACAGAGCTTGAGAATTAAATGTGCATGTTCCCACTCCTCAGGAATCACATGATCATTGTGGCTAATGTACTAAAAAGAAAAAGAAAGTAGAAACTGAACAATACTTGCTTTCCTTTGAGCTACATTGTGGTTTGTAAGCCTCTCTAGAGAGAGAGCAGGTGAACTCCTAAACAGCATGAACTCCCAGAGACACTGGCTAGTTCAGCCAGAATTCCTCTTATGCTGACTCTACTAGCCAGGGTAGGAGGAAGGGCCATGGCTTCCTCGCTTCCAGCCCCTTGGCAGTGTCCACCTATGTAAGTGCTGGTCTGTCCTGAGTGCAAGAGCAGGAGACGGGCCACAGGCCTTCCAGAACCACCTCCTCCCACTTTCCTGGCCCTCTTATGTTTAGGTTGCGCCATGCCTCTCATAGGAACTAAGATAGACTGAAGTGACCTATTAGGCCACTGTCCCATCCCTCTGCCAGGACAGGATTGTTCCTATATAGATAGGCTTGGCAGAATTCAATTTTGTTTTTATTTATAAGTTCAACAGATAATATCAGTGTTTGCTTTTAAGCATTGTTTTATATTTTTATTGATTTCAGTTTTTGCAGTTGTGCAAAATAATGCGGGGGGGCGGAGATCAGAAGACAATTATTTAGTGACAGCAGATGTTGAGATTCAAAAAGTTTAAGCTTTATAACTGTTAAATCACAAGTTGTCAACATCACATATCAAAATATACAAAGTAAATAGCCTTAAATTAATCTCTAATAACTTCCCAAGCTGCATTTTTTTCTTACTTTGGCTACCTGTCCATTTAGATTATTCTGCATGGACATACGTTTTCAGCTGTTTATGTGTACACTGAAATTGATGTTTACCCACATTTACCGATAAAAATCAAATCCTTTCAAGCCTTCTTATAGATCACAGCTGTTTGTAACCTGTTTATCTGTTGAGCCACGTAGAGAGTGATGCTTTACCCTGTCTCAGGCTGACAAAGCAATACAGAATCTTGGTCTCAGCTCAAGTATTTTTCATTCAGCTTTCTCTAAAGCCCCTGAATGCTACAGGTACCATGAACCTGAGGGCTTAGCAGTTCTACAGCCTTTGGATTGGCTTTTGGGCATTCAGAATCTCCCAGGATCCACCAGAGGCACAGGGCTATCCGTGTGAAAGCCCAGGCCTGACTACTGGCTCTGGCCCCCTCCTGGCTTCCAGGCAGCCAGAGCTTTCCCTCGACCTCCTGCTACCCTGGAGCCCACACTCAAAGGAGATTGTGGCACATTGGAAATGTAAACGTGTCCCCAGGCTGCACTAGCTGCTCTGTGGATGCCCTTTGAGGCTGGTGGGGCGTGTGTGTGTGGGGGGGTTAATGTGCATTTCCGCCAGCCCCACATCTCCATGCCCATGTGCAGATCCTTGGGCCTACAGATTGTGCTCTCTGGGTCACTGGTGGGGGAGGCAGAACGAGTGAGTTCTGTACATGGAGAGTCCACTCTGCATGTGGATTTAGGGGGAAAATAATCTGGCCCAGTATTAGAACATCCACCTGAGTAGTCTGTGTGCCAGTTCTTTTTATTGTAGAAGCAGCCCTATACCTTGCAAGAAATTGCCTCTTAGTTGCTCAATGCCATATACATTTCCCTTACCCCTGTTCCTTTATACTGTACAACCCGGTACTTCTGAATGGAACCTTGACTCAAAATATTGATCCCCTGCCTGAAGATCCTGCTTCACAGAGGCCTAGTTTGGATTCTTAACCATTGCAGCCTCTTCTGCTAAAGAAATTCCACAGCAGTAAAGATAATCCTCAGCAAGGCACAAATCAGTCTTTTCAAATGACGATTGAAGCCTTGTGCAGGAAATGCTTTTCTAAAGGGTTGACTTTTTCCTACTTTTTTACCCCTGTGCAAAGGAGGAAAGCAGCATCACAGTCAGACAAGCCAGCTGACAAAAAGGAAGAGGAAAGCCAAAACGTAAGTGAAGTGTTCACCAGTATTGTGTGTCTGTGAAGCAAAAAGGGTCTCCCAAACTAGCTGATACGTTGCGATCCCTTGAAGGCTGGAAGCACAATACTTGCCCACTGCACACACAATAAAATGACTAGCAAATGTTCACACAAGCTAAATTCAACTGCTCCAGTGTACTTAGAAACAAGAATCCCTTCTTGTTTGTTCACAGACCAGATATTGTCTAAACCACGTCAGTGGTTGCCTCTTCACACTATGCTCACAGTGGTGTTTTTAAGGTTGAAGAGGCTCACCCTCATTTATCCCTCGGGAATATTTGTGCCACCCAAAAGGAAAAGCCCCTGGTATGGTAAATCCTATTAGTATCTCATTTCAAATCAGTTCCACATATTTTAGTTCAAGCTTGTTGCATCCCTGGGCAGCAGACGTCAGCTGAACTGACCCGTGTCATCCATTAAACATGATGGCTTTGGAAAGTAGATTACTTAACCCCTCCGTAAAGCAAAAATCAGTTCGCTGCAGATGACAGATTACATTTAAAGCAGATTTCTAATGGGGAGGGGGACAGTACTTTAGCCACAGAGCTGTTCAAAAGCTGTAACATATCTGTGTAAATGCATTCTATACCATCAAGTGTCCACTTGTGTCAGTTTGGTAGATCAAACAGTATGAAATTTGGGCTCATGGAGGGGATAGTAGTTTCAGTGCATTTCTGTTTGAACCGTTCTGTCCGTGTGCTGCTGGATGTTTCAGTTGTCCTCTAAAAGATTAAATGAGGGCTTCGGTTTTGATTGAATTTTAAAGTGAACTTGGTGCTTGTGAAAGGAGCCACATTATCAGCCAGGAGGCTGAAGTCCTTTGTTTATCCACAGAACAGTTACAGCCCAGGAGAGCTTCCCCACCAATCACCATACCTAGGGTATGTCTGCACTTCAGTCAGAGGTGACTTCAGCATGTGTAGAAATACCTGAGCTAGCTTTGATCTAGGTACCTCAAATGACAATAGCAGCAAAGCCATGGCAGCGTGGACTAGCAGTTTGAGTACATACCCAAGCTGCTGTGGGTTCGCTGCCATTGTCATTTCAGTTAGCTAGATGAAAGCTAGCTGGTATTTCTACATATGCTGCAGTCACCTCTCTGATTGCAGTGTAGACATCCCATAGAGGCAGCATGTCTAGGAGGACAGGAGTAGTGCAGTCACCACTCCCATGCAGTCCTTTGCCTTTCTGCTGAGACTCCCATCAGCGCTGTTGCTATTGGCTTATGGCCTTGTAGTGCCTTTAAGGCAGAGCCCCATGCTGTGGAGGCTCACTGCCAATGCAGGAAAGTCCGGAGGCATCATGGCACACTGACGCTGCAGCTTCAGAGAGCACCAGCCTCAAAGACAAAGCACCACCTGCTCCCCTCTCCTCTTTGGGGCCTGGCCCCAGGGCTTCCCACCATATTTGGAGAGGCTTGCTGCAATCACAATGCTGAGGGTGCTTGCACTCCGTGAGAATGAAGGCTGATTTTGCATGACCCCTAGCTAGGTGAGCAGGGCTGAGGCTGCCTCTATGGCCATCCACTCTGCTCACAGCTTTTCCCGAAGCCTGGGTTTGAACCATATACCTAGAAATGAAAGGCACAATTACCCAGACTCTGCTCTCCCTCAGCTGTTAAATGCTACTGTCTGCTTTGCCATTAGCTCATATTCCACTCAGACCTTTAGTTTAGTCACATTGTAATGGGCCTTCCTTAGTGTGATGGTTCTGGAATTCCCCCATTGATTGTGCAACAATAACAACTTTGCAATACCTTTATTGTTGCTTTGGTACCTTCTATCAAGCCTAATGCAAAGCCAGCAGCCATTCAAACTAACTGACTGCTTTTTCATTTTAGCTGACATGTTTAGTGCTTTGTCATAGGAAGCTCTTAAATAATAATTACAGATCAAATACATTAGTCTGGATTCTGCTCTGTTGTAAAGATTCTCGATTCTGCTCTTTTACCCTTATGTAAACCCCAGTGACTTCAGCCCAATTTCTATGAAGAAATATTGAATGTCCTAGTTAGGATAGCTAAATAAACTGAAACTGCTACTACCATCATTAGTGGAGAGATTGGTCTAAATCCTGTTGTCACTTACTCCTATGCAATCCAGCTGAAATTATACGCGGGTAACAGACCAGTATCTGGTCCTGTATTTCTCCAGCAATACAGACAGTTTCTGAACTTGGGGATTAGTTAGCTCAAAGAATGGGCAACGGCAGCCAACACCTGTCAGTCATGAGCATGAGACCAGCCGTGGTTAGTAGGTAGGAATGGAACGGTGACATTTATTGCCCACAGAAGGACAAGCAATGTTACTGTCTGCCCTCTGTTCAGTGACCTGAGTTGGTAGGTTTCAGTAGAGTTCCTAGTAGAAAAGTGTTCCCATTAAAAAGAAAAAGAAAACACCACCCATCCAAATGTTTCCCCTTGCTGGTCTTAGTGGAGCGACCAGATTTTAAATGGACTTGGGAGTGACCTACCATCTCACCTTCGAGGTGGTCCCCTCACGTCAGGGTTAAGGCACATGGGCAAGAGGCTTGCACTGACACCGCCTGTTCTGTGGATGAGTGGAGAGCACAGTCCATCATGTCCATCAGTGACTGTTCACTTGAAAAATGTTTAGTCGAAATTTAAGAAACATCTTATTTTTCTTTTTTAGGAAGATGCTAGCACCTCACCTTCACCAGTCACACGAGGCCCTAGCCAGCAGCAGAATTCTTCAGGTATTAAATCTAATTATTAGCACTCTTCATCTTCTCCTTAATCCAGTGAAACATTTTACCATTGGAATCTAGGTTGATTATCTTAGCTCTGAGTAAGGGGGATTTACTAACAGAACATCTACAAATAGTTTTTGTTTTAAAATCTCTTTTGAGCAATAAAGGATGAATGTGAATTTTCTTCTCAGATCAGCGTAAAGATAGAACGGTGAATCTAGTTGTTTGGGCCCAGATTCTCACACACACTGAAATCAGTGAGAGTTAGGCCCCTAAATACCTTTGGGGATATGGACCTTGGTTTCTAAGGGTCAGATCTCCCATTGGCTTGTATCTGCATACGCTTCCATTATGAGAGTTAAGGGGAGCTGTACTGATTTATACCATCTGAGGATCTGGCCCTTAATGCAATTGCTATTCACAATGGGCCTGATCCCACAAGGTGCCATGCTAAACGAAGGACGTTTGAGAGGCTCAGCACCAAACAGAATTGGGCTCTTAACATAATGTGGTTTTCAGTGATGAAGTTGAGAACAAAAGATTAAACCACAGGTCATCTACAGGTCATACAGACGCAACCTGGTGACGATCCTGGGACTTGCAAGCCTTACAAGGAAACCCTTCCAATAAAATGAGCACTGAGGGCTTATCTACATTTAAAACATAGCAGCGGCAGCTCCGCTGCTGTAGCACTTCAGTGACCATGCTTCCTAAGCCGACAGAAGGACTTCTCCCGTCCACATAGTAACTCTAGCTCCCTGGGAGGCAATAGCTAGGTTGACAGGAGAATTCTCCCATTGACATAGTGCTGTCTACGGGGTGGGGAGTTAGATCGGTTTAACTGCGTTGCTCAGGGATGTGAATTTTTCACACGCACCCTGGGCAACATAGTCATAGTGATCTCATTTCCTAGTGTAGACCAGGCCTTAGTCAGTCCTTTGGGACCGTCAGATCAGCATCACTTTTGAACGCTTTTGAAGGTATTGTTTGCTTGCTTGCTTGTTTTTGTGAAGATGAGGAAGATCAGATTGAAAGGGTGCATATGGATGAGCTGTAGGATTTTAGGGCTTTCTAAGCTGTTGAACTGAGTAATTCTCTTAAGAATCCTATTTGGGGGGGCTCATGTGTTCCTACAAATCCTTACACACACAAGTTGTATCTCATTGACTTCAGTGGGGCTATTCGCTTACATATGGTCTACTACAATCAGAAAGATTGGGCTCATAGTAAGGAACTTCAGGAAAGGTTATATACTCCTAGATATGCCAAGGCAGGAAAAATCGGGTATTTTTGGCTGAGTGTTTTGTAAAAATATACAGTGGGTTTGACATTTTGTAACCTGGACCATATGAAATCCTCCATGGTGATTTGCATAGCTGTAATGCTGCCATCCCTTCTGAGATATCCAAACACTTTACAGTTCTGTTGTCCCATTGACATTTGAACTAAATATTATAAAAAGTAAATAGCCTTTTTATTCATGATATCAGACACATGCATGAGAATCCACTTAACTGGGTTTATCAGAGGGATTCTCCACCTTTTTCTGTTCTGTAGACCACTTTGTAAGCATGAGAGCCTCTTGTAGACCCAGTTCCCCAGAACCCTACTGCTTTATTCTCAAAATGCTTCATACTGCAGACCACGAGGGGTGATCCGGAGTCCAGAGACCACTAGTGGCCCATGGTCCCCAGCTGGAGAGCTGCATGTCTGTCATTTCGATGAAAAAGTTGTCGCAATTAGGAGAAGAGGCCCTTTAAATGTAGAAAAGTCTAGAAAAACAAAATGAAAATATTGTAATTGAATTAAAATTATACTCATAGTATTTATTCCTTATTTCTTCTTTTACTATTTGAGTAATTTTTGTATTAAAAAAGCAAAACTCAGAATTCCACATCTTTTAGTATGAGGTTAAACATCACTTAACTGCTTGGCACTAGCTAAAGGGGATCAAGTGTCATTGCCCCTCCTCTGCATAGATTTTTACTAATACTGTCCCAATTAAAAGTTGCAGTCATTATTATTCATTATTGCTAGCCTATCTCCTCCCTTGGATACATCTCTGTAAAGCCTCCATCCCAGCTGAATGAATAAATATATAAGAAAAACAGTTTCATGTTTTTACTGGGCAAGGGAAAAAACCAGAACAAACAGTAATTCTTCATTATTATTTTACAGACCCTGGGAAGAAGCCATGGGAAAGAAGCAATTCTGTTGAAAAGCCTGTATCTTCATTACTCTCTAGGTGAGCTACATGGGTTAGTCTCTAGAATAGTAGCACAGTCTGGACTGTAAGCATGCTATCTACATAACGTGTACTCAATTCATGTCTTATTTCATTCCATTGCCATAGAAATCCATCAGTGAAGAGTCTTGAAGCTAAGAGCCCCATACAATCCCAACTACCTTCTAGGTACTGAAAAATGATCTGGCTTCTTAACTGTCTCAGCTTGTCCTTTGGGAAATCATGTCGTCATTGGTACAGCAACTAACATTCATTTGTCCTTGTCCTGACTGTCCTCAGCCTGTTGTGATTTTCTCCTGTCCGCTGCTTTACTAACTCTGAGCCAGAGGCTGGTCTCCATTGGGCAGAGTGATTGTGAATTTGCGATATCTGATATCAAAGAAAGTTTGGCTCAGGGAGTGAGTGGTAATGCCATGAACTGCCCTAGGATTTCTGCCCCGGGGCCCTCATTCAAGTAAGCTATGCTTAAGTATCACAGAAGTCAATGGGACTTAAGCATCTTTCCGGGTGATCCTTCCTAACAGGAGACACTTCCATTGCACAGCGCATGAGAACACTCAAAAGCAGAATCCATCTGGGGGCCTGCACCCAAGAGAGGAGAAATTATTTTTGCATCCAGTAAGGAACATGTGCAGCGAGGAGTGGGGAAGGAAAAATGAAGCTGAGTGCAGCATAGGAGCCACCAGAGAGGGCAACCAGGAAAGAGGAGACAGGATGGGTCTTCTTTTGTAGATGGGAAAGTCAAAGGGAGGAGTCCAACAAAGCTTGTCCATCCAAATGGCCAAATTACAGGCACAGTACGTGATCACAGGTATTGAAAGGTTAAAGTGTGACATTGGGAAGCTAGAAAGAGGCTTACTTCCAGTCCTCGGCCAGTACCACAATGTGACTATCGTATAGAGCTCTGAGCGTTGCTGGGATAAGTTAGGGGTTGGAGGTGGGACATAGTGCTTTAAATTATTCATTTCAGTAACAAACGCTTTCTCTTATTTGACACTGTTATTTTGTGCTACAGTGTTGTTAACACACAGAAAAATAAGTGGGTGATGGCAGATGTCGGAGCGTACTGTGTGAAAGAACAGGGTCAAATCCTGCCCCACATTTCACTGACTTCAGTGGGGTTGCACAGGTGTAACTAAAGGCAAAATTTGGCTGCCTGGGTCTATCCCAGATCCACCATACAATGTCAGCCATTAAAGATGTGCCAGTTTTCATTAGATTCAGATGATCATAGTATTCCCTGTCCTTGCAAATGCTGAGCTAAAGCTAGTTACCAGGTTTTCACGCAGTGACTGCTGTAAGACCACTGCTGTTTGGAGGATGTTCAGTGGGAAGTGCATTCACGCTCTGTTCTAGGCCTAGCACAAGAAACTACTCTGCTTGTTCTCTCATTCATACACTTTGTGGTGGGATTTTCAAAAGCGCTCCCTGTTGGCCCAGCTCTGCTCCGGCAGCGTCAGTGGGCGTTTGACCACAACCAGAGTGAGACCACCACTGAGTCCCTTCAGAAAACCCCACTCATAATCTTGCTCATAGCTCACGTGGGCAGCATAAGGACCAGAATTTAGGAAACACAAAGGACTTGGTTATGCAGCTCTTTCTTGGGCTGAAGGGCCGCTGGAATCAATGCAAGACTTGCCTAAGAACGAACTTGCACCTAAAGACAATAGCAGAGCCAAGGCTGAAATGTTCTCATTAGGCATAGGCCACTTGATCTTTTTGTAAAACACTTCATAAAGAGTCACCAATTTCAAAAAAGTGTTCATAACCTCTACTGGCTATTTTAACAAAGCAAGCTTCTCTTGAGGTCAGCCCTTTCAATAATGTCCACTGCGGTGCCCTTGGCGATAGAAAAGAGACAGGACTCGGGTGTAGTTACACAAACCTGAAGTCTTTGGGACGCTGGGCCAAGAAACACAGCTTGTGCTGTACAGCCTTACCGCTCAGCCCGCCTAAGGCAGGACTCAGCAATGGGATGGATTGCTGACTACAGTCACTAATACAGTTAGGTTAAGCAAGCATCACTTTTTTGGGTTTACCATGATTTTAGCAGCTGACTGAGTCCTGAGCAGTCAAGACAGTGTTTATTTTTTAGGAAATGCAGGTGTGGAGGAGAGACTTAATTTTCAAATGTTTGAGTCAGCCATTGATCCTGCAAACCTCCAGCACTGCTACACTAACTACACAGTGGTGCTGTAGCCGTGTTGGTCCCAGGCTGGTAGAGCGAGAAGGTGGGTGAGGTAATATCTTTTATTGGACCAACTTCTGTTGGTGAGAGAGACAAGCTTTGGAGCGTCACAGAGCTCTTCTTCAGGTCTGGGCACTGAGAATGTTTCTCAGACCTGAGGAACAGCTTTGTGTAGCTCAAAAGCCTGTCTCTTTCACCAGCAGAGGTTGGTCTAATAAAAAATATTACCTCACCCGCCTTATCACTGTAAATAATTAACAGCCATGAAGACTCTACTTTAAAGTAGCCACAGAACTATCTAGAACTTAATATTATTGATCAGAACTCTTTGGATAAAGTGTTACATATTAATTCACTCCTCAGCCTCTCCGCTGCATTTTAAGATTAGAAAACAAGCTCTCTTGCTGGATTGTAGTGATCAGCTGCAGTCTGCTGTCCCAGTATAGTGTTGCTTGCTTTGCAAGATAGGCTGGCTGCAAAATACTCCTGAATGGCACAAGAGGGAGTAATGGAACTTTTAAAAAAGTTAACCTACTCAAGAGCTGTGTGTTGGGATTTCATCTAGGTTAGGGGTTCTCAACCTTTTTCTTTCTCATCCCCAGCCCCCCTCCGCCCCCACGGTATAAAAACTCCAGGGCCCAATGGCAGGAGGGGGTTGGGGCTCTGGACTTCAGCCACTGGCTGGGGGATGGGGAGGCTGGGGCTTCAGCTGCAGGGTGGGGGGACTCCAGGCTTGGGGCTTCTGCCCTGTGCAGGCACTGGGGCTCAGGGCTTTAGACTGAGGGGGAGCGCTGGGGCTCTCGCGGCTTCAGCCCCGTTGCTTCGCTCCCAGGTTCAGCCCCATGATGGGTACTGGGGCTTGGGGCTTTAGCCCTGAGGGAAGCGCCAGGGCTCCGGGGTACCGGTGGCTCCACTGCCGGTGACTCCGCTCCTGGCTTCAGCCCCGAAGGGGACACCGAGGCTCAGGGCTTCAGTCCCGCAGCTCCATTCCCGGCTTCCGCCCTGCGGGGGCACTGGGCTTCAGCCCAACCGGGGCTCGGGACACCCAGCTTCACCCCCATGGCTTCACTCCTGGCTTCAGACCCCCAGGGGGCACTGAGGTTTGGGGCTTCCTGTGGTTCTGCTCCCAGTTTCAGCCCCACACTTCAGCTGTGGGGCCCCACAGCCCCCTGAAACCAGCTCAAAGCCCCCCCAGGGGGCTGCGGACCCCTGGTTGAGAACTTCTGATCTAGGTGTTTTGCAGCCAGTGACTATTAACATGCTTTAATCATAATGACAGTAGCAAACACCACATGGCTTAGTAAACATTGCAGAGAATTGATTTGCTCCTTTATCCTTTGTTTCCATTTCTCAAGGATGAAGCCCGTGAGCAGCAGCAATGATGTGGCTATGGATGCCTTAGATTTTGATCGAATGAAACAAGTGAGTGAGTGGGTTTTTTGAGCGTAGGGAATTTGATATGGGTAGCTGTCTTTCCCCGTTATATTTGTCATACGTGAAGGGCAACTGGTCAGGCTAAATGAAGATAGAAACATCACTTTTTGCCTTTCTGTTTGCCCAAACTTACAAAGCTCCTATTCTATTATGGAGGAGATCAGAGTAGATCATAGTGGTTCCTTGAAGCTCAGAGGGAAACAGTCCCACTGTTATTGGATCAAAATGTTTGTGCAGCAATGCCACCCCCTCTTCCCTGGCACATCAACTGGTACAAAACTCAACCCCTTTGGTAGTCAGAACACAGGTCCGGAACACAGAACCACTGGACATAAAGGAGTAAAGTTATTTAGCTGGCAGCAGTAGTGAGTTTTTATCATCTATATGGACCAGCCCATAATGGAGGCCATGGAATTCTGAATGTACATCTTTTGTTTTGTCTCATCAGGAAATATTGGAGGAAGTTGTAAGAGAGTTACACAAAGTGAAAGAAGAGATCATTGATGGTAAGAAATATCAAAATACATTATTTTTCTAAGTTTGATCCTGACAGATTTCACTCAGATTCAACACATAAGAAAATAAAAGCTGCAGAGAGTTCCTCAGAAAGTAGTTTTACAACTACTTTCCAAGAAGCTCTTTGTTAAATATGTATTAGTTATATGTAGATATGAAATAGATGTGACAAGTATGGATGTGACTATTGCTCAGAAGCTGGAGTGGAACCACAAGAGACAGAAGTATCTACCCAGAAGTATCCACTGAATTTTGATCACTCAGTTGCATTTTTACATGCCTTGTTTGTCTGTGCTCTGTTCTGAAGCATTCAGTCTGAATCTTTTCAGCGGTTTTGCGTTGCCTTTTGGGGATGGCTTAGCTTTTACCCGACATCCTGATTTCATAGTCAACTGTGTATATATAGCAAAGCTTCATGTAAGGGATTTTTACCAGCAATACAAAGACTGCACTCTTCCATGCATATCTAACTGAGATGCTCAGCACTGGTTTAAATGCAGACCAGAAAGAAGGAAGTTCTGCTGTCCTTGGTCTTCCAGTTACTCTGCTATGCTATGGATTCTCACCTGTGGTAAATAAAATAGGGTTTTAAATCCTCACATAGAACAAAACTGAGTTTGTCCATGTGTGTGGCTTTGTTCATTCAGCAAGTTTTGCGCTACCTTGAACAAACTAACTAGATTCCGATACTGGCTGCTGTTCTAGCTGAGAAAACACCTATCCCCTAGTACTGTTCCAAGATCAAAGGATATTGTTTACACAGCAATAAAAACACTCCATTACAGAATTGCTGGGGTCATTGAACTTGTTGCTAAGGCAACTGAAAAGAAGCAGGAAGAAATCTTGTTTTAGTATTTACAACTCCATCCCCTAATTTGCTGTATGAGAATTATTAATTATCGGTGGTACCATATCAGAGCATTGATGGGTCAGGGTGATGATTCTGAGAAATCCCCACAATGCATCCAGCAAAGTGTGTAATAGCATAACACGGGGGCCAAAACCCCCTTCCCAACAGCTGCAGTGATCATAAACTAAATCTCAGAAGATTTGTTTCTCATAAGCTTGTTTTTTAACCATATTCTAGCAAAATACAGTTTTCTAGAATTATTTTGAAACTACATAAGAAGAATACTAATTT
Organism: Natator depressus; assembly: GCF_965152275.1. Classification (NCBI taxonomy): domain Eukaryota; kingdom Metazoa; phylum Chordata; order Testudines; family Cheloniidae; genus Natator; species Natator depressus. Next base: position 108,011,713 of record NC_134239.1, read on the forward strand.
CTATAGACTGCGACTGTCAATAGGAAGTTGTAAGACTTTTCCATGCACATCATACGCTAGCATAGAATGACAGGTTTCAGAGTAACAGCCGTGTTAGTCTGTATTCGCAAAAAGAAAAGGAGTACTTGTGGCACCTTAGAGACTAACCAATTTATTTGAGCATAAGCTTTCGTGAGCTACAGCTCACTTCATCGGATGCATATCGTGGAAAATACAGAAGATGTTTGTTTTTATACACACAAATCATGAAAAAATGGGTATTTATCACTACAAAAGGTTTTCTCTCCCCCCACCCCACTCTCCTGCTGGTAATAGCTTATGTAAAGTGATCACTCTCCTTACAATGTGTATGATAATCAAGGTGGGCCATTTCCAGCACAAATCCAGGGTTTAACAAGAACGTCTGAGGAAGGGGGGGGGTTAGGAAAACAAGGGGAAATAGGTTACCTTGCATAATGACTTAGCCACTTCCAGTCTCTATTCAAGCCTAAGTTAATTGTATCCAATTTGCAAATGAATTCCAATTCAGCAGTCTCTCGCTGGAGTCTGGTTTTGAAGTTTTTCTGTTGTAATATCGCAACTTTCATGTCTGTGATCGTGTGACCAGAGAGATTGAAGTGTTCTCCAACTGGTTTATGAATGTTATAATTCTTGACATCTGATTTGTGTCCATTTATTCTTTTACGTAGAGACTGTCCAGTCTGACCAAGGTACATGGCAGAGGGGCATTGCTGGCACATGATGGCATATATCACATTGGTAGATGCGCAGGTGAATGAGCCTCTGATAGTGTGGCTGATGTTATTAGGCCCTGTGATGGTGTCCCCTGAATAGATATGTGGGCACAGTTGGCAACAGGCTTTGTTGCAAGGATAGGTTCCTGGGTTAGTGGTTCTGTTGTGTGGTATGTGGTTGCTGGTGAGTATTTGCTTCAGGTTGGGGGGCTGTCTGTAGGCAAGGACTGGCCTGTCTCCCAAGATTTGTGAGAGTGTTGGGTCATCCTTCAGGATAGGTTGTAGATTCTTGATAATGCGTTGGAGGGGTTTTAGTTGGGGGCTGAAGGTGACGGCTAGTGGCGTTCTGTTATTTTCTTTGTTAGGCCTGTCCTGTAGTAGGTGACTTCTGGGAACTCTTCTGGCTCTGTCAATCTGTTTCATCACTTCCGCAGGTGGGTGTTGTAGTTGTAAGAATGCTTGATAGAGATCTTGTAGGTGTTTGTCTCTGTCTGAGGGGTTGGAGCAAATGCGGTTGTATCGCAGAGCTTGGCTGTAGACAATGGATCGTGTGGTGTGGTCAGGGTGAAAGCTGGAGGCATGTAGGTAGGAATAGCGGTCAGTAGGTTTCCGGTATAGGGTGGTGTTTATGTGACCATCGTTTATTAGCACTGTAGTGTCCAGGAAGTGGATCTCTTGTGTGGACTGGACCAGGCTGAGATTGATGGTGGGATGGAAATTGTTGAAATCATGGTGGAATTCCTCAAGGGCTTCTTTTCCATGGGTCCAGATGATGAAGATGTCATCAATATAGCGCAAGTAGAGTAGGGGCATTAGGGCACGAGAGCTGAGGAAGCGTTGTTCTAAGTCAGCCATAAAAATGTTGGCATACTATGGGGCCATGCGGGTACCCATAGCAGTGCCGCTGATTTGAAGGTATACATTGTCCCCAAATGTGAAATAGTTATGGGTGAGGACAAAGTCACAAAGTTCAGCCACCAGGTTAGCCGTGACATTATCGGGGATAGTGTTCTTGATGGCTTGTAGTCCATCTTTGTGTGGAATGTTGGTGTAGAGGGCTTCTACATCCATAGTGGCCAGGATGGTGTTATCAGGAAGATCACCGATGGATTGTAGTTTCCTCAGGAAGTCAGTGGGATTGCGGTGGGGAACCTGGGTTTGCGCTGGAAATGGCCCACCTTGATTATCATACACATTGTAAGGAGAGTGATCACTTTAGATAAGCTATTACCAACAGGAGAGTGGGTTTGTTTGGGGGGGGGGGACCTGGATTTGTGCTGGAAATGGCCCACCTTTATTATCATACACATTGTAAGGAGAGTGATCACTTTACATAAGCTATTACCAGCAGGAGAGTGGGGTGGGGGGAGAGAAAACCTTTTGTAGTGATAAACACCCATTTTTTCATGATTTGTGTGTATAAAAACAAACATCTTCTGTATTTTCCACAGTATGCATCCGATGAAGTGAGCTGTAGCTCACGAAAGCTTATGCTCAAATAAATTGGTTAGCCTCTAAGGTAGCATAGAATGAACTGTGTGGTCCATTTGTTAGGAAGAGGCAAGAGAGTCAGAATTCTTTGGCTCTGATCCCACCTGGCTGTATGACCTACACTATAATACTTGACCTGTACATATGTACACATAAGGGCAGTGTGAGGCTTAACTTATAAAGCACTAAACAGTATTATAGAAATGTGACCCTTATTTTTGTGTGTGTGTTAATACAATGTATTGTTAAAAGGCATTGAAAAATTTGATACTATTTGACTAAGATTTGCTGTTTGGGGCAACATAAATGGTGGTGTAAGGCAGCCAAAATGTGCTGCCATTGAAATCAGTGGGAGTTTTGTCTTTGATTTAAATGGGAGCGGGAGCAGACACAAGGAGTGCAATTTGGGTGGCACGGGGGCAAATTTTAACAGGAGAAACAACCATTAGGCTTGTGTAAGAAGGTGCAAAATAGAACAGCCCTTTCAAACCTCCAGCCTTCCACACACACTTTTTTACTGCTTCCTCTTGTTTTTCCCCAGCTGCAATCCCACCCTTCTGCCCCCTTTGCTATGCAAGTTACTCGCATCCTCTTACCAGTGTATAACTTACACTACTTCTGCCATTAGCTCTGAGTATTTACCGCCTGTCACTGGGAGTAGTTGTCTGAATTAACCTTTTGGTTTGGTTTTCCAGCCATAAGGCAGGAGTTGAGTAGAATCAGTACAACATAATGACTGCACAGCATCTGCGAGGTACTAAGGATGCTAGGAAGATTGGATCATTTCTAAGTGTACCAAGGTCATGCAAGATGGTGAAAGAGGACACCTGCACTGTCTTTGTTCTTAAACCCTTTTTATTAGCAGACTGAGCACACTTTGAAGCTTGCTGCTGCCTTGGATTTGCTTCATTTTAAAAGTCTTAATCTAAAGAAAATATTAAATTTTAAATTTCTGGATTTTTTAGATTTCATCTGACACAGCACATCAGATTTGTCAGCCCTTTTTTGTATTTTGTATTTGCTTATTTAAATGTATTATGTTTCTTTTTAGTAGTAGGTAAGAAAACATGTGAACCATTTGCTTTTAATAGATGACTTCAAAGTCATTTTACTGGTAGTCTGCAATGTAAATGAAGACCCTTTGCCAACAGAAATGTATTGTGGCATCACCAGAAGAAACAGAGACATGTTAGTTGTCAGCTGACAAGGTCTTTGACTCAGTTATCACAATATTAAAACGGTACGTCAGTGCACCACAGTATCTGTGTTCATATTGGTAATAAACTGTTTATTGTCCATATGGCCCTGCTTTTGGTTTTGTTCATTAGTTGCTCTAGCTTTGCACTTTAATTTCACTGTGTTCCTGTGGTGTGTTTTCTTGCTGGTTTTGGAGGCTCTGGTGAGAACACAAGAGCAAGGCTGCCTGCATGTTGTGAAATCTCATGTGACGTTCATTTTTAATAAAACAAGCAGTTGAGGCCCATCAATGTGGCATTAACCAGCATTTCAGAATCTGTCCAAGCAGGCAACTCACTACCTGCTCCCCTTTCCCTGACCACTCCTAGCGGTGCAATGCCAGCTGTGCAGCAGCAGCTCCAGGAGGGGAACAGCTGGCTGCTAGCCCCATCTTCCTGCAGCAGTTGAGGCACAGAGTCTTACCTCTGCCCTCCGTCTATGTTGACCAGGGCCAGACTGCAAACAGGCTACTAGAATCTGGAAATACCACATCCCTGAGTCTGTCACAGCCCTGCAAACTCATATCGTCATCAGTAACATTTACTGACCAGTAGTTGGTCCCAGTGTCCCACTGCTCCACTCAGATCACCACTAACCCCTCCACTCTCTCACTCATTCACTTCCTGCCTCCCTCCTCCTCCTCCTCCTCCCTCCCCCCCCTCCCTCCCCCCCCCCACAAAAACCCCAACCCCATTCCCTGACTTTTAATTTGTAAAGGGTTTTTTGTTTTGTTTTTAAGAAGGCTGCAGCCTACTCAGAGTAAGGGTGGGTGACAGTTAATAACTGCAGCCATGCTGTTGCAGCTTTACTGATGTTCTAAAAATTTCCCATGGTTGCTCACATGACCCTACTCCAGGCAAAGCCTAGAGGCTGCCTTTAGACAACAATTCAATTGAGACTGGGCATTTCAACCTCTGCATTGTCACACCGCAATCCTGGAGGCAACGTTGGTACCTGGTACTTGACCTTTATTTTCTGTAGTCCAGCACTGCCTGCCCACTCAGCTCTTACTGCTTGTGCAATAAGTATGGGCCATTCTTTCAGCCAAGTATAGGCTTGAGAATTTCTACTAACTGAGGTCTGTTTAAGATTTACAAGAGCAGAATCCTTGTTCTGTCCTCCTGCCCTGGATCATTTTGTGATGCATGAGAGAAATCAAACAGTTTGAGCTCACTTCTTATTAAAACTGTCATTTCCCACCTACAACTGCGACTGAAGCAGTAGCTCCTGCAGTCAGCTTTTTAAAAGCCCAGATCGCTTGAATTGTGCAAACTTCTTATTTCATGAGTGAAGTCTAATCAGCTAGTCCCCCAGCTGAAGAGCATGTAGTATTTTATTTAGGCTTTTGGCCTCTCTTTGAGCAGTGCTAAATTAATAGCAAAACAGAAAAAGCAGCATAGAGGCAAGTAATGAGGTAGCAGCTGATACAACAGAGGAAGGATGGTTTGCTCAATAGTAATCAAAGACGGCCAAGAAATTAGGAGAGGGTCAGGGTGCCTTGTAATGTTAGAAGTTTACTTAATAGAGATCCAGTTTATCAATCTGCCACAAGTCTCTCAGGCAGGGTTAAGAAATCTGCCATGCTAGTTTATACCATAAACTGAAAGCAGCAAGACCGAGTGAAGCAGGATGGAGGGAGCATTATGTTTAGAAATAGCAGAAGTTTAGACATTTATGTACAGTTTGTTTTTCTGTACAAATAAAATGATTCACAGACGCTTTAAAGTAAGATAACATTGTAGAAGAGTGTTTAGTCTTAAGCTAGTCTGTTAACAGTTCAGCACACAGTGCAGTTGTCCTGTAAGATGTTAATTCAAGGTATTAGAAACCCTGTTTCTCAGTTTGCACCTCCAAAAGAATAGAAGCTTATGGCTTTTCCCTGAATACATTAGCCCCAGAAAGGCTATAGCTGATCTCCTCTTGGACTATGGTTCTGTGCTCAGTCATAATGGCACCATTCTTATTCAACAGATGCATATGTACTATATATATTGAATCATGCTTGCAACCATCACAGGCAGGAGATTAGCCCTGCAGAGCTAATTACAGAGAAAGTTGAATGAGCAGGGTTTTATTCTGACTCACATGTTCAACAGCATCAGGCCTGATGTCTCAAGGGGAGTGTGCTTGGCAAACTGAAAAGCAATCTGTCCGCTACATTGATTAAGTTGATCTGACACAGATGAGAATAGGAAATGAAGTTCCATCTTCATTTGTACAGTCACTGTCCAGATAACTTCACTGGATGTGACAAACCATACCATTGTGTTGCTCATGGCAATAAGATTCCAGCTTTTTTTTCCATCTACTCCATTTTGGGTCTGTCCCTGCCTTCCCAATCCCATATGATGTGGCAGCAATATTGCAGCAGCTGTTGACCCAGCTGTAATCTGCTCAGAAACCAAGATGTAGCTCAGAGATGACTGTACTTGAAGTAGCATATATAATACAGCCCTAGCCCTCATCCATCCAAAGAAGCAAGAGGTTGAGTTTGCTCTTGAATCCAGGCTGCCTCCTGCTTGCATTGACCTATTAAGGCAAGCCAACCACCTGTTTGAAGTATGTTTCTCCATTCCTCCCAAGCTTAGAAGCATTCTGCACCCCAGGACAGGTCTAAATTGAATCTCACACCACACATGCATGATCCTGATGAAAAGGGGGAAAAAAATGTTTAATATGGATTTAAAATGTAAAAGTTTCACCATGGTACAAAGGATGGTGAGTCTATGTAGCCTCTGCTATAAACATACATGTGTGATATCATGCCAAAGAGCAATGTTACATAAGCAAAAATCCTTTTAATAAAAGTTACAGTATTCTAAAAGACAGTGCCTGTTGTTTGCTTCAATATTTTATCACCTTTAGTACTACAGAAAAGGTAAGTGCATAGAAATATTACTTCAGATCATTTTTAGCTCAGAAAACTCAAGTTCACAAATTTTGGATTTTTTTAAACATTATTAATGAAGACACTAAAGCAAATCTATTGGTTTTCTGTTGCTAGTTTGCATATTCTCTTAATCCGTGAGTAAGGACCAATGGTGTCATCAAAAACAAAATCCCAAAGAACTCGAACCCAAGATTGGTGCTGAGGAAGGTTGTCATAATATTCTGCTGCTATCTTTTTCACCTGAAAAGAAAAAGAGAGACCCATTTAACCAGCATTGCATTGTCAGGGGTTCTTCTGTATCTAGTTTAGATTGTGTCTTGCCCACTGTAACTTTAAGATCCACACCATTAAGTCTTTCAGTGAAAAGCATCCCATGTCACAATCTGCTGAATGACTATGAATGACATAGCATTTTTGACAACTATTTCTACTGGAAAGAAATGTTGAACTAGAATTCCATATTTTCCTCTGGAGTATTTTTGCACACAGTGTTTAGTAGTCCACTTTATATGACTGAAATACTCCAGCAACAGCCTTGCTTGCACTGGAAATAAAAAAATATTACAGAAACCAAAGTCTTTTTAGCTGTAGCATCTAAATTCTGCACCACTTCAAGTTTCCCCATTTAATAGTTGCTGTTAGTTTAGTCTCAAACTAATCTGGCATCCCGTTAAATTTTCCAGTAGACACGGGCCTGATAAAGAATTCAGGGATGTTCTGGTTCTAGAACTTTTGGTTAAAAAAAAAACAAAAAAACCAAAAAACTCTGATCTGTATCCAGAGCCAGTTGGAAACTTCATAAGGGGCTCCTATCTCCAATGGACAGAACCAACTGTTTGGTCCAAACATGCCCCCAGAATTTGAAAAAAAATAAATAAAAATATATGGCTCTGAATCTAATCTTTGTATTTTGGTTACACGGGACTAGAATTCAGCAGCCAGAACTAAGTCTTTTATGAGGAGGGAAGGGATACATGGATTAGTCTGATTCATTATGAGACCAAGGCCTTGTTTTGAGCTATCAGGACTCCATCACAGCATAATTCATGCATTTTGTGCCACCCACTTCTGAACATGATTAAGGGTTCAAGAACAAGTGGCAAGTCCGTGAAAGATCAAACCAGTTCAGAAGACACACTGAGTGCTGCTTGGCCACAGTTCTGTTTCTCCCTGTGCGCCATTACTAGCTGGTATTGTAGCTGCGCACCTGATCTCAGAGTGACAGAAATTCACCTTGCCTGCTCTCAGAAGTGCTCTCTCTAGTGCCGTAGGTATGTGCAGGCTGCCCTTCCCATACAGCGGCGTTTCCGTTTGGGGGGCTGTAAACCTTAAGTGACAATATCTGAACAAGTTTTTTTAAATCATTTTAAAGATTTTTAGTGGGACAAGACGACATCTGAAGTGTAGCTTGGGCAGGGAGTTGGTTTTGCAGGCGGGAGGGACAGCCTGAAAAGGAAGAGATTTCAAGACCTCATGGAATTGGGATGCTATAGCAACTTTAGCACGAGCACTACAGTGGTGATAGAGTTGCTATTACCAGCCAACAGCTCAGCACTCTGTTTCTGCACGTACTGGAGTGTAGCAGCAAGCGCCTCAGTGGAGCTGCTCTGCATTTGCACAAACCTGCCAAGATTATTCTTACCTAGGCAGATTTTTATTTTTTTAAATTGAACTCAGCCCTTTAGACAAACAAGGGCCATAGTGCCCCAGGCAGAGTAGTGGAGCTGAAAGCAGATTTCCTTCCAGAACATTGTTTACCCAGTATTTAAAAGCCAGCGAGGTTGTTAAATGCAATAAAAATTCCCCCATCCCTTCCCCCATTTAAACTTGGGCTTTTATGAGCCATTCTTCCCATAGAGCCATTTATATGCAAGTTTTTGACCTTCAGTGAAAGAAACTCAGATAAAAGTTAAAGTGTAAACCAGTATTAGTCACACTGTAAATTCATTTACCTGTTTTTATACTTCTCCTTTAGTGTGAATTGTGTAATACAGTCCCAACACCCAAGAAAAGAGGAAGTTACTATGTTAATAAGGACTTGGATGAACAGTGCTATATAAATGCAAGGGCTGAAAGCAATCCACAAGCCTTACGAACAATACACACACCTCTCATGAGATAGGGTATTGTTCCAGGACACCAGGGTTAAGACCCAGTTCTGGTTATCACATTCTGCCATCTCATTAAATGCCATTGTTTCCATTAGAAAATATTTTTCACAACCTATTTTAAAGCTATTGTGAAGGGCTGATATGCAGTATTGTAACAGTTCCTTCATTTCACCCTAGAGATGGTGACCATGCCAATGTTCCCTCTAATTTTTAACAGGCCGTGTGCACAAAAAAAATTCTGTACACACAGTGTTTTGTGGTGTGCATGTGGTTTAGGATCTGTGTGCTTGTGCACACACTCACAGCTTAGAGGGAACAGTGACCATGACCCATATGTGGTATTCATGTATCAGTTCAGGAAAGGGTGATTGTATGGGTAAGGTACTGGCCTAGGACTCTTGAGAGCTGTAGTTACACTCTGGTTCTGCAACAAACTCCCTGTATGACCTTAATCTCAAATCATACTCCCTGTGTGCATCAATTCCCGTCCCCCATTCTGTAAAATGGGATAATCCTTCATTTCCCCCTGTCTTGTCCATTTAAATTGTGAGCTCCTTGGGGCAAGCCTTATTATGTGGTGTCTACTAAATGGAGCCCAGAGCCCAAGCCTCTAGGTGCTACTGCAATACAAATTAATAGTTACATTGGCAGAGCAGACTGGGATCTTCTGGGAAGTGTAAAATCCTTTAAGACTATTAGATCAGCTCCCTCTCCACTGAAATATAGCCACCACCGGAATGAAAAAGCAACTGCATATGATGGTTAGTGAAACTAGAGAGAGAATTTTAGGTATCAATTAATTAGAATCAATTAGGTAAATTGATTTGGCCAGGATACCAAGGGAACATCCTTACTCTTGCAATACTATCATGGGCTCCTTTTTAAATGGCCCTGGATAATCAGGAGCTTGGTTTTACGTCCCATCTGAGTCTACATCTCTAACAGCATATGTCTCTTCACCACTCCTCCTTCACCCTAATGCTAAGGCAGTGGTTCCATAAAGACTGAGTGCTATCTATTGAGCATCACCACCGCTTCCTGAAGCACTGGGATTTTCCTCTGCCTGCCATGTGGGTATGGGCACAGGCTGTTTAATTTTCAACAGGCATCAAGCTCCTCATTGTATTGTTCTCCAATCCCATGGTTAAGCATCCTGCTATGTTGACAAACTCCTTCCCATGTTTTGAAAGGAGCTGAACACAGCTGGCTTTGTTCAACAATCAATTTAAATAGCTACTCTCAGGCTGTCTACACTACACAAGTGGAGTGTGCCCAGAATTGTATCATCCCTTAATATGCTCCTAACGTCTCATGTAAGCGTGCCCTACAGTTTATAAGCACACCAAATACGGGTTCAGTAAAATATGCTTCCAGCAAAGTTAGAGCCCAGTTTAGTGCTAACTGGATTTAGGCTGGAACAGTTTAATATGAACAGCACTAATGAGTCAAAGTTTTCCCAATGTTGTCCCACTCTGCATGGGGAAGGAGGCTTTATATCTCCCAGAGTCCCACTGTTTCTGAGAGCAGAGCCAGGCTCTGCAGGATTGGTACCCAGGGGACATACTAAAATGATTTAGAGCAGCCCCACTGTGGCTGTAGGGCAAAATGGCGCCATGAGTTGGCAGGTCTACCGTGGACCCAGCTTGTGCATAAAGCAGTTCCATCCCACCAGTTCAGTTAGGAAGGGCAGTCCTATAACTGACCCCAGGGCACGAGTAGCAGCATCAGTACAGCTCTGGGACTGGTACCAATAGAGAGTGAGAATGAAGCATCGAGCTTCGGAAACCTTACCTTAAAATATATCTGTTTGAACAGTAGTATTAGATTTAAGGAATTATCTACAATGCCAGCATTTCTTATTGGAGGATTAAAGTTCATGATATCTGTATACCTAGACGCTCAACTTCCCTGCTTTTTATCCAGCACTTACAGATTGCAGATGTACCGTACTCCATGTCCTAAACATTGATTAGGTAGTGTCTGGAAAACACCAGCATTCTGAGGGTTAAGTCTGATGGCCTGTTTCCTGTTTTGTGACGTACTGGAAAGTGCACTGAAATAAAAGCACTGAAGTTCTGTGCAGTTCTGCTTTGTAACGTTTGTTGACGAACTACCCATATAAAGAAATCCAACATGAAAACAGTGAGCATGTTTAGTTGTCTATGCTAACAGCATCACAAAACATGAACCATGTACATTGATTTAGACAAAAGGAAGCGTATTTTAATGCAAGTTTTATTTTAAAACCCTAACACCAACAGATCAGCAAACTGAAGTTAAATTGCTATTAAATGTACTCTGGCCTGATAATGCAGATAAGGACAGGTACCCTATAATAGTTATCTTTCCAGTCACTTAACATCTGCTATAGTATTACTTGAGGGCAGTAGTCCACAGTATTAATTTCATTTGATTGCATTACCATTATCTCAAAGAAAATGGGGGCATTGTGATTAAAGTATAGGACTGGGAGTCAACGCCTGACTCCTATTCCTGGCTGTGCCACTAGCTTCCTGCATTATCTTGGACAAGTTACTTTACATCTCTGCCTCAGGACCCCCCCCCCCCATCTGTAAAATGGGTATATCAATACTCCCTTTCCTGGCGTGAGGCTTAACTTGTTGGTGTTTGTAGAGAGTTTTGATGCCTTCAGGTGGAAGGCACTACAGCAGCCTGAAGCATTGCCCTAATGTCTACAAGAGACTGGATAACTAGTTGGCAGGTGGTATGCTGAGGCCAGTGCTTATCATCCTAAGCTGTACTGTGTTGTTGTTTGCTTGTGCTCCCCCTTTAACCAACTGATGTCTCTTCTCTTAAAGTGCTTGCAAGCACTGAGACAGGGACTTTGTTTGGTTTCTACAGCACCCAGGCACCATAGAGTACAGGGCTATAACTGGAGCTCTTAGATGCCACTGCGATTCCAGTGCTTTACTACAGCTGTATTCATCACTTTCCAAAGTAAGTGCTTTAGTAGTGCTGAAAGTCTAAGGAAAGAATAGGAGGAGGAGAACAAGGCCAACAGTGATAAAAGTAGATCATAAGCTAGCTGTGAGCAACTGGATAGTTCTAAGGTATGCGTAAAAATACAAAACCGTAATAAGCCAGCTAATTCCACTGCTTCTGCTGTCAATTTAACTTGTGCTTTAAACAAGCACAGCTACTAGAGTTATTGCTGTCAATCTATGAACTCTGGTTTCACATGCTGCCCTGTACTTCCCCCTCAAGTTTTATGAATAACTCCTTTGCCTCAGGTAATACCCAGTGTAACAGTGGATTTTTTTTCTATCGCTAGGGGTGGGAAAGACTTGCGTTATCCTTTGGAGCATTTTTACAAGGGTGTCAACTCTACAGATAAGCAGAATGGATCTTTCTTCCCCTGGTCAGAAAAGAATGCAATATTATTAAATTTGACAGTGAAAAAAATTCACACAGAGACTAGCCAGCCTTGAGCAGAACATGTTTTTCTTCAAAATTGGTACTTCAGGACAGGATACTAATTTCTTTATTCAAGAAAAGCAGTCATCCTACAGCTCATTGAAGGAGGAAAGGAGTTCTGCTGCCATCATAGGAGGCTCCCATTTTAACGGCTACTAGGTTACAGCATAGCCTAATGTTTTCTGTTTCTATTCAGAGATCTTCTGAGGGTCATAGAATATCAGGGTTGGAAGGGACCCCAGAAGGTCATCTAGTCCAACCCCCTGCTCGAAGCAGGACCAATTCCCAGTTAAATCATCCCAGCCAGGGCTTTGTCAAGCCTGACCTTAAAAACCTCTAAGGAAGGAGATTCTACCACCTCCCTAGGTAACGCATTCCAGTGTTTCACCACCCTCTTAGTGAAAAAGTTTTTCCTAATATCCACTCTAAACCTCCCCCATTGCAACTTGAGACCATTACTCCTTGTTCTGTCATCTGCTACCATTGAGAACAGTCTAGAGCCATCCTCTTTGGAACCCCCTTTCAGGTAGTTGAAAGCAGCTATCAAATCCCCCCTCATTCTTCTCTTCTGCAGACTAAACAATCCCAGCTCCCTCAGCCTCTCTTCATAAGTCATGTGCTCTAGACCCCTAATCATTTTTGTTGCCCTTCGCTGGACTCTCTCCAATTTATCCACATCCTTCTTGTAGTGTGGGGCCCAAAACTGGACACAGTACTCCAGATGAGGCCTCACCAGTGTCGAATAGAGGGGAACGATCACATCCCTCGATCTGCTCGCTATGCCCCTTCTTATACATCCCAAAATGCCATTGGCCTTCTTGGCAACAAGGGCACACTGTTGACTCATATCCAGCTTCTCGTCCACTGTCACCCCTAGGTCCTTTTCCGCAGAACTGCTGCCTAGCCATTCGGTCCCTAGTCTGTAGCGGTGCATTGGATTCTTCCATCCTAAGTGCAGGACCCTGCACTTATCCTTATTGAACCTCAGATTTCTTTTGGCCCAATCCTCCAATTTGTCTAGGTCCTTCTGTATCCTATCCCTCCCCTCCAGTGTATCTACCACTCCTCCCAGTTTAGTATCATCTGCAAATTTGCTGAGAGTGCAATCCACACCATCCTCCAGATCATTTATGAAGATATTGAACAAAACCGGCCCCAGGACCGACCCCTGGGGCACTCCACTTGACACCAGCTGCCAACTAGACATGGAGCCATTTATCACTACCCGTTGAGCCCGACAATCTAGCCAGCTTTCTACCCACCTTATAGTGCATTCATCTAGCCCACACTGATACACTGTGGGTCACACTGATACAGGTTTTTCCAATGGCAAACATGTTGCTTGGGACATTCTGAATGAGCCATCTGTGGTAGATGAAGCTAAATATCAATTTCAGATAAACAAATGAAAGTGCAGTACAAGGTCCATTTATTCCCTCATTATGTGCGAGACCTGATCATACTCAAACAGCTCCCATTTTGTACTTGCCGATAGATAAAGCTATAGATTCTACACCTAAAGGACCAACTATATTAGAGGATTTAACCATTCCAAGGTTAAGCACTGCAGTTAAGTAGACCTAATGAAGTAAGTTTTATCTGAATGTGGTAATATTTCTTGAAATTTTATTCAAGAAATCAGTACAATTTTTCAACCATCAATACAGCAGAGTGTTTTGAGGGCCACTCATTCCATCCTAGCCTGTCTCCTTTAAGTGAGCCAGTGCAGCATGTGCACAAAATGGTCCCTCCAACTGTTGCAGTATTGTGCATTGTGATATATCCCATAATTTTATCACAGCTCCCTGGAGCAGGTGCAGCATGCATTTGTTAGTCTTTGATCTATTGACCTGAAGGGTTTTTGTAGTGCCCAAAGCCCTGAATGCTTATTAATATAAAGCAGGTACAATATAACCACTCTGACTATATGCAATACTATATCACCTACATATTTGGCCTGTTCCAATGGCTCCTTCCAGTAGTTGTCCTGCCCACAAAGTTACACAAGACTTTGAGAGCCAGGAGTTATTCCCTTGAGAGCGCTAGGTTTAAGCTCACTACAACTAGTCCAGCCACTGCCTTTGGACAGGGATGCTCCAGGTGGGTCAGGTGCTTGCTGTTAAAATAGAAATTAGAAACATAATGTATTTGCTAATGTTGTGAATTTTGTGCAATAGAGCTGGTAGAAGAAAAAAATAATTTTTGCAGGGAAAGTATATGTTTAAAGTTGGTCTCTAGCATTTTTGGTAACTGAAGAATGAAGTAAAAAATTTCTACTAAAAAAAAAAAAGTAGCTTGCAAAAATTTCCACATCTGCCAAAAGCTATTTTCTGTCAAAGACATCCACGGAAAGTTCTCTGCCAGCTCCAATGTGCAATAGCTTTAAAAGTTTGTCATAATCACAACATATTCATTTCCTTCTCTTTGCATCTCCTTCTAAGTTCCAGAGTAGTCTGTACACACTGACCTGCAAGTGGGACATGCTTCCAGACAAGTCCATGACTCCCAGCTAGTTTCACACCACCACCCACACCTGCCCATTTTATACAGTGTCCTCCTCCCCCTGGATTTGTCAGTGAAGAGGTGGGAAGAGGCACCAGTGGTTGTTTGAATGCCATGAAGAGGCAGGGGTCACATTACTGTTTTTGTAAGTGTCCCTTTTTCAGGTCTCACTAGTCTGGAACATGTGCCTCACAGCCAACCCGAGGGCCCCCCCAGCAGAAGTACACACATTCACTTATGGAACACTATTTTGTTTGTGTGTGCAGAATGTACTCACTAACCTTGCTCTGCTTGGCACTGCAGAAGCAGATATCTTTATATTCACATTTTAAAGCATGATCAATAAAGGTAATTGCAATCAAAACTTTAAAATTAAAGCTACTTTCAGGAAGGCTGTGTCCTGCATTCTTCTCATTGGAAGCAGGGGAGCTTTGAGGGAGCCAAGACCAGCTGAAGACTAACTTGACTGATTTTGGGTGTCACCACTCTACTCCAGGCACAGGTGGCAGAGACATCACCTGAAGGGCAAGAGCACTTTGGAGCAGGCATGGAAAGCCACTTAAAGAGTAACACCTGCACTTCCCCACAGACACCAGCACTGAAGTAGCTCGCATTGAGCCTCCACAGGGAGGAGGCATGCACAAGGATTGCTCAAATTCAGTGTGCCCACAACAGTCATGGGGATGCTTGTGAAGTGTCAGGAGTACTTGGATGGACAGAGCATTTACAAGCATAAAGTGGTGCTTGAACCAATATGGAGAACACCAGAGTTCTCTGCAGTAAACAGTAGTAAAGTGGAGTCCATGCCATAACTTTGCCTCAGCTTCACCACTCCTTTTGTATCCTTCTCTCCTGTTGGCCTGTACACAAAGCCTCCAAATATTCCACATTTGAATCCCTTCCTAAAAGGGGTTCTTCCATAAAGCCCAGCATCAACCACCAAAGCAAGAAGAGCTGTTAGGCAACTTGTAACAAAACAGACCCAGGCAAAGCCATCCCTGGCCCTGGACTTAGGTAATCAACTCCTGGAAGTTAATTTTAGAAATACAAACATGGCTGGATTTTCAGACAGTGAATACTTAGCACTTTCTGAACATCAAGCCAATTTCATACATTCCAGTTTTGGGGACCTATAACTGAAGCATCTACAATCACTAGTCACTTTTGGCCTGTGTCTCTGAACTGTGTTTTCAAAGGTTCAAATAGATTCCAAGGCCAGAAGGGACCACTGTGATCATCTAGTCTGACCTGTAGAACACAGCCTATAGAATGTTCCCAAAATTATTCCTAGAACAGATCTTTTAGAAGAACATCCAATCTTGATTTAAAAAATGATCAGTGATGGAGAATCCACCACAACCCTTGGTAAATTGTTCCAATGGTTACTTATCCTCACTGTTAAACATTCATCTTATTTCCAGTCTGAATTTGTCTAGCTTCCTCAGCCATTGGATCATGTTAAAACTTTATCTGCTAGATTGAAAAGCTAGTTATCAAATATTCATTCCCCATGTAAATACTTTAGACTAATCAAGTCACCCCTTAAATTTCATTTTGTTAAACTAAAAAAATTTAGCTCCATGAGTCTAACACTGTAAGACAGGTTTATAATTCTTTAAACGTTCTCATGGCTCTTCTCTAAACCCTCTCCAGTTTATCAGCAGCCTTCTTGAATTGTGAGCACCAGGACTGGACACAGTATTCCACCAGCAGTTGCACCAGTGCCAAATACAGAGGTAAAAAACCTTCTACTCCTAGGTTCTCCCGTTTATGCATCCACAGGTTTACGTTAACTTTTTTGGCCACAGCATCACATTGGCAGCTCATGTTCAGTTGATTATTCCCCATGACCACCAAATCTTTTTCAGAGAGTTACTACTTTCCAGGGCAGAGTCCCTCATTATGTAAGTATGGCCTACATTCATTGCTTCTAGATGTAGACATTTACTTTGAGCCATACTAAAATATTATATTGTTTGCTTGCACCCAGTTTACCAAGCTATCCAGATAGGTCATTAATTCAGAGCAATCTTATTTGCCACTCCCCCCCCATTTTTGGGTCATCTGCAACTTGATCAGTGATGATTTTCTTCCAGGTAAGTGTTAAATAGCATAGGGTCAAAAACTGTTCCCTGCAGGACCCCACTAGAAACATACCCATTCAATGATGATTCCTTGTTTATAGGTTTCAAAATGTAACTATCGGTTAGCCATTTTAAATGTGCACCATTTTATATTGTGCTAGCTTTTCAATCTAAATGTCATGCAGTACCAAGTCAAACCCCTTACAGAAGCCTAAGTATATTATGTCAAGACTATTACCTTTATCAACCAAACTTGTAATCTCATAAAAAAAGTCATTGTGACAGAATCTATTTTCCATAAACCCATGTTGATTTGCATTGTTAAGGAAAAGTTAGCACATGTGACTCCATTTTGGTTTGGGGCCCACCATTGTTTAAATGCCAGCACATCATACACCAGGAGGAGTAATCCTTAGATACTGAATCCCTGTGAAAATCCTCCTCCTTGTCTCCAGCCTGCCTTGATTCCCAGTATCTGGTTTTTGTCAGTCTAACTCCCTGTCTCTTGGCCTTGATGTGAGGCTTCCCATCCTGATAATAAAAGTTACTGATGCATGGCTTTAGAACCATGCTGTGTAATTAACATACTGGTATAGCTCGAGGAATGCACCAAGCAGGGATAGGTGGTAGATAAGACAAGGGTTTGTTTATTGGCTAAGGTTTCCGATGCACGAGGGCAACATGCTTTGCTAAAAAGTATATAACCTTTGTATAATCTGTATTCAGGGTCCCCTCCTGGCTAGCAGGGGGGCACCATGCTCGAGCGTAATAAACTTAGTGTCTTTTGAGAACTCTGCAGTTGTGGACTTTATTTCTGTGCCTCAGCCTAGATTCGAACTGTGCGTGACCTACCAGGTGTAATTTGCAGCACTTGTGTGCGCGTGTCCTACCAGGTGTAATTCGTAACAGCATTAATCACATTCCCCTCCTCTAATAGTTTAGCAAGTCCCATATCAGCTACTCCATTAATTTGCCCTGTTGTCTGTGTCAAGTTGGTAAGCTCAGTGAGGCTGAATCCAAGCCAAGCCCTCATGTTCTGTTCAGCACCAAACATAGGGTCTGCAGTTACACTTCTTTACAACTCAACTGGTTATGTGATCACTCGACAAGTTCCACTTGATAAATTGCTGCTGTTTTTAGTTTACACAGAAGCAACCAACTCATTTTTAAGCTATTCACAGGACCTGTTCAAGAACAGCCAAAGAGGATTTTGACACTAAATGTAAATAATCTGAGCCACCTCAGCATCTGGTATGCGGAGTAGGATGTTCCATTGCCAACTTAGTGTGCGCAGCAGACACGTGGCCATCTCAGCTATCCCCATATACAGGAGCAGCGGAAGCTCTGCGGGGGGAGCACGGCATGAGTGCCCAAACCATGGCCCTGCCCTCCTGCACAGTCCCTTCCCCACCCCTGAGGCCCCGCCCCTGCACTGCCCCTTCTCATTTGTAAAAGTGGGGGCAGGCCATGGCCCCCCATTCTGGTGCCCCTGCCCATATATGAAGGGCACCATTTTAGACATAGATGTACCTCCTTCCCATAAAAACCTACTCCTCATCTATTTCCACCATTGCACATATACTGTACACCAGTGGTTCTCAAAGCTGGTCTGCTGCTTGTTCAGGGAAAGCCCCTGGCGGGCCAGACCAGTTTGTTTACCTGCCGCGTCCGTAGGTTCGGCCGATCGCGGCTCCCACTGGCCACAGTTTGCCGCTCCAGGCCAATGGGGGCTGCAGGAAGGGTGGCCAGCATGTCTCTTGGCCCACGCCACTTCCCACAGCCCCCATTGGCCTGGAGCGGCAAACCGCAGCCAGTGGGAGCCGCGATCGGCCGAACCTACGGACGCGGCAGGTAAACAAACTGGTCTGGCCCACCAGGGGCTTTCCCTGAAGAAGAGGCAGACCAGCTTTGGGAACCACTGCTGTACACACCACAATAAGCTGAAGAGGCCGAACTTAGGAAGTTGAAGAGTTGGAACTCTTAGGTAATGTTTTTCCATGCAAAAGAAATCATATTGTTAAACCCCCTTGCACTGTTTGTGTGTAAACCTCCCCCCCCACACTCCCATTTCTGGCTCTAACTTCTATTTTCTCCCACAATGGCCTTTTGGCAGGTTGAAAGATGTGCTTTAGCCTTAGTTAAAAGTGGCTATTGCTATAATACACGCCATTCCAAATTAAACTGCTCTAGCAACTTTTACAAGGATCCACATATATGCTTACCATTGGCAGCTTGCATCCAGGTATGCTAGGGAAATCATGGTGCTCCATGTGGTAGCCTGCATTAAAGGTGATCCAGTTGAGAGGTCCATAATAAGAATAGGTTTCATAGCCTTTTAAGAACATGTAATGTTCTGCTATGAAGTGCCCGGCAATAGGATGCAAACCCATGCAAAGTAACGTGCCTGATATTAAATAAACGACAGGCTTCAGGCCCCATAGGTAGTAGATTATAAAATCAATAGAGAATTGTACCAGCGCATTAAATATTTCCATCTGAGTAACTGTTTTGGGGTTCACATAAAGAGGTCTCAGGCCATAGAAGAGTGGTTGGAGGATGAGCCAAATAAGTTTCCGAAATGGAGTGCAAAAGAACCAGCCTTCGAAGTCAGTTGGAATATCCACATCCAAAGCGTCTCCACCAAGGTATCGATGATGGTCAATGTGGTATTTCTTGAAGGAGGCGGAGTAAGGAAGTCCAATTGGCAGGTTGGCAAACACTGCAAACCATCTATTCCACTTAGCCTGCTTGTTACCAAAGGCAACATTGTGTGAAATATCATGGATTGCTAGCGCCATTGAGTGATTGATGCAGCCCCCAAAAGCATAAGCCCAAAAGAAAATCCATTTCCAAGATAAATCTTTCACCAAGTAGCAGGCTAGAAGCTGTGTCAACACCATTCCAGATACAATCCATTTTAAGTGGGGATCTGGTCCCATTAGAGATTTAATTGTTGGATATTTGGCTGAAAGGGGGGAGAAAACAAAAAACTCATTAAGTATCAGGAAAGTAAGCATGGTCACCACTTGCATTCCTCTCTGATTTCTTCCATTAAGTTTATGCACAGGGGCCTAGTCTTGCTGAAAGTAATGCACAGGTACAGAATTACTCCCATGTGGTGTGCATTAACTCTACTGAAAGAGTAGTTTCAAACACTTACCCTGCACCAAGCCTCTCTTGAGGAAGTGTACAGCCCTGGTGTCTGGTCCCTGGTACCATGTGCACTGGGAAGTGGGATGGGAAATGTGTGGTTGTATCCTAAGAGCCACTAAAGTAAAAACTTAAGGAGCACCTTGTTTCAAGCGAGTCACTCCCCTGGCTACTTAACCTGATCTGATGGTCATTTCTCTGCTCTGGATAACAGCAGATTGATGGTAGACCCACAGAATGGACCCCAAAGTAGACAGGTGTTTTGACACCCACAAACCAGGGGTGCTAACGGGGGCAGAATATTGGACACAAGACAGATCCATAGAGAGTACTTTTGTGCTCTTTTGTACAGGCCCTAATAAGGGGAAAACCAAGCATTTTACTCATTAATCTGACCTTTTAAAAATCACCAATGGTTATATCAGGAACCAGTCCTTGTTTGCACTGACATAAGAGAAACCAATGTTATAATTATCAGGAGAAAAAAAAAAAAAAAAAGATAGATAGGTGGTAGATTTCCATATCTTTGTGTTCATTAGCCTTAGTAAAGTTACATACCAAGGACAGGTATGAATGCCACCCAGAAAAATCCATAATAACCTGATATAGCTCCGATTGCAATATCTTTCCATGGTGCTGTGAAGACAAAGAGCTAAGACATCTATTTATCCCCCAGGCTAGTTCAAGACTGCTGCCTACAGAACATTTACTAATGCTCTGTCCAATCCAATTTGGAGTAGTTATGAGTATATGTAGCTACAGCATTAGAGATCCATTACGAGACATTTGTTATATGGTAGGAACATACTTTACATCTTTTATATCAGAAGTATTTGGCAACATACTCCTTCAGTTGATCAGGGGGTCCTATTTAGCACTTTACTCTTTTGGGTGCATACCTATAAGAAGTTCTATCCCATCATGTTGTGTAAATTGAGGGTTAGCAGCTAAAATAGAATTAGTGTGTAGTCAAAGATACTGATGGTGCTCAGCATTTCCAGTTAATACTAGCTGTTGGAACACTGAAACCCTTGGATGAAGGTGCTCTATAAAGGCAGAGTATGTGTTACTTTAAGTGCCCATAACAGGAGCTGTGGATATTCATGGAGCATCATGCACTTTAACACTGTCACTATTGAAGAAAAATAAAGAAAGAAACCACCGTATGTTTTACATAAGGATCATGAATTCAGATTCTTCCAGAAGGTATTACCCATTCTATACGTTATGATTTATTCTTTACAACAAAAGAATCAGATTAATTTGACTAAATATATTGTGGGGAAATCTTGGAATCTCTACTCATGCTCTTGTTTGGGAGCCGGAGGGTTGATTGGGTGGGATTAGGTCAGACTGACTGAGGATGAAGAGGAGTTAAATTAGTAACTCAGGGTTAGAATTGGTCTCTGCAACCCAGTGGCCAACATCTCACAGTGGCCAATACCATATGCTTCAAGGAAAGGTGCAAGAAATTCTACAGAAGGCAATTATAGAATGAGGTTTTAGATCCTTCTTAGATAGGAAGGAAAAAAAAAAAAAAAAAAAAAAAAAACCACAACTCTGGATGTTTTCCCCCATGCCAATAGTCTGATTTTGAACCATAAGGAGCTTTTTGTTTCAAGATATCATGCAGCAATGAATTCAAAGGTTACTTATGTAAAGATGTATTTCCTTTCATCAGTTTAAATATGTTCCCTTCTGGTTTTGTTGAATGTCCACTTGATTTACAAGAGAAAAAACCACAAGAATGTGCAATTTACTTTTTGTGCCTCATTTCAATATAGCCGCCTATTAGGTCCCTTCTTTAAAGAAATCCTATATCCTTTCCAGTTTTTCCTCACATGGGAGTCTATGTCCTTATCACCCATCTTTGGAGCCTTTCGTTTATGCACTATACATGTTAGTAAGTATAACTCACATGGGGAAAGTTACAGGATCAATTCCTTTATCTGGGAACTGAGGCTGCAAACTGTATTTGTGTTCACACTGGGTGATGGGTGAATTTTTATCATTAGACAAGTAAAATGTCATCTGACCATTACACCACATTTGCTATTTCATGAAGGTGTGGAATGGTGCTGCTGTGGATACTGTAAACATCGGAGGCAATGCAAATAAGTTCTGTGAGACTTTGCAGCAGTGACAGGTGTAACATATACAGGATATGGAAGTTTTGTACTAAAATAAAGATTCAATTAAATAGAAAAGTGAATTTCCATAATCTCAGTAATTCAGTTTTATAATGTGGAGGTTCCCAGAGGCCCCATTGTGCTGGGCACTGTACAAATACATAGGAAGACACACCCAGCCCTGAGAAGCTTGCAACACCACTTTTTTTATTCCTATTACCAAAGTACATATGAGCCCTAGTTACAGACTAGGGCCCCATTGTATTACGTGCAGACATGCTAAACCCCCTATGTTTCTAGGGGGGGAAGAGACATGCAGAAATTGGGCTTGTTTTTGGCTTACTTGGCTTGTGAGTTGCTTGTTGGCTAGTTTTTGGCTTGTAGCTTGTTGCTTTTTTTTTATTGGCTCCTGGCAAGCAGGGGCAAGGGGGGGCAAGCAGAGGCAAGGGTGGGGGAAGAGAGTCAGGGGTGCACAGCGGGTCCACCAGTCCCAGACTGCATACCGCGGGAATCTAGTCACAGACTGTAGGGGTTCTTAGGGATTGGCTTGTTTTGAAATGGGATTAGCTTGATTTTTGGCTTATTGTGAAAGTCGGGGTGCTTGTTTACCATGTGAAAGTTGGCAACTGATCAGGTGCTGTATAAACATACATAATTAAACAACTGCCACATTCTTATTTCAGATGAAGTTAGTAGATTTATTTTAGTATGCATGGGATCATTTCTCAATGCCCAGCCAGCTAGCAGCATTTAAGACACAAGGCCTTCACATAACATCTCATCCTGAAGGATGGCATCATGCAGTCCTTTGGTCAGATTGCCCACTGTAGGCATTAAACCACATACAGTGCCTAACAAAAACACCCACAGGAAAAATGTCTACTCATGTATTAAAAGGAAAGCATCTCCTGAATAGTTACACAATTCAGATGCTTGTCCATTATTTCAAAGCCATTTAGTAGCTTAGAGTATTTTTGCCTACATATTTAAAAGATAATAGAATAGTTGACCCATTGTGCAATATATGATACCTTGCACTAGAATGTAGGCACCAACCACATCTGAAAGCAACATTTTCTGATCAAGCCATACTGATTGTATTGAAAGATACAGTAATAAGTACAGAAAAGAGCTTGCAGTCAATACAAGTACCTTACTATCTGTATAAATTTAGCTTAGGAACAAGATTGTGGTTAATTTCAGGAACACTGTACATGAGAAACCCTGAAGTAAATACTGGCATAATAGTTAATGGCACAGAAAGACTGCCCTTAGGTTAATACTGCCAAACATTTGTTGACTTATTTTCACATACCTTTTAGTCTCCTATGCCATTATTGCACTGCCAGAAAATAATAGAATTGAAAAGAATAGCTGAGATTTCTAGGCTTGCTGTACTGACATACAGTTGGGGGGGAGGGGGGAGGGGAGATAACAAGGCTCTTAAAAAGGCCTCCTGGTTCACGAGAGCAGCACATGCGAAGTGTTCATTACTTTGTTGCTCAGACATATGCAAAACATCATGGCTCATGCTAATGAGGCTCAAATTTAATATAAAGGATAAATTTCATCCCTTAGAATAGTCAATCATAATGGATAATTGCAGTTTAACCATAACTAAAAGACGACATGCAGATGAATGAGATCCACTGACTAAGAAGAGCTATGTCAAAGTGGGTGTTTTATACAAGGTCAACATTTATTTATGAATCAGGCTAAGGTATTCCAAAAGGCATAGGAAGACAAAACTTAAAATGTTTTCACTTGAAAAAGTAACACACATTCAGAGCCTGGGATACTACCATGATAACTTTTCATGGATGCTTAAGTTCTTTGGCCTGTGTGGGCCAACAATAGCTATCAGCCCTTTGCGTGTCCTAAACAGAAACAATGGTTCTTTAAGAAAATCTCATAAGGCTACTTGAATTGCTTGTGCAGCACTAAGGTAGGAAAACTCATTTTAATGGACATTTCAGCCCTTTGTTGTAGCACAGCAACTTCGTAAAGCATCCTTAATGGTAGGTGGTATTCTTAGTACAGACAGAGCAAGAGTAGCTCCAGGGGATGCTGGTCAGAGACTATCTCAATTTGCTTTTTGCTTAAAAAGGGCTCATACAGTGTGAAAGGCTGTGAATAATTCTAGAGGTAACAGATCTTTTAACATCCTGCAGCATTTTTGGCTCAAACATATAAACAGCACTGGACTAGAGTCTGAAACCCTCACTAGAAAAAGTGACTAAACAAACACTGACTACTTGCATTGCACAATGGAAGTAAGGGAAGGTTGCACTGTGTTGGGATGGTGCCACATTGGTGTGGCCATACTAAATGAATGGTGTAAGAACATGGCTTGACATGACTGAACTGCAAAAGAGAATTTTGGGAGCAGTATCCTTCTCTTAGCATCAGGCAGATGCCAGAGGTGAAACTTACTGCCTCCATGCTGTGTTTATGATCAATACTGATCTTTGAGTCAGCAAAT
The DNA here is from genome assembly GCF_965152275.1 of Natator depressus. Taxonomy (NCBI): domain Eukaryota; kingdom Metazoa; phylum Chordata; order Testudines; family Cheloniidae; genus Natator; species Natator depressus. The sequence goes on from NC_134239.1 coordinate 108,035,957, forward strand.
ATGTCCACTTGAAAGCAAACAACACGTGTAGAACATCTTGAGTGGAGCCTGGGCTGACCAGGGCATCTCGACCCTGTTGAAGGACATCACGCAGGGGGCTGAAGTGAATGATTGATAAGGGAGTGAATGTGTGGTAATTTTCAGTTGGCACCACTCTGCAGTCTCCTCCTAAAGTATTAATTGGGTAAAAATTAGTAGCCACACGCCCACTGGGCATGCTTTTAAGACATGTGACTCCTTTGAGGATGTAGAGTATAAAAATCAAGCAAATTAAATTACTGTTGAGGGATTCCTTAATTAACACTTAAAGCAGCAATGCTGCTAGACAGAGTAGCCAAAACTCTGCTCCGTGGGCTCAAGTAGGACTGAACCAGAGGGGTCTCCAGGCAGCCAAGGCCTTGCCTCAAGGGAATCCGAGACAGACCAGAGGGCTGAGGAGACCAGACCTGGAGAGAAGAAGCTGTCCATAGAATTGGTAACCACTTTCTCTGTTTGCCAAGCAGGAACTGCATGAGGCTAACACAGAGCCTGTTTGTGTATGTTTGTGAAAGAGAGGCTCACTAAGAGGAATGTATAGCTCTTAATGTATTAGTTCTTAATGTCTAACATAGGAGTTATGTGCTTAATGTAACCCTTTACTGCATGTGTAATTTTTTCTCAAATTAAACTGCAGTGTATGCAAGATAATTACTGTGAACCTTTTCCACTGGTATGACAGTAATCTGCTCCACTGGGAGCCATTAAAGATCCATTCAGGGGTAGTAGCCCCCTGGTGCCAACCACTACACTTTTAGAATGGAGACATCTCCTCCCTGCAGAGCTACCTGCCATTTTGTATTCAAAGGTAGCCTCCTCCAGGCACTGTGCTCTTTCATTGACACCTTATTTTTATTTTGTAGGGTTCTCTTATGCAATGAAGGTCACTGATTGAGAGTAGATGGCTGTTCTTTGTGTATGGGAAACAAAACATTTTGTAATTATTTCTTTTAATAATCTAAGTTACTAGCAACAAAATTAAGGACGTTTACCCTAAAAATACCCCTTTAAAAGGTTCAGACTGAGGAGCATTAGTAGGCTACAAGTCATTAACTAGTGGTTGCTCACTGAGGTCACCCCAGTCAAAAACGGTTTTGAAAATACTGTAGCACATTAGAGTCAGTCATCTTGTTACATGAATGTCATATGTGAAACTTGTGCTGTGGAATTAGTCTTCCCATAGCTAAGACCCCTCAGCCAAATAGGTGCAGGGCAGGATTATAGCTATACAAATAGAGATTTCCAATTACAGTTGGAGAAATCTTTTTGACATGGCAAGAAATAAATAGCGGATAAAACCTACTAATATTGGCAGAGGCTACTGCTCTGTGCTCCCTCTCTGCATCAAGAATGGCAGTTGATCTCTTGCTCTGGGCTCCCACTACTGTTGCCTCAGAGATAGGAGCAAGTGGTCCATTCTCACATGCAGAACAAGAGGTGGAGATCCAATCAGGCCTGCAAATGGCAGGACAATAGGGCCATTTCTCCTTGCTGACATGAGAAGCTCACATAGTGGCATAATTATGCCCAGCATGTTAGAGAGAAAGACAGAAGGGATGCTCTATGGCAATAGTAAGGAAAGGGAGCTCTACATAAGTAGGGGTTGGAACTATACTTGTGTTTAGCAGAGAGAGGAAGTTTTATTCCCTCATGCTCCTCTTTACTTTGACTCATGGACTAAGTGACAATAGCAGCAACATGCATGTGCAATGGAAGTAAGGACATTCCTCACCACACCAGGCTTTCAAAGGGCCTTATAAGCAAAGGGGAAAAAACCCAGTGACACCTGGGCCCCCAAGACAGTGCCCTGTTAAACATGAAGTCACTCTGTAGTGACTCCCTGCCAGAACAAATAAGAGGCACCAAAAAGCACAGCATATTTAACCTTACCACGCTGCTGCGCCCTTTAATTGATCTGGTATTTATATGGAAGGAGGATCAAAGTAAATGTATTTTCACTTCATTCTCTCATGAAAAGACTGTTTTTCAGCAGCTCACCAGAACGAGCAAACCCTTTTTTGTGTTTTAATCCCTCCCTTCACCCACAGCCCCCAGCATGCTATCTTGAGGATACTAGCACCACATAATGTATCATGATAAGCCAGAAGGCTTTAGATACAGAAATATTGCACTCACCAACCATTAAACTCCCTTCCCCCACCCCCATTTTGGCCTAAGTGAGGCAATATATCCGCCATAGGTGGCCAAGGATCTCCTAATTTCTCTATTCCCTTGTAGAGCTCTTGGACCAGATGAGGACTGGATAGATTCCGTTCAGAAACCCTCAATACAACTTTTAATTAACCACCAGGTGTGCTGTTGAGTGACAAGAGACACTGCAACCATGGGATGTTTGTGGTGATTTTGTGTTATTCTCAATGTTGGCCCAAAAGCGACAGTTTGATATTGAGAAAGAGCAAAGCCAGTACTACTTCAGGTATTATAATTAGAAAAGTATTTGCTATTAGGAGACCAAGGACCAAAAATGTAGGACACTAGCCTAAATACTCCTGAAAAGTCACTCAAGGAGTCAAAATATACAAAAGCAAGGAACATTTTTACAATCTGAACTTCAGTTAGTCTTAATTTGAGCAAGTCAAGTAAAATAAATATTAGTCTAAATGAGAGGTTGGCTGTGATGTTCCCTAAACATATCTGGGCTTTCAGTTGGGATGGTTTATTTCAGATTAAAAGAATTAGTGAAGACAGAGTGTAAAGTCTCCATGAGTGAAGCATAATATACGAGTGTCAAAAGCAGCCACTTTGAACTCACTCATCACAGGGTGTGCTTTTTAGGTACAGTAAGGTGCCCAATGTACTGCAGGATACATAGTAAAAACAGCCTTAGGCCACATACCGATGCAGCTGTGCTGCTGTAAAATCTCCCGTGTAGCCACTCTATGCTGACAGGAGAGAGAGCTCTTCCATCAACATAATTAAACCACCCCCATTAAGTGTCTGTAGCTATGTCAGCGGGAGACAGTCTCCTGCTGACATAATGCTGTCCACAGTGGCACTTCTCGGGGTGTAACTTGCCACTCAAGGTATTTTTTTTCCTCCACACTTTTGAACAACGTAAGTTACACCAACAAAATTGCTAGTGTAGACACAGCAGCCAAATAGCCTCTATGCCAATGATTCAACCATAAAGTCAGACACCAGAAAGCAATGGTGATTTCTTGCACTTGCTCGCTAAGGCTAAGTCAACAAAACGTATGTTGCTCATTCACACTCAAGTTACACAAACAGAAGAACTTGTGTGCACAATGCTATGTCAGCGGGAGAGGTTCTCCTGTTGACAGCGTATGCTGCTCACAGAAGTGGTTTTTTTATGTCAACAGAAGAGCTCAACCCGGTTGGCATACAGCATCTTCACCAGCTGTACTAGAACTGCGCCACTGCAGTGCTGCACATATAGGCATAAGTCTCTTTCACAAAAAAGACTTATAGTAAGAGCAAAAGAATGGCCATATTGGCTCAGACCAATGGTCCATCTAGCCCAACATCCTGTCTTCCAACAGTGACCAATGCCAGATGCTTCAAAGGGAATGGACAGAACAGGGCAATCAAGTGATCCAGTCCCAGCATCTGGCAGTCAGAGGCTTAGGGACACCCATAGCATGGGGTTGCATCCCTGACCATCTTGGCTAATAACCACTGATGGACCTATCCTCCATGAACTTCTAATATTAAAAAAAAACCACAATTATAGTTTTGGCCCTCACAACATCCCCTGGCAAAGGGATCCACTGGTCGACTGTGCATCAATTACACTGGTTTCCTTAACAGGAAACAAAATGAATTTGTCCTCCTAGAGACCTCGTAATTAGATTTAGAGTTAAAAGGTAAATCACTTTCAGCTATAACATTCAAAGCCAGCCACTGGCAAGGTTAACTGATTCAGTCTATCTCAGCTGTATTTAAGCACCTCTGTTCTTTTAAAGTAAGTTCTGTGAAGCAAAACACCATTCTCCAGTAAAGTTTATTAGAATGGTTTTATAAACTAGACTTGATCATGCATGCAAGTGAGGTCTCATTCTATCTAGGCCTTAATATTCTGCTCATTGTGCTATCTGGATGCCTTTATCTAACTGAAACTAACATTCATTGTGTTTGAGTTATTGATTTTTAAATGATGTTCTCTATCTTACAATTAAGAATTGGCACCACCCACTGTGGGTGAAAACAGTCTGGGCCAGATAGTGACAAACACAGCACATCCTGGAGTCAGGATGGGTTTCAATCTCATTATACCTGGTTGCAAACATAGGACATCTCCTGGACTGCACCATACCTTCTAGCCCATATCTCATCAGGGAGAGTAGAATATTGACCTGTATGAAGCCCTGCATGACCACTGGCTGATTGTGTCCTGTCTCTTCTCTACAAATTATCTGTCTTATGCTATAGAGTATAAAGGTAAAATATGAACTAGGAAGCAAGTAGAAGGAGTCAGCAAGGGCTTCCACTACCCTTAACACTACATGGCAGGGGGAAGATGTGAAGATATTTCTAGTCTGTATGGGATACAGCACCAGGCACGTTGTCAGCTCTCAAATAATGGGATAGCCATAAGGAGGAGAGGGAAAGTGAGAAAGACAATAGGAAGGAGGAGAATAATGGGTAGAAACAGAACCTCAGGAGGCTGAGGGGAAAAGAAAAAGAAAAGGAGACATTACAAAAAAAAGGGAAAAATGAATAAGATGAAGAAAAATTGGAGAATAAGAGCAGTTAAATTCAAACAGAGGGCAAAAATGAAAGCAAGAGATGGGGGAGAGGGGAAGAAGGGGCACAAACAGGCTAAGGGAGCAAGTCCAGTTCCTCCTTTGCCCCTGTTCAGGTATGAAGAGTTACACCATGGGATGGTCAGCAGTTCCAGACCTGTTGAACTGTGCTGCTGTGACATAAGAGAGTGAAAGTCTATCCCTCAGGTAGACAGAACCTATATTGTATAATCAAAATCTTGAAACTCACTTTCTGAGCAATGGGCAGTTAGTACCAATTGTGGAGGGTGAACATTACTGGCTCACAAGATGAGATGGTCAGAAAATAGTGAACATGTTTTGAAGTCTGAATTTTTTGATTTTTCTAGTCACCATCGCCCAAACATCCTTTTTCAGTGACAAAATGGGAAAAAAAAAAAAAAAAAAAAAAAAAGAGAGAAATGGAAATGGGGGTGGGGGAGAAAGAGCAGACTAAAACAACTTTCATTTCTTTGAATTTTGTTGAAAAATTGGAACATTTAAAGACCACTAACTTTTTCTGTTAAAGTTCTCTTTCAGGAGCGAAAACATTTCATCAGAAAAGTTTCAAATGAAAAAATTCAGCTAGTTCTAGTCCCAGGTAATGGCCCACTGTGATGCAGGGTGCCACATAGCAAAGGATTCACATTGTTCTTTACAAGCAACTCCTATCTGAGACCTGACAAACACATACATCTAACACTTTGCTTCCTTGGTGTTTATCCATAAAGGATAGCATATGAAGTCTCTACTGAAAGCTTGCAACTTATCAATACTCATTGTGAGATGTGTGCACAAGGAATAATGTAACTACGTTCAAAATTATGATCTTGGAGTGAAAAAATGAGTCACTAGGGAATCATGTGTCACAGTAATAGGCCATTCAAGCAGGAGGAAGTTGTCATCCCTCCTGGGCTAACCAGTTACATAGTGTATTGCTCAATTGTCCACCTTTGCACCAATCCACGAAAAAAAAAAAATCAATGAAAAAAACCAAAGAAACTATAAGAATCAAAACCACTGGCGACAAGGAATATGATAGTGAGAGGATGGCCCTGTCTGTGGATAAAGACAAAAGTTGGATTCAGTATTCCACAGAGTGTAGAAAGACATTGTGCATCCATTCATTGAGGAGGTACCTTGATGAATGAGAGTGCTTCATGAAAGATTGTGTCCTGGCTCCTTGGGGCCAAGAAATACTGCAAAAGACTAAACTTTGGTAGTGGGAATCTACACTATTAGATATTAATATTACTTTCCCTATGTGTTCGCATTTTGTTTTTATGTAACCATTTGTTTCCATCACTCACATTTGTGTCCGTTTCAATCTCAATTTTCTAAGTCATTTTGTTTTACTATACTCAAACAGAGGTGAAGTGATCAGAGGTAAAACTGCTAAACTATGGTGCACTGTTCCGTTGGGAACCAAGAATTCGGGATATCTGTGGGTATCCAGTGATTTGGGGATGGATATCACAAGGGAACACTTTGAAGTGACTCAGAGGCAAGGGTGCATCTATTGTCAATAGGTAGGGCTGGTATAGCCCAGAGGAGAGTGCTTGAGTGGCCAACAGGCTGCTTGCGACAAGGAGCTAGCGCAGAAAAGACTCCCTTATGCTAAAGGCAGGCGGCAATAAGGTGACTCACAGCCCTAGTTGCTCCAAGAAGTGTCACACTCATGAAGAAAAGAAAACCCATCAGAACACACACATTTTTTCTATTTATTAAGCTGTTCCCCAGAAGGATGAATAAAGCACTGGACAAGGACTCCAGAGACTGGGGATCAACTCCCACCTTTGGCCTAGCCATTTTGCTGGCCAGGATAGAAATAGTTTTTGCTCGCCTTCCCGCAGCTTTCCACATCTCCCCCTCTGCCCCACAGGCTACGCCAGTGGTGGGGAACCTTTTTCCCCCTATCAGGGGCCACTGACCCACAGAAAACAAAAAAAATAATCAGTCATGGGTCTCACAGCCCCACAGGGGGGTGTGGAGGCTCGGGGCTTCCCCTAGGCTCTGGGGCAGTGCCAGAAATGAGGGATTCAGGGTGCAGGAGGGGACTCAGGCCTGGAGGTTGGGGTGTGGGATGGGGTGAGGGCTCCAGCTGGGGGTGAGGGCTCTGGGGCAGGGCTAGGTATGAGGGGCTTGGGGTGCCGGAGGCAGCTCAGGGTTGGGGCAGGGGGTTGGTGTGCGGGAGGAGGTTCGGGACAGGGCTCAGGGATGGGGGTGCAGGGTCTGGGAGGGAGTTTGGTGCAGGAGGGGGTTCTGACCTGGGGTAGGGGGTTCAGGGTGCAGGCTCTGGCCAGGCAGTGCTTACCTCACACGACTCCCAGTCAGCAGCGCAGCATGGCTAAGGCAGGCTCTCTGCCTGCCCTGGCTCAGTGGGGCTCCCAGAAGCGGCTGCCATGTCTGGCCCCTAGGTGAAGGGGCCAGGGGGCTCTGCGCCATGTGCACTGACTGTGCCCACAGGCATCACCACCACAGCTCCCATTGGCCATGGTTTCCGGCCAATGGGAGCTGCAGGGGCAGCACTGGGGGCAGGGACAGCACATGGAACTTCCCCGATTGCCCCTGCGCCTAGGGGCTGCAAGGACATGTCGGTTGCTTCCAGGAGCTGACCAGACTTTTAACAGCCTGGTAACCGCAGCTTTCCCCCACAGCAGGGAGAGTCAGTGCTTGTGGCTCCAGCCCTGCAGGGGGGCACCAAGGCTCAGGGCTTCTGACCCATGGCGTGGAGACTTGCTGCAGGCCAGATCTGGTCCATGGGCCATAGTTTCCCCACCCCTGGCGTAAGTAAAGAAAACCACAGCTAGCCAATCAGAATGGAGCCCCCCAAAAGCCAGCCATTTGGAGCAGAGCAAACTAAATAAATACATACATACAAGCTAAATGGCACAGCAACTTGGCACCCCCTCGAAGCTGGCATTCAGAGCAACTGCTCTGCTTGTCCAACCCTAGAACTGGCCCTGACCACAAGCTTCCTGTGTTACAGTAACAACTGGTTCAAGGTAGTGCCTAGATGTGCTCCCCCTCCCAAGATCAGGGTCCCACTGAGCTAAGCACTGTACAAACATATAAAGAGTCCCTGCCCTGAACCGCTTACTAACTAGCCAGGACAGATGAAAGGTGGAAGAGAGAAGCATTATCCTGTTTTAAAGATAGGGCACTAAGACACAGCAGGATTAACTGAATTGTCTGAAGTCCTACAGGAGGGCTGGCTGGGCCAGGGGTTCTGGGTTCAGTTCCAGAATCCCACTCTACTGTCTTAACCACAAGACATATCTGCCTCTTTTACAAGTCATTTAAGAGCTGTGCCCCATTTCACAGGAAGAGATAATATCTCCCTACCTTATGGGGTGTTGTGAAGACAATAGCACGAGTACTTAGATTAGCAACACCACAGCTGTATTCTATACAAGTGCAGCTGATGAGCAGTGCTGGATTTACAGTAGTTCCAGTGGCTCCAAGGAACCGGGCCCATGCTCAGAAGGGTCCCTGGCCTGCTCCACTTGCGCTGCAGCCCAAGACCCTGCTCCCCCCCCCCAGTTGCTCCTCTCGGCCTGCCGGCCGGCCGGCCAAGACCTCCTCTCCACCCCCTGGCCCCAACCACCGACTCCTCTCTGCCCCCTGGCTGGACCCCAGAGCAATTCTGGCTCTGGGCAGTTTCTGCTTCCTACCACCTGTGGGGCCCTGTCTCCCCGGAGCTGAGCTGCCTCGGACAGGTGCAGAAGTCTGGTCTGTCTCAGCCAGGTGGTTGAGGGAGACAGTGTGGGGGCTTGGCTGGGCCCCTCCAGGCAAGTCAGTCCTGAGGGAGCCCTGCTGGGGCAGGCCCTGGCCTGGCTGATGGTACCACTCCTGAGGGGCCGGAGTGATTCCCTACCCCGGGACCAGCCATGGCTGCACTGCTGGCTCAGCCCAGCAGAAACAGTCGCCTCCCAGCAGGGCCTGTGAGTGCAGCCGGGAGGCAGGATAGGTGAGAGGGGGTCTCTGGGGGGGTCTTGGAGGGGTGCTGGGCTGAGGGGGCAGGGAAGATCTGTGTTTGTTGGGGTACTAGGGAGTGGGGGTTCTGTGTGGTGTGCTGGGCAGTTGTGGTGGGGCTGGGGGTGTTCAGGGAGCTGTGCATTTGTGGGGGGATCTAGAGGGGGCGCTGGACACAGTGGGTGCTCTGGCCGTAGGGAGTCAGGGAGGTGTTGGGCAGGGGGGGAGGGGCTGTGTGGTGTAGCATGGACCCACCCCTGGAGGAAAGGGGCATGATGGCACCGCAGGGCCAGGCAGGCCACTGTGCATCTGGCAACTGCTGGTTTGTAAATAGTGCCCTCCCACTGAGCTGGGCAGAGCAGGGCTGCCCCTGCCCTGCCACACCCCATTGCCTCTGGCTGGCCCCTCACTCTGGGGACTGACCTCCCCACACCATGCTCCATCTACCTCCGGGGGGCCCACAAATGGTTAATCCGGCCCTGCTGATGAGTGTTTTTCAGAGGTAGCCCCCATAACAAACACATTTCTGTACTGCAGCCTGGAAGTGGACATCATAGTGTACAAATGAGAAGTATATGCTGTGACACACGACTGGAAAGCGTAGTGATTTTTGTGGCTTGGGCTCAAGCCCTGAAAAAACACACCAGAACACACTTTCTTATCAGTATACTCAATAGATTTATCTTATTTAGGAATCCCAGTCAATATACTCAATGCCTGTTTGATAAATAGAATGGCCAGGCTCTTTCCTTATTCACATAAGGATTTAACTCTAAAAAACACACTGTTCTAAGATTACAGGTGTCTGGCTCAGAGACTGGGGGGGCACGCAGGAGGAGAAGAAGAGGGGCTGTCTTGGGTGGGTGAGGTTATGTGCAGGAGGTCAAACTAGATCAGAGGTTCTCACAAGGAAAATTTTGGTGGTCTCAGAGTGCAGCCACCAACTCTTGCTGGTGACCACTGACAATTTTTCCTAAAACACTTAATTAACTTTAGGAAAAACAAATAAATGTGCATATATAAAGGTCCAAATCATTGTAATTTATGTAGAGTTTTTTTGCAGACAAAATAATCAATAGTTGTCTCTATTCTTTACTGGACCTAAACAGAATAGAAACACAAATAAGGTGCTTTGCATGTTTTGCTTTTTTTAAAAAAACTTGCTAGCTAGTAAGTCTGTTACTGTGAAAAGCAATTTGTTAATATTACTTTTCACAGCAGACTTACTCAGCCCCAGCAAGCTGGGGGGGAAATTAAGTTCTGGATGGGGAGGTGTGTGTGGGGGGGAGGCAGTGGCAATTGAGGGTGCAGATAGAGGGCTGGAGGAGGCAGCAGAGGCCAGGACCATGGTGGTGGGTTAACCTGGGGCCAGAACATGAAACCCTGTGGTTGGGGGAAGGAGCCCACCTCCACATGGATGAAGACCAAGTCCCACTGCCCCCAGACAGGTAGTGAACTCCCACTGATCACCAGCTCCTACAGTGTTTGTGGCTCCAGAAGGGGACAGGGACCAACCCCTGCTGGTAGGTCTGGGGCAGGGGCCGCTGCTTTGCCCCACTCGTCACCACCCATGAGGCTGTGGCTGCATGAAAAGCCCCCGGTGGCTGCATTTGGTACGCTACCAATATTCCCAGCTACCTTCGAGACACCACTGACTTCCTGAGGAAACTACAATCCATCGGTGATCTTCCTGATAACACCATCCTGGCCACTATGGATGTAGAAGCCCTCTACACCAACATTCCACACAAAGATGGACTACAAGCTGTCACGAACACTATCCCCAACAATGTCACGGCTAACCTGGTGGCTGAACTTTGTGACTTTGTCCTCACCCATAACTATTTCACATTTGGGACAATGTATACCTTCAAATCAGCGGCACTGCTATGGGTACCTGCATGGCCCCACAGTATGCCAACATTTTTATGGCTGACTTAGAACAACGCTTCCTCAGCTCTCATCCCCTAACGCCCCTACTCTACTTGCGCTATATTGATGACATCTTCATCATCTGGACCCATGGAAAAAAAAGCCCTCGAGGAATTCCACCATGATTTCAACAATTTCCATCCCACCATCAACCTCAGCCTGGTCCAGTCCACACAAGAGATCCACTTCCTGAACACTACAGTGCTAATAAACAATAGTCACATAAACACCACCCTATACCGGAAACCTACTGACTGCTATTCCTACCTACATGCCTCCAGCTTTCACCCTGACCACACCACATGATCCATTGTCTACAGCCAAGCTCTGCGATACAACCGCATTTGCTCCAACCCCCAGACAGAGACAAACACCTACAAGATCTCTATCAAGCATTCTTAGAGCTACAATACCCATCTGCGGAAGAGAAGAAACAGATTGATAGAGCCAGAAGAGTTCCCAGAAGTCACCTACTACAGGACAGGCCTAACAAAGAAAATAACAGAACGCCACTAGCCGTCACCTTCAGCCCTCAACTAAAACCCCTCCAACGCATTATCAAGGATCTACAACCTATCCTGAAGGATGACCCAACACTCTCACAAATCTTGGGAGACAGGCCAGTCCTTGCCTACAGACAGCCCCCCAACCGGAAGCGAATACTCACCAGCAACCACATACCACACAACAGAACCACTAACCCAGGAACCTATCCTTGCAACAAAGCCCGTTGCCAACTGTGCCCACATATCTATTCAGGGGACACCATCACAGGGCCTAATAACATCAGCCACACTATCAGAGGCTCATTCACCTGCGCATCTACTAATGTGATATATGCCATCATGTGCCAGCAATGCCCCTCTGCCATGTACATTGGTCAGACTGGACAGTCTCTACGTAAAAGAATAAATGGACACAAATCAGATGTCAAGAATTATAACATTCATAAACCAGTTGGAGAACACTTCAATCTCTCTGGTCACGTGATTACAGACATGAAAGTTGCGATATTACAACAGAAAAACTTCAAAACCAGACTCCAGCGAGAGACTGCTGAATTGGAATTCATTTGCAAATTGGATACAATTAACTTAGCCATTCCCAGTCTCTATTCAAGCCTAAGTCATTATGCAAGGTAACCTAACCCCCCCCCCCCCCCCCCCCGTTCCTCAGACGTTCTTGTTAAACCCTGGATTTGTGCTGGAAATGGCCCACCTTGATTATCATACACATTGTAAGGAGAGTGATCACTTTAGATAAGCTATTAACAGGAGAGTGGGGTGGGGGGAGAGAAAACCTTTTGTAGTGATAAACACCCATTTTTTCATGGTTTGTGTGTATAAAAACATTTTCTGTATTTTCCACAGTATGCATCCGATTCGTGAGCTACAGCTCATTTAAAGCTTATGCTCAAATAAATTGGTTAGTCTAAGGTGCCACAAGTACTTTTTTTTTTTTTTTAAATGATCATGATGGTTCCTTCTGACCTTAAAGTTTAGGAGTCTACTTTTGAGGAAGTGTCTCAAGGACCTCATTTTACTAAAGATTTAACTAGATTTGAATGTTTTTGAAGTACTATATTTCTGGTGATCCAATCCCTGGTTATTATAAATCTTTACAGCTTTAACCCATGCCAAAGCATGTTGCGAGTCACTGAAATGGGATTTTTTTTTTCTGGCTAGGGCATGGGTCCTACGAATTGCTGACCTCTTTGCCCCAACCTGTCAAACTGTGGCCTGCCAGGCCATTCTTACACACCCTTAGAAAAATTGTACCCTGCTCTGCCCTGGAGTAAGCAGGGTGCACCTGATCCATGTCTGATCACCACTTGATCTCTGATCTCTCCTGGCACTTGAGATTTGGGTTACAATTCAGTGCAACCCCCAGTAATGGCTCATTGGCCTGCTGTTCCAAGCTGCTGCTGCTATTCTCTCCAAAAGGGAAGGCTGCTCAGTTCCAGTCTAAACTAACTTAGCTATGGGGAAAACCTGCTAGATCAATAAGCCAGTGCCTCCTTTGTAAGTAGGACAGAAGGCTCCCGTAATAAGAGTTTGCAAGCTGGAGTAGGAATTCTCCTGCAGAACATGCCACAGCTAACCAATTTAACCTTGCAGGCCCTAGGCCAGAGCAGTTTGCTGCGGACTTCCCTATCCTGAATGAGTCTCCCAGGGTTTGTGGGGGGGGGGGGGAAGGGGACAGAGAGGGAGAACAAACAGGTCAAGGGCAGATTGTCACCCACAGGGCTTCAGAGCCACAGAGGAAGACAAAGTAACTCCCACGATAGCAGCGTCCCCCCGAAGGGGCAGGGCAGGGTCGCCCTCTAGGCGCTGCGGCGGCTCCCCGGCACGGGGGACGCGCTGTCTGCGGGAATGGGCGAGCGCCGGGACCCCGGAGGCAAAGCGGAGGGATGCGGCTCAGCCCCGAGAGCGCGGGGAGTGCCAGGCGCGGGATTACAACGGGCAAAGGGCAAGGGCAGAGCCGCTCATCGCCGTCTCGCCACGGCGGCAGGGAAAGCAGGTGCCTGCCCGCGCCCTCCCCGCGACGGCTGCCAGCAGCCGCTCCCCCCCGCTGCCCGCGCCTACCTAGGATCTCCCACCGCCGCTGCGTGTGGGGCTGCTCCGTGTAAACCCACTCGAAGTCCCCGCGGGTGACCCTGTTGCCCATGATCGCCCTGCCAGTGCTCCCAGCTCCGCACCCCACCCCTACAGCCGGCCCCGGGCTTTATACCGCCTGGGCTCACCTGAGGGGCGGGCGCAGGCTCGGCCCGGCCCCCGCCTCCCCGCCCAGCCCGGTTCCGGGACTGGCTGCTCCTTTCTCCGGTCAGCGCTTCCTCCCACCCCGGCCCCAGCCCTGCCCCGCGGCTCAGAGGGGAGGCCGGGTTGGGGGAGACACAGGGGTGAAATGTGGGTGAGACTGGGTTACCCTGGGCCGAGCTGCACCCGAATGGGATGGGTCAGGAAGCCTGGTGAGGGTGAGACTGGGTTACCCTGGGGTGGGATGAGCTAGGATGGGTCAGGAAGCCAGGTGAGGGTAAGACTGGGTTACCCTGGGGTGGGATGGGTCAGGAAGCCTGGTGAGGGTGAGACTGGGTTACCCTGGGGTGGGATGAAGTGGAAGGGGTGGGGTGGCAAGAGTGAGACTGCAATGGGCTATGCTGGGTTACAGTGGGCTGTGGGAGGTGGGCTGTTTTAGAACTGATGGCCTGTGATGGGATGGGTTACTGGAGGGTGGGTTGGGTTGGGTTGGGAAAGAATGGGATGGCTCCTGTTAGAATAGGTTACACATGGCTGGGTTGGGATGTTGGATCATATTAAAGAAATTCTGTAGTAAAATCACAAATGAGTTTGATTCCCCATACTTTAAATTTTAAAGTTTTAAGTTTTAAATTCCAGGGTATTACTAATTAAGAGGTCTCTTGATTTTTGGTACTGTTTCTCTATGTGTGAAACTTGCAAGCTGCTAATTGTGTTAGTATCTTCTAAGACAGAGTCTGTTCTCAAAGCAATTCTTTGTAACAACTACTCACACAGAGAGAGACTCAAAGCAATACTCTGTAACAACAGAAACAGCACCCAGAGACTCCCTGCCCTTTTGTTGTATTCATCTCACTTTGTTAACAATTGTAATAAAAATAGAGATAGAGGATGTATGTGGATGTATGCTTGGTGTGGATAATAACTGAATAATCAGGGAGGTGCCAGCCTAAGAATCCAGTGTCCATCGGCTGAAGAAGGCGTCAAGTGGAAATAACCAGAGGACCCCCGGAGGGCAGACTGGAATCCACCCAACAGCCTCAAGAATGGGAGAACCAAAGAACAAGATAACACCTGGCAGCACGAAGTCGTCAGGAATGTGCCATCTGCTGATTGATTCAGCAACAGCGTGATGAAGCAATTCCCATAGACTGGCATAGGAAGAAATTCCTATAAAAATGGACTCTAGAAAGTGAGAACTTTGGGGTCTGATTCTGCAAACCAACTTCCAGTAGCAACGGATGAGCATCTGACAAGGCCCTGCTCCCTCCTCATGTCCAGGCCACCTGGCCAGTGACTTGGCATGAGCAACTCTAAGGCTGGTAAGTATGATAACAACCTTGCAGAACCTGTGTGTGTGTGTTTGTATGAATGAATGTGTGAATAAATATGAAACTGAATGGAATGTTATAGCTATAACTAACTGCCTACTATGATTCTTTCTGTATTCACAATAAATGTGGCATTTTGCCTTTTCCCCTTTAATAAGATCCTGCTGGTTTTTATTTTATTGGTATAACAGGGATAGAGAGGGCTGGAATCGGCTGGGTTGGGTTGGATGAGTTTTTGAAAATAGGTTGGGTTACAAGGGGTTGGAATGGACTGCGATAGTGTGTGTTAGAATGGCTTACACGTGCATGGGTTGGGAAACAATGGGTTGAAATGAGGTGGGCTGGGTTGAAATGTGTTATATGGAGATAGGTGGGTTAGGGTACAAGGGGTTAGAATGGGATAAGTTGGAATGGGTTATATGGAGATAGGTGGGTTGGGATACAAGAGTTTTTAATGGAATGGGATGTTTTTTGTTAGAATGGGTTACATGGGCATAGGATGGGATGGATTCAAATGGGGTGGCATGGGTGGGTTATACAGGGATGGGGAAGGTTCAGATAGCTAGAAGAGTAAGGAATGGGCTGGACTGGAGTGGGTTAGCATTAACTGCTTCTGGAATTATTTATAAGTATTTTGTCCTGGGAGAGTTGTAACAAGACTTCACTATAATGAACAGTATAGTTTCATTTCTTTTATTACATACTTAATGCAAGAGTGTAAAGAATGCTGCATGACACATGTCAAGGCTGATTCCCCACTCTGGCACTTTGAGTGGAGAAGATGGGAGCCCACAAGGATTCTAAATATTAATACTGGCCACTCCAGGCTTGTATTAAACTCCCAAGGTTACAGCTTTTTTGAGAACCCAGGAAGGTGCACTTGGGAATTCCTTCTGTTAGGGGGCTTATTCCTTCACCCACTTACTTCCCTGGTTCTTCTCACATGAACAGAGAGCAACAATACCCGAAGTCCAAAGGTGCAAACAATTCGATGTTTATTGGGGTGAACTTCCAGCAAGCATGATTCCAGTTTCTTTCCTTAGTATCCTCCTTCCCAACTCTGACACCACAGAGCCTTACACCTGTGTCCCTGTTCCCATTTCTCTCTTTAACCAAACAGGATTCCAGTTTCCTTACTCCCATTCCCTGTTCCCATTTCCCCCTTTAGCAAAACATGGTTCCAATTTCCTTACCCTCATTCCCTGTTCCCAT
The DNA here is from genome assembly GCF_965152275.1 of Natator depressus. NCBI lineage: Eukaryota > Metazoa > Chordata > Testudines > Cheloniidae > Natator > Natator depressus. The sequence goes on from NC_134239.1 coordinate 108,051,941, forward strand.
TTCCCCCTTTACACAACCCACCCCCTCCCACCAAGGCCCCCCCACTTCCTCATTGACTACAGATTATATAGTAAAACTTGAGTTCGGCTTAGCTATACCTTAACCAATCATTTTCCTGAAATTTAACTAACCAATCCTAACATATTGTAACATGATTATGTAACCAATTATATCCCACCACCTTAATTAGTTTACACCCAGCAAAATTAATTATACAGCAGACAGGAACAATCACAGAACCAGACAGAGATTATACAGACAAACAATAGCAAAGTGGGAACTATAATGACAAAACAATACAGAAGTGAGGATTTCACATCCCAGTATTGATAAGTGAGTTCTTGCCAGACAGGATGCTGTTTCCTTTTTACATTTTCTAGGCACTTCCCTTTCTCTGGAGGTGATAGGCATTATCAGGACAGGATTGTATTCCTAACAGCCCAATAGCACCTTCTTTCAATGTGACTAGTTTGGAATGTGAGGATGTGACCGTTCGCTTCCTAGCTTATGGCTGCCTCTGCTGCTTAGCCAAAGGCCTTAGCCTAAGCACAGGGCCTCAGACTGTCACAGTAAGAGAAGGCCCTTACACCAGCAGACAGTGATTTTGATTCTCTCTTTTATACTTCTAGAACTAGCCAAGTGATAAGAATACCCCTAAATTCTTAAAGTACAGGCCTTTGCAGACAGGCCTGAATATCTATATCCTAACACCTTCCTGTGGGGTACCTTCAAGCCCTTTCACACCCCCTCCAGGGAATAGCTGAAAAAGAAAACAAAGGAAATCAGCTGTGGCCACCAGCTAATTAAATAATGCGCACAAACCTTTTAGGACACAAAATCCAATCCTGTTCTTAAAAAAGGTAAATTTTATTAAAAACAAAAAGAAAGAAATACATTTGAAAACGCAGGCTATTGCTAGATTTAAAAAACACACTTACAAAGTTAAGCATCAAGAATAACCTTCTTGAGGTCCAGCTTAAAGGTTACAAGCAAAACAAAAGCATTTGGGTTTAGCACAGTGGAGTCCACAAGCCATAAAGAAATAAACCTAATCGCATCTTCCTAGACATTTCCTGATCTACTTACATATTTGGGGTTTCAAATGAGTAGTTTCTAGGTATAATCTGATGATTTTTCATACCTGGCCCAAAGCTTCTTACAGCATTGCTGCTCTGCTCCCTCTCTCTGGAGAACAAGAGACAGACAAAGGGGAAGTTTTTTCCCAATTTTAAAAAGTTCTAGCCTTCCCACTGGCTCTTTTGGTCAGGTGCCCACTCCCTTCCTTTTACCTATACAGGGAGACTTTTTAACCCTTTACAGGTAAAGCAAGTAGAGAACAACTACTAAGAGGGATTTTATAGCTAACTGGCTGGGTGGGTGTCCATAAAAGGGAGCTACCTCCACCCCTTTCATTTATCACAACTCACATTTATCAGAAAAGTCAAGAGTAGAAGTTCAGCGGAAGGAGTTCTTGCTACTTGACTTAGTGACCTTTCCTCCCTAGGCTATGGTAGTAAATATTTAACAAGAAATAAGTGCCTTTGTGGGGTCATTTCTTCTTGGGGGATTCTGGATACCTGTAGAATGGACTGTTGACATAACTTAGCTATTACTTCTTTATTACATGGACATTTTAATGTCAGATTGATGCTATGTCTACAATGAAAAAAACACCAGGTAAGTTCCTGGAGGATAGGTCCAGCAATGGCTATTAGCCAGTATAGGCAGGGATGTAATACCATGCTCTGAGTGTCCCTAGCCTCTGTTGACAGAAGTTGGGAGTGGATGACATGGATTGGATCACTCAATGATTGCCTGTTCATTCCCTCTGAAGCACCTGGCACTGGCCACTGTTGGAAGACAGGATACTGGGCTAGATGGACCATTGGTCTGACTCAGTATGGCCGTACTTACGCTTTGGAATGTGTGTGGTTTGGTGAGGTGTATGCTACTAAGTGGGGGGCAGGGAGGGGAGCAGTGCTTCTGCATGATTTGTCTAGAAATGAATGTCCGCTATGGAATTTACATTGATTGATGGGATAATGATACAGCTTACACTTCCTTATTTTTGAGCATCTTCTCCCCTATGCACTTTTTTTTTTACTCCAGTTGTGACAAATGATCCATCAGCATTTAATATCACCTCCATAAAAAAAGAAAATATCTTTGAATATTTCTCACTTTGCCCTAGTAAAGTCCATGCACTTGTTTCAGATGCAGGCAAAGCTTTGGAGAATCTCCTTTTGAGGAACCTTGCCAAGTGAGAATGATACAAATCTTTATCCCTGTAATGTAGATAAATACTTTATGCTAACTTCCACCACTTTCCTGTGTTGCACTGTGGAAATGCTTGACCTGGATGAGAACTCTTCCTTCTTTCTTCTTGATAGAAACAGGATGTCACATTTCTCCAGTCTCCTGGCCATTTTCAGGAAGTATTTTCAGTAGCAATGAGCAGTCAAACCATGATGAATCTGTTGCTGAAGCTCCAGCTCTTACTAAGGCATAATTCAAATATTTGAACACAATTGATCCTCATTCTAGAGATGAGAAGTAAAAAATGTAAGGTGGTCAAAATCTGAGACATCCATATATTAATTACTCTCTGTCTAGACATCTTTTCCTGAACACCTCAAGAAATACTTAAATAAGATGGTCAAGTAGGAGCTGAATCTATTCTTTGATCACTGCTTGTAATTTCTGGGATCCTTGTTATTCTCTACATCTCTTAATCCTGGGGTCCTTAGTTTATGTTTCCTTGTTCTGACTCTGCTTCTCAGGAACAATGGAAAGTATTGTTGCTCCCTTGATGAAGTCAGACAAAGAAGGTTTCTCTTAACCCAAAGGTCTTGCTGATCTCAATGATTATATAGGTGCCAATCTTAAATGGGAAATGTTAATCCCTCCCCCTAAGAGCCTAATGCCAGGAGGAATTGATGAGAAATATTTGTACCCACTCATGACTCCTTTTGGGAATACTTTAGGAAGAATGGGATGGTGTTGATAAATGCCATGAACTCTCTTCCCCATCCACCACATCCTTAGGTTACCCAAAGAGCATCCTCTGCCTCTTCTGATATGGGTATTCTGCAATCTTCCATATACCTGTTGTCCCATAAATTGAGACTAGGTGTGACATTTACAGAGAAAATCAGAGGAGATCTTGGCCACTGGTTTTGCTGGATCCCAAGGTCAGCTCTGCTCATCCCATTAGTCCTAGTTATACCCCACGTACCACCCTAAATAACTTACTCTAGCCTTCTTTGCACTTTTAAAATAGCTGTAGATAATTAAGTCCCAGACTTTTTGTCCTCTCTTAGCTTGACTGCATATTTCTCCATCCTAATCTTTCTTCATAAATCAGTTCCTTGGCTTCAGCCTCCTCATATCTGAGTTGCTCTTCTCTGAATTCCATCCAGTTTTTCAGTATCTTTCTGGCAGTAAGGTCCCCAGTAACGAATTCAGTATTCCAGGTAGTTATATCAGAGTCATACAGAGGAGGACTATTGCTTCACTGCTCCATCATTTGATGCCTCTCCAGGTGCAGCCCTGAAATTATATTGGCTTTATTTATTGTTATTCATGATAATTATTATTAGGGCTGTTGATTAATCGCAGTTAACTCATGTGATTAACTAAAAAAAAATCCATGATTAATTGCATTGTTAAACAATAGAATACCAATTGAAATTTATTAAATATTTTTGGATGTTTTTCTACATTTTCAAATATATTGATTTCAATTACAACACAGAATACAAAGTGTACACTGCTCACTTTATATTATTATTTTTGATTAAAAACATTTGCACTGTAAAAATGTTAAACAAAAGAAACCGTATTTTTCAATTCACCTCATACAAGTACTGTAGTGCAATCTTTTTATTGTGGAAGTGCAACTTACAAATATAGATTTTTTTTGTTACATAACTGCACTCAAACAAAACAATGCAAAACTTTAGAGCCTACAAGTCCACTCAGTCCCACTTCTCGTTCAGCCAGTTGCTAAGACAAATAAGTTTGTTTACATTTATAGGAGATAATGTTTCCCACTTCTTATTTACAATGTCACCAGACAGTGAGAACCGGCATTCGCATGGGACTTTTGTAGCCGGCATTGCAAGGTATTTACGTGCCAGATATGCTAAACATTCGTATGCCCCTTCATGCTCCAGCCACCATTCCAGGAGATATGTTTCCATGCTGACGACGCTGTTAAAAAAAATAATGCATTAATTAAATTATGACTGAACTCTTTTGGGGGAGAATTGTATGTCTCCAGCTCTATTTTACCCACATTCTGCCATATATTTCAAGTTATCGTAGTCTCAGATGATGACTCAGCACATGTTCATTTTAAGAACACTTTTCACTGCAGAGTTGACAAAACGCAAAGAAGGTACCAATGTGAGATTTTTAAAGATAGCTACAGCACTCGACCCAAGGTTTAAGAATCTGAAGTGCCTTCCAAAATCTGAGAGGGACGAGGTGTGGAGCATGCTTTCAGAAGTCTTAAAAGAGCAACACTCCGATGCAGAAACTACAGAACCCGAATCACTAAAAAAGAAAATCAACCTTCTGCTGGTGGCATCTGACTCAGATTATGAAAATGAACATGCGTCGGACTGAACTGCTTTGGATTGTTATCGAGCAGAACCCGTCATCAGTATGGTCACGTCCTCTGGAATGGTGGTTGAAGCATGTAGCGACATATGAATCTTTAGCGCATCTGGCATGTAAATATCTTGCGACGCCGGCTACAACAGTGCCATGCAAACGCCTGTTCTCACTTTCAGGTGATATTGTAAACAGGAAGCAGGCAGCATTATCTCCTGCAAATGTAAACAAACTTGTTTGTCTGAGCGAATGGCTGAACAAGAAATAGGACTGAGTGGACTTGTAGGCGCTAAAGTTTTAAATTGTTTTATTTTTGAATGCAGTTACATTTTTGTACATAATTCTGCATTTGTAAGTTCAACTTTCATGATAAAGATATTGCACTACAGTACTTGTAATGGGGGAATTGAAAATACTATTTCTTTTGTTTTTTACAGTGCAAATATTTGTAATAAAAATAAATACAAAGTGAGAACTGTACACTTTGTATTCTGCTATAATTGAAATAAATATAGTTGAAAATGTAGAAAACATCCAAAAATGTTTAAATAAATGGTATTGTATTGTTGTTTAACAGTGCAATTAATCATGTGATTTTTTTAATTGCTTGACAGCCCTAATAATAATTATTTTTATTTTATTAAGTTTTTTTCTGGCATTAGCCATTGCAAATTCTTTTTTACCTTACTGTCCACCCTCTCCTCTGGGTATCTTTCAAAAATATTGCCTTCCAACTTACTCCCTACCATTAAATATGCAGATTGTGGATCCTATTTGCCCAGATGTATTCGCTTGCATTTTTCCAAGATGAATTTCATTTTCTTAGGTTTCTGTCCATATTTTTAATCTCTCTAGATCCCTCTGTATTTCCTTGTCCTGACTGGCATCCACAAGCACTCCCAAATTACTATAAATCTATGCAATTATATATATATAATATACACATATTAATATATGGTGAAATCCTACCCTCAGATACAGATGCCTACTCCTACTCTCAGTGAAGACAAGGAGAGCTGTATGTGCCTCTCACATGGAGGGATTTAGCCCATGATAGATAAACCACAATAGAGATAATTTTAGTCATCATCTGTGGAGGAGGGTATATTCACACCACTGGGTATAAGTTGGTTTACAAGAAAGTGCCAGTCTATTGGACAGTCATGGGGAAAGAAGTCATATACTTATGTACAGAACAGCTGCAGCAATAGTGTTGGATAAAATTCTCCAGACTACCCAACCAATGTGCTTTAATATTCACCTTAAAGGACCACTCCTGGAAGTGAGAGATGTATGTATTTGACAGGCTTGTTCAGTCTGGGGGGAGGGATAGCTCAGTGGTTTGAGCATTGGCCTGCTAAACCCAGGGTTGTGAGTTCAACCCTTGAGCGGGCCATTTAGGGATCTGGGGCAAAAATTGGGGATTGGTCCTGCTTTGAGGAGGGGGTTGGACTAGATGACCTTCTGAGGTTCCTTCCAACCCTGATAGTCCTTGGCCTCTTTGACACAAGACTAAACATTAGAGTCCACTCTGTGACCACCAACTAATTTCACATAAACCATAGAACAACCTTACATAGCTTACTGACCTGTGATCTACATTTGGTCCTGTAACACACAAGTAAAAGACTGTGTCCCATTAAGAGTCCACTGAGTTATCCAGTCACATCTGCATTTATGTTTCTCTCTGTTATGAATGAGTCTTGGAGTTTCATTAGCACAGCTATTTTGATCAGCTGACATTAATGGAATAAAGATCAGTGTATTCATTTTATTAGAAACTGAGTTTCACAGGCTTTGTGATGCTTGAAACAGCACATTCGAAAAAGTGTTGAACGTAGTGGTTTTCTCTTATGCATACAAATTATTAAGTAAGATGCACCTTTGTGAATAAGGTGTATGGAAAATATGGAAAAATCATATTTCATATATTTATTCTGATCGGGCTATTTTGCTTTTAATAATACTTGGCTTTTATATAATATTTACCATCCATAGATCTCTAAGCACTTTACAAAGGCAGGTAGGTATCTCTAAACCCATTTTACAGGTGGAGAAACTGAAGCACAGAGAGGGGAATGACTTGACAGAACTGGAAATTCATCCCAGCTCTCCTGACTCCCAGTCCAGTGACACAGAGGCAAAATCATGACGAAAATTATTGATTTTATTATACCAAGTAAGTGATACAAGATAATTTGGTCATTCTACTTAAATAACTGCTGTACTTCCACTTCTCTCTTACACTTAAACTAGCTTCTTTAAGCCAAATCTTGCCACTGATCTACACCTGGAACTCTCCACTGAACTCAGTAGGAAGTTCTGAAGAATTGATGGCAAGATAAATGGACATTAGGGGATTTTTGTTTGTTTGCTATGTAAACCACTCTTTTGATGGAAATCTGACATCTACTGGTCAGTTAGATTAATCACAAATGAATTTTCTATAGATACTATTTAGTAACTTTTAGTTTTCTAGATCTGAATTAGCATTCCTCGGCACTTCTAATTAGAATAATTCTTCCTTGACATTAACTGTTGAAGATTTTAACAGAAATTCCATTATCTAATCTATCTACAATGCATTCTATCACCATGGAATCTAGACAGAATTAGAGAAATACGTCTGTAAAACAGCAGTGCTTGGATTTAGGGTGAAGGCAAGTGATTGTAACTCCCTCTCTGTTCAGTTCACAAAGGATATCTGTTTGTTAAGGGGGCAATTAGGAGCGCAAATCCTTTAGTTCAAGCTGCAGAAGCTTCTGCTTTAGCCCTGGAGGTACCAATTCAATCCACAGTGAATATCAAAATGATGATTCTTATGTGATGATACACCCAAAAAGGGATGCATTTGTATTCTTAACCTTTTCTCATCCAGCAGAATTTGGCTCAAAGACTGATTTTAGCACCTAGTTACCATGGTGATGAGCATAATAACAATGCCTAGATAGTTTTATTACAGTATATTAGTGGAATCCTTAAAGTAAAACGTACACCAAAGGACAGTTTTCAGAGCCAATCAGTTTTTAAAATTAATCCTAATTTCTTTTTGGATTGACTAATTAACCACCTTTCTTTTCTATGCCTCTCTTAAGTTATGATTGTAGTGGATAAATGAACACCCAAATGGACAATTCTGTTCCCTAAAGCATTCCTGTTTATAATAGAAATTGCTTGACTTTACCATCTAAAAGTTTTAGATCTTTTTGCAGTGAATTGTTTAAAATATTTTAGAATGTATAGGCCCGACCTTTATCCCGATCCTTATCTAATTCAGTCTTACAGCAATTAACTAGCAATTAACAGCATAAAGCATAGGAAAGCCATCTGTATTGGGATTGGAAATAATTTATTTTACATAAATACTACTCCAATTTTATAATCTCATTCTCTCTTTCTTTACCACATCCAAAACAATTACAACCTTTCTGAAGATGGGTGGCTCTGTAAAGCATTTTATTTTGTTCGATGTTAGGATTTGTGGTTATTTTCTCAGTCATGTGAGACAGATTTGCTGTTCCATACTATAAGCACTGAGCTATGAATAGGGAATGTAATCATGGAGCAATTCTGCCGTTCTGGAATTTCAGGAACAGTTTTACTTTGATCCCAGGGTTCTAATATAAACTGTTAATAAGCCTCAGACAGGTATGCATTGCTTCTAAAGCAACAAGATTATATATAAATAGATATTAATATTCCCTAATTACGAATATACATGTAGATTATTCTAGTCTGATTGGTTGTTTTTCACATTATTTCTGTGTAGGCATTACATTTACCTTTGAGCCCAAAATATATGTGTCCTGAACACAGAGGGTACAGTCCACAAAGCAATTTTGGCACCTAACTTCCAGAATTAGGCACCTGCATCATTGGCGTGACACCACTGCAATCCCAAAAACTTCTGCTTGGCTGCTGCCTAACCCAGTAGGCACCTAATTTTCTACTGTAAAAGTTCCCTAGGTAACTAAATTATAGACCCTACCTTTGTCTAAAGGACCCAACACAGGATCTCTCACTTCCCAGGTGGGTACCCTAACCACAAACTACAGAGTCTCTCTCTCTAGCTCTTGCTCTGGCCCAATGACTATTTAAGTACTTAATGACAGTGGAACAGTCGTTGGGCCAGAGGGCAAGAGAGAAAATACATGTGAGACTGACACTGTGGTCCAGGAGTTAGGGCACCAATGTAGGAGACCCTGGATCCAGTCCCCCTTCCCCAGTCATGCTTTCATTATTTATTGACAGTGAAATGGCTTCAACAGAAGAGACTGAGGGACTCCCCATATCAGAATATCCCATAGCTCAGGGGTTAGAGAACTTTAGTGAGCATGGGGAGAGCCCTGTTCAAATAATTTCTTCTCCCTCTGGCAAAGAGAGGGGGGAATTGAACTGAGTCTTCCACATCCCAGGTGAATTCTGTAACCATTGTGCTAAAAGTTATTAGATGGACAGTGGCACTACCACCTCCTTCTTCTAGCTTAGGTGGCTCCCCACCTCCCATGCTGGTTTTTGTGAATTGCTGTGATGTTGCACTCCATATGTTTTATGGAAATATGCTAATGAGTGTGAATATAACATAATTGGAATATGCTTTATGCAAAAGGTCTCTTGTAAGGTATCATTATAAAGCTTATAATCTACTGAGTGTGTTTGTATGAATGTATCATTCTTGTATCTGAAGCTAGAAATATGAAGTATTACTCTGAAGTTTTATTGTAATTATGCAAAGTGTGGGCCATTAATGGTGGCTTAGAATCTTGATGGCTCCCATTAACTAGGACAATTGGTTGTAAATGGCTCCGTTTACTTGTAAGCCTTCCTGTATACCATGGGTACCAGTCAGTGAGTAATTAAGTCTCACAGGACATGTGAACATGTCACATGATACTGGAATCCATCTAAAAACTGGTGCTTTTCCATTTAGAAGGAAGGGTGGGAACCCAGAGAGAGACAAAGGATTCCTGCCTTGTGCCAAAGATATAAAACGGGGTGGAACAGAACAAAGGGAGCTGCCAGTTGTGAGAAATCTCCTAGTTACCACCTGAACTGCAACTAACAAGAACTGTACTGGGGAAAGGATTGGGCCCAGACTACGCAGGAGTCTAGTCTGTGAAAGAAGCTTATTGGAACATCTCTGAGGGTAAGATTTACCTGTATTCAGTTTCTTAAATGTATTAGGCTTAGACTTGCGTGTTTTATTTTATTTTGCTAGGTAACTTACTTTGTTCTGTCTTTTATTACTTGAAACCACTTAAATCCTACTTTTTATTCTTAATAAAAACACTTTTGTTTATTAGTAAACCCAGAGTAAGTGATTAATACGTGGGGGAGCAAACAGCTATGCATATCTCTCTATCAGTGCTATAGAGTGTGGACAATTTATGAGTTTACCCTGTATAAGCTTTATACAGAGTAAAATGGATTTATTTGGGGTTTGGTTTGGATCCCATTGGGAACTGGGTGTCTGGGTGCTGGAGACAGGAGTACTTGCTGAGCCATTTTCAGTTAAGTCTGCAGCTTTGAGGGCATGGTTCAGACCCTGGGTCTGTGTTGCAGCAGGCTTGCATGTCTGGCTCAACAAGGCAGGGTTCTGGAGTCCCAAGCCATCAGAGAAAATGGGCTCAGAGATAGTTTCAGCACATCAGGTGACAGTCCCAAGGGGGTCTCTGTGACTGAAACCATCACAATTGCATTCTTAGATGCCTCTCTCTCCCCATTCATTGTATAGGTGCCCAGATGCCTAACCCAGCTTTGTAGATCACAGGGTTGTGCCTATGATTTTCTAGGCACCTACAAGATAGGCACCATGATGCTCAGCACTGCAATGCCTAATTCCCTTCATGGATTCCATCTCAAGAACCCAATTTAATAAGAAGTAAAAGGAGAAGCAGTTTTCATATATTTTTCCACATCATTAGTACTGGCAGATTATGCTTTATTCTAAACTGGAGAGTGAGGAATAATCTGTCGATAAAAATGCCTGTTTGTACTAACCAGCTTCTGTTTCCCTGCTAATTCATGATATGTTAGACTCCATGTGATACATTAGCAGATTTTGTGGTATACACACAATCATGTTTTCAATCCTTTAAACACTTGATTCCAAGTAACATATTTCATCAATCATTTGAACTCAGAAATTCTCTTCTCCCACCCAAAAAAAGCTAGCTGCCTTGTTTGCAGGTGTAACCATATGTTTCAGCTGGTAAAGGTGGGTAGCTGTCATAAAAAATTCTATGGAGAGTCCAGACTCAAAAATATGTTTGCCAATCACAGGGAACTGTATGGTGCTTATTCAGTTAAATCATTTTTCCTGAAATGATTAGAAAATCTGGGATCCCCGATGGAAGATAAGGAAACAAGGTCAAGCTGTGATTTTCCCCTTTTAATATTGATGATGGATTTCCTGTGTAATTTCACTACACATCATCAGTGCTTTGGCACACAGTAGGGCAGCATCCACTGGCCCCATCAGGCCCCGATGGACCTACACTTGCGAAAGTATCCACTAATTTTCAGTATTCAGTGTGAAACACCTAGGATCTAATTTTCAAAGCCGCAAACCACCTCTAAAAATCAGATCCAAGGTGCCTCGAAGTGAGTGCCGAAAACCTAATGCACTCAAAATGAGTGGGCTCTTGGAAAAAAATAGGCCATGGACTCTACATCAAAGGGCTTTATAGTTGAAGACTCACTGCTTTTTGGGTTGGACTAACCAAAGAACCAAAATCTCTGAGAGTCCTGCCTATCCAAAGGACAAACTTCTGAAAAGAGAGGGCTTAAGTAAGGTGCAGAGAGGTGCTTCAGTTTTTGAGACTGGCTGGTCCAAAAAACCCCACAAATCAGGGAATGAGCTTCAACTAGAGAAAAATTTCCCTACTTGGAAACAGATAGATGCTTCATCACAGAAACAATTCCACCTGGAAGTGCTCTACAGATGTCAGTTTGAAAACCACCATACAGTCCTAGGCTATTTGCCTTAATAATATGAAACTGCATTGAATTCCAAAGGTTATGTTGCACTACAAAATCCTTTTATATGGACCAGGACCCTATTGTGCGAGGCGCTGAAAAAGCACAGTACAAAAAGACACTTCCCACTCCAAAGAGTTTATAACCCACAGCTGTTTCTTGAAAATTGTTGGCATTTCTAAATGGGTGTTTCAACAAAAAATATTAGCACACTGAAAAGTAAACTACACTTCTACATTTAAATACTTTTCATGCTTAGTTTTATGTGATAATATGCTAAAATATATTTTATTACGTGTGAGCTGTTGGAGTAAGTATTCATTTTGTGTTAACAGGCACAGCATATATTGTTTTGTAGAAACATGATTAGTTTGGCATAGGAAATTCTGCTGCCCTCGTGCTGCCATAGGACTGCATTAACTTACCTTCGTTTTTTCTAAATGATTTATTTTAGTAATTTCGGTCAGTAATTCTTCTCTCATGTGGTGAAATGCTGGTTCAGGGTCTGATCTTTCATGCTGGGTGCCATCAACTCCCATTGACTTTAATGGGAGTGAATGGTTCAGCAGCTTGCAGGATCAGACCCAGAGTGCATAACCCATGTAAACAGATACCCAAGTGTGGGGCTCAGGAGCACTGCCATTACTGCAGGCAATAGGTATGTGTAGCAGCTGCAGGCTGTTGCTCCCTGCTCCCCATATGTGGATATGTTTACTGACAACACTGGCCATGACCCCACCACCTTCCCATCTTTGAAATCACCGCTGTGGACTCTCCACCCAGCTGATACACATTATTTTTCAGTGTCTTGGGCCTCCTGCATTCACTGTGGTTTGGCTCTTTGAGACTTCAACACACCTATCACATGGACAGATCTATTCTGGACACCAAATGGAAAAATGAAGTTTGGTGAATTAGGAAAGCACAATTACAAATCTTCATCCATCAGAAAGAGGGGAAAATCGTGAACGAGTTAATGTATTTGCATTTGTCTTTCAGATTCATAATCTAATAAACAATAATAATTTTGCTTAGATATAATTTCACACATTAAATATAGGGGGTTAAATGATGCTCCGTTTGCTCACGCAAGTACTCCTCTAGTGCCCGATTCTTCTCCCATCTCTTAATGCAGTGTAAATCAGGGTTAACTACTGGGAGGCATATCACACCCATTGACTTAAGTGGGACTACTTGTGTGAGTAACGCAAGCAGACACCGTGTGTGTGTGTATAAACTACATAAAAGGGAAATAAAGGGTACAACTTATCAGATAAGGGTTGTTGTTAGAACAGTTATACATAATTATAATGATTTAGAGGAGATAGTGGACAATACATTAGAAATCAATTTGCAATGTGAGGTGGCTGCAAAAACCAGGGCCCTACTGTGCTGGGTACGGTAAAAGCAAAGATAAAAGAAAATCCTTGCTCTGGAGGATTTACAGCCTATAAAACATGAACATGACAGGTAGAGGGAGAAGGATGTAACATATAAACAAATTAATATGGTGAGGAATTGGTGCAGCTTTGTTAGTTATGTGTTTTGGTTTTTTTTGTTTGATTTTTATTAATTGGGTTTGAAGTAGGGTAAAGAACAGCAGAAATGGGGCAATTAGTAAGAGTAAGTGAGAAAGAAAAGGAAGGCAGGGAAGAAGTGACAGTATAAGCAATTCATCACCTGCCTAGCCACAATCAGTAGATAGAGTTTGGTAATCATCATGGGAGAGGTGAATCTTAAGGGAAGAGTTGGAGGAGAATAAAGTAGTAGCTATACAGATTATATCCAGGATTTTTACCACATGTAAAGGGTGGTATGTGAGAAAGTACAAAGATATTTAACAGAAGTTGACAGGTAGGGAATAAGGGTGGCTAAATTGTGAAGGGCCTTAATGATGAAGACAAAAATCTTGTTTGATGCAGAGGTGAAGGCAGTCAATGGAGAGACTCAAAATGACTAACATCCTTCCTATGGTTTAGCTGTAACAATAATTCAATCTGTACCTGAATACTTTGCCAGAAACTGAGAACGGGCAACAGGGGATGGATCACTTGATGATTACCTTTTCTCTTCATTCCCTCTGGGGCACCTGAACCTGGCATTGGCCACTGTTGGAAGACAGGATACTGGGCTAGATGGACCTTTGGTCTGACCCAGTATGGCCGTTCTTATGTTCTTACTAACCTAAATTTCCACCCTGAGCTTACCCCAGGATTCCCCCTCCAAGACCTCTCTTGTCTTACCTCTATCAGTAGAAAGTGATTCCCAGGGAGAGGTAACATCTGCTACACTGAGTAAGCAGAATTTATTCAACAGCTTATGTGGGCCTCTAATAGCCATTAAGAGTGTGATCCAAGAGAAAAGTCTTGTCTTAAAAACAGTGACTTTATTTTCCTGTCATGTGTAAATGTGTCTGATATTTGAACTCATTTATAAGCAATTCAATGCTTAACTATTTCTAAAACTGCTTAGCTTAGATATTTTTAAGCCAGTAATAAACAAAAACATTGGTCTTAATATATAATAGATAGGTGTTGGGTTACAAGGGAAGTGATATTCTTTTCCTCCAAAGCTATTCAAATCTTGGGCAGAATGTTGTGGGGGATACACCTTTAACAAGAGAAAGGATGGAATATTAGAAGCAGAAAGTTCCAAGGGAGTGGATTTGGGCAGTTTGGGAGAGGAGGGGGAAAAAAAACAAAAACAAAAACCACCTTCAGTGACAGAAGTAGCACAGAAAGGAAAATGGGAACTGGTTGTGGAGGAGAAAGATAGCTAAGCTGCTTAAAGTATGTGAGAGAGGACGAGTATTAGAGAACTGAAAATAAGTTAAAGAAAGAAAAAGAAAAAAAGAAAAGAAAAGAATACTCAACTAGTAGGACTAGTTAGGAACAAAAACAGCCCCTGAGGGGGAAAAAAGGGATGATCCTGGTTCTGTCTTTTACAGGATGAAAGATGTTTAAGGGTTTACATTTTTGTCTGATCTGCCTTTTCTTTCAAATATATTTTTCTTCTAGTGAGTGATTTCTTGTTTTCAAGGGATTAGTTACCTAGTTCTGGTTAGATGTAATTGAGGGCCATTACTGAGGTATGGGGCATATGTTTACCTAACATGTGAGACAGCTAATATGTTTTGTGTGAGAGAGGATTAGAGGTGACACAACAAGACTGGATTGGTGCAGTTACAGGGGCTATGATTTCAAATGCTGCCAACTAATAGACCACCAGAGGAAAACCAGGAGTGGACAAATGTGGTAAGAGGCCAAAACTGCAAGATGCGCTGAGCACCAGCTGCAAGCTGCTTGGTGCCTGATCCAGCAAAGTACTGAATATTTTTTCTAGGCCCATATCCTGTGTAGACTTATGCATGTGTTTAACTCTGTGTACTGGGAATGGTCACATGGATTTCAATGGGACGACTCAGTATGTAAAATTAAATATTGGTAAGTCTTTACAGATCTGTGATTTTACATACTTAATTTTACATACTGAGTCGTCCCATTGAAATCCATGTGACCACTCCCAGTACACAGAGTTAGGATATGTCTACACTACGAAATTAGGTCGAATTTATAGAAGTCGGTTTTTTAGAAATCATTTTTATATAGTCGATTGTGTGTGTCCCCTCACAAAATGCTCTAAGTGCATTAAGTGCATTAACTCGGCAGAGTGCTTCCACAGTACCAAGGCTAGCGTCCACTTCCAGAGCGTTGCACTGTGGGTAGCTATCCCACAGTTCCCGCAGTCTCCGTCGCCCATTGGAATTCTGGGTTGAGATCCCAATGCCTGATGGGGCAAAAACATTGTTGCGGGTGGTTCTGGGTACATGTCGTCAGGCTCTCCCTCCCTCCCTCCCTCCGTGAAAGAAACGGCAGACAATCGTTTCATGCCTTTTTTCCTGAGTTACCTGTGCAGACGCCATACCACAGCAAGCATGGAGCCTGCTCAGCTCACTGTCACCCTACATCTCCTGGGTGCTGGCAGATGCAGTACTGCATTGCTACACAGCAGCAGCTCATTGCCTTGTGGCAGCAGACAGTGCAATAGGCCTGATAACCATTGTCATCATGTCCGAGGTGCTCCTGGCTGCCTCGGTAAGGTCAGTCAGGAGCGCCTGGGCAGACATAGGCGCAAGGACTAAAATAGGAGTGACTCGACCAGGTCATTCTCTTTAGTCCTGCTGGCAGTCCTTTTGCACTGTCTTCTGCCGAGCAGCCAGGAGATGAGGATGGCTAGCAGTCCTACTGCACTGTCTGCTGCCAGCCAAAAATGTAAAAGACAGATGGAGTGGATCAAAACAAGAAATAGACCAGATTTGTTTTGTATTCATTTGCTCCCCCCTCCCTCCTTCCCTCCCTCCCTCCGTGAAATCAACGGCTGACAATCATTTCGGTGAGGTCTGTCAGGGGCACCTTGAAAAGTTTAATGGAGATTCAGTCCTGCCTGAAATACTGGGGGGAGGGATAGTTCAGTGGGTTGAGCATTGGGTTGAGTGTTGGCTTGCTAAACCCGGGGTTTTGAGTTCAATCCTTGAGGGGGGCCATTCTGTGTGACAGTTGTTTTTTTTCTCCTTGATGTAAAGCCACCCCCTTTGTTGATTTTAATTCCCTGTAAACCAACTCTGTAAGCCATGTCGTCAATCGCCACTCCCTCCATCAGAGCAACGGCAGACAATCATTCTGCGCCTTTTTTTCTGTGTAGACACCATACCACAGCAAGCATGGAGCCCGCTCAGATCACTTTGGCAATTAGGAGCACATTAAACACCACGTGCATTATCCAGCAGTATATGCAGCACCAGAATCTGGCAAAGCAAAACCGGGCAAGTAGGCAACGTCAGCGCAGTGACGAGAGTGATGAGGACATGGACACAGACTTCTCTCAAAGCACGGGCCCTGGCAATGTGGGCATCATGGAGCTAATGGGGCAGGTTCATGCGGTGGAACGCCGATTCTGGGCCCGGGAAACAAGCACAGACTGGTGGGACCGCATAGTGTTGCGGGTCTGGGACAATTCCCAGTGGCTGTGAAACTTTTGCATGCGTAAGGGCACTTTCATGGAACTTTGTGACTTGCTTTCCCCTGCCCTGAGGCACAAGAATACCAAGATGAGAGCAGCCCTCACAGTTGAGAAGCGAGTGGCAATAGCCCTGTGGAAGCTTGCAACGCCAGACAGCTACCGGTCAGTCGGGAATCAATTTGGAGTGGGCAAATCTACTGTGGGGGCTGCTGTGATGCAAGTAGCCAACGCAATCAAAGATCTACTGATATCAAGGGTAGTGACCCTGGGAAATGTGCAGGTCAGAGTGGATGGCTTTGCTGCAATGGGATTCCCTAACTGTGGTGGGGCCACAGACGGAACCCATATCCCTATCTTGGCACTGGAGCACCAAGCTGGTGAGTACATAAACCGCAAGGGGTACTTTTCAATAGTGCTGCAAGCACTGGTGGATCACAAGGGACGTTTCACTAACATCAACGTGGGATGGCTGGGAAAGGTACACGACGCTCGCATCTTCCGGAACTCTGGTCTGTTTCAAAAGCTGCAGCAAGGGACTTTATTCCCAGACCAGAAAATAACCGTTGGGGATATTGAAATGCCTATATGTATCCTTGGGGACCCAGCCTATCCCTTAATGCCATGGCTCATGAAGCCATACACAGGCAGCCTGGACAGTAGTCAGGAGCTGTTCAACTACAGGCTGAGCAAGTGCAGAATGGTGGTAGAATGTGCATTTGGACGTTTAAAAGCGTGCTGGCGCAGTTTACTGACTCAGTTAGAGCTCAGTGAAACCAATATTCCCACTGTTATTACTGCTTGCTGTGTGCTCCACAATATCTGTGAGAGTAAGGGGGAGACGTTTATGGCGGAGTGGGAGGTTGAGGCAAATCGCCTGGCCGCTGGTTATGCATAGCCAGACACCAGGGCGGTTAGAAGAGCACAGGAGGGCGCGGTGCGCATCAGAGAAGCTTTGAAAACCAGTTTCATGGCTGGCCAGGCTACGGTGTGAAAGTTCGGTTTGTTTCTCCTTGATGAACCCCCTCTTTCCCCCCCTTGGTTCACTCTACTTCCTTGTAAGCTAACCACCCTCCCCTCCCCCCTTCGATCACCGCTTGCAGAGGCAATAAAGTCTTTGTTGCTTCACATTTATGCATTCTTTATTAATTCATCACACAAATAGGGGGATAACTGCCAAGGTAGCCCGGAAGGCGTGGTGGAGGAGGGAAGCACCGGGGGGCGGGGGGTGGAGGAGGGAAGGACAAGGCCACACAGCACTTTAAAAGTTTAAAACTTATTGAATACCAGCCTTCTGTTGCTTGGGCAATCCTCTGGGATGGAGTGGCTGGGTGGCCAGAGGCCCCCCCACCGTGTTCTTGGGCGTCTGGGTGAGGAGGCTATGGAACTTGGGGAGGAGGGCGGTTGGTTACACAGGGGCTGTAGCGGCAGTCTGTGCTCCAGCTGCCTTTCCTGCAGCTCAACCATACGCTGGAGCATATCAGTTTGATCCTCCAGCAGCCTCAGCATTGAGTCCTGCCTCCTCTCATCATGCTGCTGCCACCTTTCAGCTTCAGCCCTCTTTTCAGCCCGCCACCTCTCCTCATGGTCATTTTGTGCTTTCCTGCACTCTGACATTGTCTGCCTCCACGCATTCGTCTGTGCTCTGTCAGTGTGGGAGGACAGCATGAGGTCAGAGAACATTTCATCGCGAGTGTGTTTTTTTCACCTTCTAATCTTCGGTAGCCTCTGGGAAGGAGAAGATCCTGTGATCCTTGAAACACATGCAGATGGTGCAGAAAAAAAAAGGGACAGTGGTATTTAAAAAGACACGTTTTCTAGAACAATGGGTACACTCTTTCATGGTAAACCTTGCTGTTAACATTACATACATAGCACATGTGCTTTCGTTACAAGGTCGCATTTTGCCTTCTCTCACGGCGTGGCTAACCTCTCCCCGTGGCTAACAGCGGGGATCATTTCTGTTCAGCCACAGGCAAACAGCCCAGCAGGAATGGGCACTTCTGAATGTCCCCTTAAGAAAAGCACCCTATTTCAACCAGGTGACCATGAATGATATCACTCTCCTGAGGATAACACAGAGAGATAAAGACCGGATGTTGTTTGAATGCCAGCAAACATACACTGCAATGCTTTGTTCTGCCATGATTCCCGACTACGTGTTACTGGCCTGGAGTGGTAAAGTGTCCTACCATGGTGGACGGAATAAGGCTTCCCTCCCCAGAAACCTTTTGCAAAGGCTTTGGGAGTACATCCAGGAGAGCTTTATGGAGATGGCCCTGGAGGATTTCCGCTCCATCCCCAGACACGTTAACAGACTTTTCCAGTAGCTGTACTGGCTGCGAATGCCAGGGCAAATTAATCATTAAACACGCTTGCTTTTAAACCATGTATACTATTTAAAAAGGTACACTCACCAGAGGTCCCTTCTCCACCTGGCGCGTCCAGGAGGCAGCCTTGGGTGGGTTCCGGGAGGTACTGGCTGTAGGTCCAGGGTGAGAAACAGTTCCTGGCTGTTGGGAAAACCGGTTTCTCTGCTTGCTTGCTGTGAGCTATCTACAATCTCATCATCTTCCTCGTTCCCCAAACCTGCTTCCGTGTTGCCTCCCTCTCCATTGAAGGAGTCAAAGCACATGGTTGGGGTAGTGGTGGCTGAACCCCCTAAAATGGCATGCAGCTCATCATAGAAGCGGCATGTTTGGGGCTCTGACCCAGAGCGGTCGTTTCCCTCCCTGGTTTTCTGGTAGACTTGCCTCAGCTCCTTAAGTTTCCCACGGCACTGCTTCGGTTCCCTGTTATGGCCTCTGCTCTTCATGCCCTGGGAGATTTTGACAAATGTTTTGGCATTTTGAAAACTGGAACGGAATTCTGATAGCACGCATTCCTCTCCCCATACAGCGATCAGATCCCGTACCTTCTGTTCGGTCCATGCTGGAGTTCTTTTGCGATTCTTGGACTCCATCATGGTCACCTCTGCTGATGAGCTCTGCACTCACCTGCAGCTTGCCACGCTGGCCAAACAGGAAATGAAATTCAAAAGTTCGTGGGCCTTTTCCTGTCTACCTGGCCAGTGCATCTGAGTTGAGAGTGCTGTCCAGAGCAGTCACAATGGAGCACTCTGGGATAGCTCCCGGAGGCCAATACCGTCTAATTGCGTCCACAGTATCCGAAATTCGA
Source organism: Natator depressus (assembly GCF_965152275.1). Lineage (NCBI taxonomy): Eukaryota > Metazoa > Chordata > Testudines > Cheloniidae > Natator > Natator depressus. The sequence continues at coordinate 108,071,729 of NC_134239.1, forward strand.
CCCGGCAAGGCCGATTTCAGCGCTAATCTCCTTGTCGGGGGTGAATAAAGAAATTGATTTTAAGAGCCCTTTAAGTCGAAAAAAAGGGCTTCGTCGTGTGAATGAGTGCAGGGTTAAATTGATTTAGCGCTGCTAAATTCGACGTCAACTCCTAGTGTAGACCAGGGCTTAAACACATGCATAAGTCTATGCAGGATATGAGCCTAGAAGAGCATTTAGGATCCATTCTTGAGAGGTAACTCAGCCAGTTACATGTAAGAGAAATGGTAGGGAGAAGAGACTTGTCAAGGGGGAATTTAGTGCTGCTCTTGCCTGTAAGATGTGCACATGCATATCTGAAACTGATGCCCTGAAAGAATTTAGCAGTACCAGGGAAGAGGATTGAAGAAAAAGGAAATGATGAGCAGCAGAAATTGGCTCTGACAAACTAGGACTAGGATTTAGTTTAGCAGATTTTAAGAAAGGAGGTGAATTATTTTAGAAAAATTATCATTTCTAAAAATGTTACATGTTTATTTGAGCTGATCAAAAATTATAAAGATTTTTCATGAAAATTTTTGAAATAGCTTTCTGCAGGCTTCACAAATATGATTTTTCATAAAAACATGCATAGAAAATGTTCTTCATTTGTTTCCCTCTCTTCCTTCCTCACCCTACTTTTTCCCCTATTTCCTCCTTGTATTTGATAGTTTGAGCAGACAACCCCAGAACCACTGGTGAGAGAACATAGGACAAAAAGTCCCTTAAGTTTGAACAAGTTGATTCCTCCATTCTGCCCATCACCCTGTGCACCTCCGACAAGCCATCTCCATATTATTTGTCTTGATTTGTGTTGAGGGTGATATGGAGGAAACTATGAGCCCAATCACCTTTTCATTTGAGAAAACCGACAGGAATTGGGGGGAGACATAGCAAAAATGTTTCCCCCTGTGAATTTTCCTCCTGAACTGTTCTGTTGGGGTCTCCACTCAAACAGGGGATGTGCAGGAAGCCACGGGCATCCACTCCCTGTACTGGCTCTGGAGGCCCTCTACCCTGTTTATTATCTATTGCTGTTCCTCAGAACACCCTTAAAGGAGTGAGGGGTGGGGATGTTCACTGAAGATAGGGCTGCAAAAAGGTAATAGAAAAAGGAGTTACCTTTTGTGCGGGCAGGGGCTCCCTTGACCCCTTCCAGACCCTGCTCTGTCCAATCCTCCCCAGTTCATAGCACACGAGGTGTTCTTTGAGTCAAACAAACATTCAGAAGAAAGGCGTGTCCCTTCACATAACCCACCCCTGAAGATGAAAAGGCCATTCTGGGGCACCTTGTCTTCATTCCCGATCTCCTGTGAAAAGAAATCGGTGTTTCCCGCCTGATGTTGTACTCTGAAACTATAGGATAGTGCAAGACACCAACACATAATACATTGGTTTGTGTTTTTCATGGTGTGGATCCAGCGTAGGGGTGAGTGATCTGTGACTAGGGAGAAGGGGCTACCAACAGGTAATATCTGAGAGAGTCCACATCCTGTCCATTGCTAATTCCTCCTTTTCAATAATTGAACACATCTTTTATATAGCTAATAGCTTCCTTCATAGGTATAGGATGGGCTGCTCTGCTCCCCCGAAAGCTTGTGAGAGGATGGCGCTAAGTCTGACATCTGAGGCATCTGTGTGCAGTATGAACTCCCAGGAAAAATGGGGGCTGAACAGCATGGGTGCCTGACATAGTCGTGTTTTCAGTTTGCTAAAACTTCCTCGCATTTCTCATCCCATTGGATCCTCTTATGGTTGCTCCCTTTCATGAGGTCCATAGGGGGAGGGTGCTGCAATTGAGGTGAAACCAGGGATAAACCTCCAGTAATATCCTGCCAGGCTGAGAAAATACCTCACTTGCCTCTTCATCTGGGGAATGGGGTATGCTGTGAGAACCTGTACCTTGTTGACCACTGGTTTCAGAAGGCCACCTCCTCTGCAATATCCCAAATAGGTTATTTCCTCTACAGCTAACCTGTGTTTTTCAGGGTTGGCCATAAATCCCACATCCTACTGGGCTTTTAACACTGCCTTTAAGTGCTGCAGGTGGTCTTCCCAGGTAGGACTGTAGATGATGATGATGTAGACGCAGCATATTGATGGTGGGGGCAGAGGATCCTGTTCATAAGCAATTGGAAGGTTGCGGCAGTTCTGTGGAGGCCGAAAGGCATAGTCTTAAATTGGAAGTGCCCACAAGGGGGAGGAGAAAGTTCGCTTTTCGGAGGATGCAGAGAAGGGAATCTGCCAATAACCTTTTGTTAGGTCAGTAGTGCTCAGGTATTCTGCTGGTCCCAGCCACTCATCTACCCTTGGCATTGGGGAGGTATTGAATTTCGAGATGGCATTAACCTTCTTGAAGTCAATGCAAAAGCGAACCATCTGGTTTGGGAACAAGAACTATGGGGCTCCTCTATTCACTTTTGGATTTCACATTTCTTTCTCCCCCTCCCCCAGCATCGCTTGCATTTCCTCTCAGACTGTATCCTTTGTGGCAACAATTTAAGGTTCTCCCTCGGCAGGTGGAGAATACAGTCGTAAAATCCTCGATCAGTGGGATGAGCTGCCTCCTTTGCACAGGAGAGAGTCCCTCACCCCCTGGAACTGTCGCCAATTCTTGGCCGCTGGGTCCTTGGGGCCCTAATTTAGGTCCTGTCGGAAAGGGAGTTAGCAGCAGGACCTCCCATATCTTCCAAAGTTTGAGAAGATTCACATGAAAGACCTTGGTTTTTCTCCTCTTATATCAAAGTCCATAGGCCCTACCTGTCTGACCACTTCGAAAGGACCCTGCCATCAGGTCATTAATGTAGACTTGGCTGAGGGTAGTAGTAGAAGGAGATGGTCACCTGGGTGAAAAGTCCACAGTCAAGCCCCTCTATTGTAATTTTTTTCCTGTGTGTGTTGGGCCTTTCCTCAGATTCTCCCTGGTGAACACCCCGAGTTGTTCCCTTAACTGTAAGACATATTGGGTTGCACGGAAGGCCCCCCATGTCTTGTTCCTCCCAACCTTCTCGTAGCAAGTCCAGGATCCCCCACACTTGGCGATCATAAAGCAACTCAAATGAAAAGAGCCACATAAAGGCTT